>NC_134265.1:314948365-315279865 GCF_031893055.1 Leptodactylus fuscus
AAAATCCGTGCTGAATCAGCGCCATTTTCCTCAGGGTTAATGCAACCTTATAGTCTATGGGGTCCGCTGGTTTCCACAAGTAACCACTTTTTTTTTAAGTGGATTAGGTTTCCCTTTGGGGTCTCTCCTTGATCCCCAAACAGAAACCCGAACGCAGGTGTGAACCTGTTCTCCTGTTTTTGTGACTGTTTTGGTTTTTCATGTACTTTTGTGCAGAATTTATATGGCTAGTGACATAAAAGGATCATTTAACTGGAAAAGAAAATCTGAGAAAAGAGATTTTTCATTATAAAGCACAAATCTCTGCCTGACTATGTAACCTGTCTGTAATTATGAAATAGCCCTTTTTATAAGAATCATCTAAATGCTTGAAGGCAGATTGGAGGGGGTTCTTTTAAGGTCTTTTCTTTTTTTTTTCCTCCTTAATTATGATTATGCAATCACAAGTTATTTTAGTACTTTACAAGATTTGTACTTTTGTCATATTTAACTTTTAATTGCTTCTTAAAAGAGCTAACAATAGATCTCAGCAATGCAGAGTGCCAGAGACTGGAACAAAAACTTCTCGGGGTCTTTGTCTCAGGGTGAACAATACAAAAGTGTTTGTTAAAAATCCTATCTCTCACATTCCTATTCAGTAAGCCGACATAATAATTCTACTTGCTTCTACCTACTGAGCCTTAGTATGATGGTCATTTAGGCTAAAGCCCCACATAGGAAGCCGCAGCCAAAAAGCACTGCCGGAAAGAATGCGGTGGGGTCTGCAGAGCATTCCTCCTCTGCACACTTTCTGTCCCTATTGTACCTATACGGAAAACATCAGTGTTTCTATAGATATAAATGAGATGCTGTGATTTCCAAAAATGCAATAGTATGCAGATATTTTTCTACAATGGGTGGATTACCCAGAATCCCATCCACTGTGTAGGTATTGTAAAGTGCTGTTACCACATCGCAGCCTTTTCACTATGTGGGGCCCCAACTTTAAAATGGGTTTTCTTATGAACATAACCATAGCCACTAGCGGTTTTGACGTGGTTTTTGACACTGTTTTTGCAAAAAACACTTCAAAAACCACCAGCAGTTTTTTCAAGGACCATACACTGTGCTTGAGAAAAAAAAAACATTTCCTAATTCCTGTAGCAGATTTTTTCCTCTCCAAAATCCTCACCAAAAAACTTCATGTGCATTGTGCACATGCACGCGCATGTGCACCTGTGTGATTGACAACTTATCTTCCTATCAAGTCTGGGGCAGGTTCTGGACTTCCTATAAAAAGGTCCTCAGTTCATACATGTTTGCTGGTTTTTGAGACTCTACCCTTGGCAAGTATTTCTCTTGCTATTGTATTGCATCTGACCTTTGGCTTTCCTTGTTACTATTCTTTTGGATTTTGATGTGGTGCTGTTTGTCTCTCTGGTTTGACCTCAGCTTGCTGACTCCTCTTCTGTGTTGTTTTGTCTTGTTTTGTTCTGTGTAACACTTATTCAGAGAAGGGAGTATCTCCCAGTTGCCTTGCTGCAGCCTAGGGTAGCTGAGGCAAGTAGGTAGGAACAGGGACTGGGTCAAGTTTAAAACTCACTGTCTCTGTCATTCTCTTCCTCCCTGGTTTCAGCAGCAACCACTGGAGAATTGCTCAACAGGCAATCCCATAACAGTATGAAGCAGCAGGGGCTTGGGAGTATCAGAATGGGAGTGGCAGACGACTCATGAAGAGGAGTGTGATGTCTTCTTTTTTTCATGCTCCTTTTTTAATCATTGGTCTGACAGGCACTTTATGGAAAATAGACTATTGCTTTTGTTGAGGCTGTTGGGGCAATCAGGATTGTCGGCAGTAGGACCTTCACCAATCTGCTTTTAATGGCCTATTCTAAGGACAGGTTGTCAATAGTTTACTGCGAAACAACCCTTGGACAGATACTGGCCAGAGTCTCCATCACAAAGTCCACTTGAAATTGGTGAAGGTGTCCAATGGTGGACACTTTCAGTCTTAAAATGAGGTCCATCGGGCTCTATGCCTAACCACTATTTTAGCGATCCAACAGACTAGAACAATGGTGAACCGATGTTAATGTGAACTTAATGAAAAAAAAACCTGAATGTCTATGATGCAACATTTCAATTTACATATGAATAACTTGAGAGCCACTATCTTTAAAGGCAATATTTTTTTCTGACCTCTTCTTATCTCTGTAACCTTTCAGTTGTCCATTGAGGTCGTGGGCATAGCACTTTACAGTCATTATTTCCCATTGTCACATTGCACATTGTTCACAATGCTTATGACATCGGTAATGGTGTATAAGAGACCTTTGACTTTACATGGACCTATTTGATGGGATATTCACCATACAGTCCATTAGTAAATTCAAGAAGAAGAATTCTTAATGGTCCTGCTAATTGTACATTAATATACAGTACAACAAGTATGTGATGGCGAGAACCTCTTGAAACAATTGCTCAAATACCTTATTAATGGTATGTTGGGCTCTAAAGGATAGGAACACTCATAAAATGCACTATTTGTGGACAATGTAATCCCTATTCAGTATCTTTTTCCATAATGAAATAGAATATTAGAACAAGAGGTCATGGAAACAACATTAGAACAATCTATAGAGTCACTGCTAAGTTGTTTTCATCTTCAACTTCACATCCATGAACTTGGGGCATCAAGCTTTCAAGTGTTTTGCAATGTATAGAAGATGATGCGCATCATGGATGCTGGAGGAGAATGAATTGTAAGGATATTTGAGAATAAGTATAACAATGATTTAGAAAGCACTTGACAATTAGTTTATGTCCTTCATATCTTACTTTTATGACTTGTACATTCCAAACACAAGTTTGAAGTTGACTCCACTTACTGATAGTCACATCCGTTCACCTGACTGAAGAGAGCTAATACATATTAGGAAGTCTAATGAGAAATATATTGTGACTAGGGTTAGGCGATCCTCGTGAAGGTTGGCAGTTTTGTTTCATTGGAACTGCTATTATACACTGGGGACTCTTTGGACCCCAGACTCTTTGGACCCCAGGTTTTGTTGCGTTTTTTTGAGCCAAAGCCAGGACTAGATTGAGCAGAAGTTAGAAGTAGAAGAGTTTTCTATATACTTCTGATTCCATTTGTAGCCATTCTTGGCTTTGGCTCCAAAAAACAAAAAAACCTGCAATAAAAAAAGCTGCGTTTCCGCAACGTAGGGCCTCATCCTAATCGACATAGCTGCGATTTACAAAAACACAAGCAATTTTCAAATTGCAACATTTCCACTGCAGATTTTTTTTCTGTACTGTGTGAATGGGATTAGCCAGAATCTCATTCACTTTGTAGTTAATGTAAAATGCCATATTTTACAGCAGAAGCCATTCTTTGCTTTGGCTCAAATAAACGCAGCAAAAAATATACATCATTTGCACACAGTGTGGCCACAAAAAAATGCAGATAAAAATACGGCATGTCCATTTTAGCAATAATGTTCGTTATTAGGAGAAGGAAAAAGAATGAGAAAAACGTATCAAAAACTTAAATAAATACATTTTTTCACTGTGTTTTTTTTCCCACAGCTGTGTTTCGCTACAAGGGGCCAATAATAAAAGTAATGCAAAGAATGAATCCCAGTTTGTAATGGAAGTTCAGCCTGAATTCAGGCATATTTAGCGTAGTAAATTTCACCCTATTTGTCTTTTAATGAAAATTTCATGTTTTTAGCCAGAATCGGTTAATTCTGAATGTAGCTAGAATCTATTATTTTACAGCTTTCCCAGGCTTGCTCTCTTGTTTATACTGAGAACTCATTTTTTATCACCTACTTTACCTTTAATTGAATTTGGTGCAGGAAGCAAATTAGTCAAAAATGGTATGTGGCGGTATTTAATATTAACTGGAAGTAAAATGGGAGGGGGAGGGAATTCATTTTAACAATTAACAGACCACCCGAAGAAGTAATCAGGAAAATCAGGAAATCTGCCTGTGGTTGCAGAATAATGTGCTCTCATTACTGTTAGCAAGGCTCGGTGCATGGACTTTCAGTAGGGAAAGCTGTATGAACATAAACCTAGTGTGATTATTGTAATGATTGCCATAAAATAATGATATTTATTGTTAAATAATTATTATTCGCATCATCATGATCAGTAGTAATAAGTAATCAGTAATGAAATGCGGGTTCCTTTATGGCATTGCTGAAAATACCAGGCCACCAGAAATTGTCCAGAAGCATTAGGGATATAGCACAGGGGAACGTTTTACCTAAAATACATACATTCAAATAAGAGTAGGGGGCATCGGGGTATACATTAAAATGGGTAAAATGAAGAAAAACAAGGTTAATTTTTTTGGGCCCCATGTGTCCCATTCACAATACAAAGCTAGTAAACTGGGCATCTACCCAATATTTCTCACTTATTTTTATGTTAGAGGGGCTTCCCTGCTGTACAAAAAATTTGTGGCGCTTGACTGGGTTAAAAATCATTAATTCCATGATGTGCAGGATATTATTATATTATTCCATGGTGCTTTACATTATCATATTAATTACATCTGCAGTACAATTTTACATTAATTCCATGGTGCTGGGCATTATTATATTAATTCCATGGTGCTGGACATCATTATATTAATTCCATGGTGCTTTGTATATTATTATACTAATTCCATGGTGCTGTACATTATTATATTAACTCCATGGTGCTGTACATTATTATATTAACTCCATGGTGCTGTACAATATTATATTAATTCCATGCTGCTGGACATTATTATATTAATTCCATGGTTCTATACATTGTTATATTAATTCCATGGTGCTGGACATTTTTATATTAATTCCATGCTGCTGGACATTATTATATTAATTCCATGGTGCTGGACATTATTATATTAATTTCATGGCCCTGTACATTATTATATTAATTCCTTGGTGTTGGACATGATTATATTAATTCCATGGTGCTGGACATTATTATATTAATTCCATGCTGGTGTACATTTTTATAATATAATGGTGCTGAAATTTGAGGGTTTACATGTGGTGCACAATATATATAAAACAGATATAATACTAACAATGGCCAACTGGCACAGTGGCTTAAAAATCTGAGGGAAGAGGGATAGAGACAGAAGGTGAGGGGGAGAGGCTGTTCAGATGGTGATGTGGTGACAGTAGTGTTATTGGAGGTTGTAGGCCTTCCTGAATAGGTGAGTCTTTAGGACCTTCTTGAAGTCTGTGATTGTGGGGGTCAGTCTTATGTGTCTTGGTAAAAAAAAAAAAAATGTTATACACATCTTATCAATCCTCCCGCGGCTCTCTACTGCTCTACACTTCCTGCTTCAGTCCAAACACAGCAAGACATGCCTATTTCCACCTAGTTGCTACTGTGACAGATAATGGTACACAGCGGATACCTTGCACCATTGTAAAGGCAGTGGCAGCCACAACTATAAAATTTAGTGGGCGAGAGATAATGCTATGGTGCTATTTTTCAGTGGTTGGACTTGGTCCTTTAATTCCAGTGATGGAAACTTAAACAAGACATCTTGCACAATGATATGCTTCCAACTTTATGTGAACAGTTTGGAGACAGCCCTTTTCTATTCCAGCATGATTGCCCCGCTGCACAAAGCTAGGCCCATAAAGGTATGGTTGGATGAGTTTGGTGTGGAAGGACTTGCCCGGACTTTAACTTTAGCTAACACCTTTGGGATGAGCCAGAATGGAGAGTGCAAGCCAAACCCTCTAATCCAACATTTGTATCTAACCTCCCAAAAATTCTTCTGGCAAAAATTCCCGCAGACAAAAACTAAATTCTGTGGAAAGTCTTCCTAGAACAGTAGAAGCTGTTTTAGCTGTAAAAGGAGGACCAGCTCCATATTATCACCTCTATTATTTTTTTAATGGGGCTCAGCCTTTCTACCCCAAATTACTAGTATGCTATTTATTGCTGTGTTAGAAATTCGCCCATGGTGGTACTAAAAATCTGGCCAGAGAATTTCCATTGTTTGGGAACAGGGTTGGGGAAACCCCATTCATATGCAAGGGATGCAGATTGTTATCAGATTTGACACGCTTTATGTCGAGTTGCCCATGTGTGAACATTCCCTAAAGGATATTTTAGTTATCTCTATGCTACACCATGACAGACTCAATTTTTTCCACTCTTTGTCTGAATGGCTTTCCAGGAAATCATGCTTAACTGTAATGGGACCCAATATAAATACACAACTTGCAGGGTAAGCTTGTGGATATCACAGAAAACAATAATACATGTAATGGTAGAGTTATGGATATGTTTTCAATTATGCCACAGCAGCCAGAATATTTTACATAGGAATAAAAGTGATAAGACAAAAAGCATATAAATATAATCAACTGAAAATGTGTACATTTTATTATCCTTTTAAGAAAAAAACATAAACATCACGTATTTCTTATATGAAAGTCATTAAATGTCTTCTGCACAGACCATTTTGTGTTGTCAATGTGCATTACATCATCTTTTATTGAGCAAAAAGCTTCACCATCAGCAAATAATGTTCCATGATTTACAATAGAGAACACAGCAGAATGATTAGTTACAAATTTATAAAGATCAATATGAATATGGATTTTGTATGCTTTTAGAACATTGCTCTATTAATCTGTTCCCTGTTATGGCTCAATTTACTGATGCCGCACTATTTGTAATGTATTAAATGTATTGAATTTAACAATCTTGAGTACATGAAGAGTTTATGAGATCCTATATAGAGAAAAAATATATATATATTTATAGAGTAAAACGTGCCTATCTTCCTTCCTTCATAGATTGTAAGCCCTTGTGGGCAGAGCACTCTATCCCACTGTACCAGCTGGTCGCTCTTAGTATTGTAATACTGCTGGTATTGTATTAGTATTGTACTTGTTTTGTGTGTTTTGTGTTTTGTATGTAATACATCAACTGTACAGCATCATAATAATGATAATATATATATATATATATATATATATATATATATATATATTATTTGGGCTCCCAAATTAATGGTACTCCTTTTCTGCTCAAATATTTTTGCAATGCAGGTTATGCAGTTAATAATAATGTCCCCATAAAGTGCATAAATGGTAGTAGTTTAGAGAGCCAAAATAATACAACCATACAATGCTCAAATAATAATACCATAAAGAACACCATGTAAGGCTCTCTACTGTCAGGTGGGTGGTCCCAGACTATCTACTGCAGTCTAGGACCACCCACCTGAGAGCCTAATTAATATAGTGGGTGCTGAACTGATTTCTCAGGAATGGTGGGGGCTAGAGAAAAAAATATCCAACTGTGTCAGAATTAGTGAAGCAGCAGCTGTTAAAGAATGTAAAGAGTTGCAGTTGATAGATGTGCGGAAAGGTCCTCCTTACAACAATTACTGTTGTACTGTCCATAAATAAAACTGTCATATAGTACATAGAAGATACCGTCATTGATTGAACCAGTATATCATGACTATAACAAAACTTACTTTTCTCTTTTAGCATTTAAGATTTTCAGTTCTTGAAATTTTCCTTTACTACAAATTCTTAGTTCTTAGTAAACTTGTCCCGTAGTCTTGGTATTTGTATATAAAGACATGCGTGTCATTCACCTATGTTTGCATTGCGTGTATGTGCAATTGATTCCTTTCCTACTGACCTTGATTTAATATGACTATATCTTCTGAACAGTCTCCTCTAGACAGGCTGCTTGTCTACGCTCTACAAGGCTGTTGTTCTGAAATTCCTTCCTTCCACGTGTTCTCGGGAAATGACTGTACATCAAGCTTAGACCTTGAGTTCTATTCACATTTTTAACATTTCCAAAGCTTTACTGCAATCCTAACCAATATCTGAAAATGGTGGAGGACAAATATGAAAAAAAATGAAATTTCCCTTCACTCATTTATGCAGCTTCCCATTGGACAGCACAACACTTAGATACGCTAGATATGCTCTTCTCTGCATACTTTCAAAAAGTTATAGATTGTGATGCATAGCTTTTTTCTAAAAAAATATGTGATTTTTTTTCTCTTATGTTTCTCACCAAACTTTTTCATAGTAGTGAGAAAATTAGTAGGTGCAGCGCCTCCCATGGTCAAAGAAATTGCTATAATTTACACCAAAAATTGATATAAAATATAGTACAAATCTGCACCAAGGTAGATTTCATTGTGTGGTGCATTCATAACTATGTGCATATAAATGAAACTAGTGAATCCGTTAAAAAATCCCTCCCTTTGTGAGCCGTTGTCTAAAGGTAAAATGATGCCGTGATCCACTGAAGGCCACATGAACAATGTTTTTTTCCTACCATAAAGGTTTTATATAAGTCCTGTGGGTGTAAATTGCTAAACTGCTGACATCACTGACTGGTAATGGAGTATTTCTCAACCATTTTAAGAACCTCTTTTAAATTACCTCCTAGTGAAAGAAGGTCCTAGCCAAGTACCCCCAAAGTAGAAATCTTTTATAAATGACTTATAACAGTTATGTAATGGTTCCCATAATGGCTACATGTATAACATAATATCCTACACAGTGTTTCCACATGTAATATAATGTCCCCCACCGTGCTGCCACATGTAACATATTGGTCCCCATATATTGGTCTACCAATAAGTATTTGGACACCCGCACAAATGAAGAAACAGTATCTGCGTTCGGGATGTACGTCACGCCTTCCACCATTAAATAGGAAACAGCATTGGCATTAGTCGCATGCAAGATGTCACGAAGTTCAGAGTTGTCTGATTTCGAGAAAGGGGTAATTGTGGGGTACCACAGAAATGGTCAATCCTTAAGGGACATAGCAAGTAAACTGAATTACCCAAAATCGACAGTGGCCTATGTGATTATGAAGTGGAAGTTGAACGGTGATTGTCGGAATGTGTCTCAAGTTGGCAGACCCCCGAAACTGGGAGCTACTAGAGACCGATGAGTGCTGGGCAGAGAAACTGCACCCAACCGATGGCTCACATACACCAGGAGTTTCACCAGGCATCCGGGAGTATTGTGTCACTCAATACCATCTGTAAGGAAACATCTGCTGGGTTCTACCAACTATTCAATATGAAGAAATGGTGTTTTTCTATTCTACCACAGGTGTCCAAGTACTTATTGGTAGACAGTGTATAACCCAATGACCCCCTAGTGCCCCCACATGTAGCATAATGGACCCTACTATGTTGCCACATGTAACATATTGGTCCCCATATATAACCTAATGGCCCCCACAGTGGCCCCACATGTAGCATAATGGACCCCACTTGTAACATAATGGTCCACACAATACTCCAACATGTAACATAATGGTCCCCACAGTGCACCCACATGTAACATAATGGCCCCTATACCCAGTCATTTAGATATAACATGCTGTACTGCATGCAAGTCCCCCCTGCCCAGTAGAGATGCCTATGCATGATCATGGGCACCATACTTACTTTAGAAGCACAGTACTGATGGAGGCACCCATTGCATTTACTGGCACCACTGTGCTCCCCATTTCCTCTCTATTTCAGGGTTTGTGGTGACATCAGCATTCACTCCCTCCAAAGGCACCAGTAACAGCAATAAGCATCTCCATTTGTATTGATGGAAGCATTTATTCTATAATTGGTGCCTGTGACTATGTGTTGGGGTGGGGGGGACCTTCATTTCATGCAGTATGTAATATAGGTTTGTGGTTCTTAGCTGTGATGCGTACCACCAGGGACTGCCGGGTGTATCTCCTGGGGTATGTGTACTGCAGGTTGAGAACCACTGCTGTAGAGAACAGTGTAAGGAAATGCACAGTTGAAATACAGAAATGAATAAGTCTGATGTAGTTTGTACATCCATATAGAATGCCATATGATACTTATTTTTTTTTTATACCAAGACCATATCTAACTCCATATCACTATGATATTTATATTAAAAAAGGTCATTAAAAACATTTTATTGTTCCCAAATGTTAGATCTTTTCCTCCCAAGATTTAGGGCACTTTCTTTTTCTCTCCATATATAGATATATGCTGTACTGTATACATACGCACAGACACAAAAATAAAGTTAACAAGATCATTAGCAAACAGCAGAGCTTATCGAATCACTTCCTAAATGAGGTATACTTCCTTTTGTTAGCTGAAAATAATATACCACTATCATTATCTATATTGATGCTCCTTTAGACATCCAGAACATTCATTATTTTCTAAAAACATTTTATTTAAGTTTTTCGGAACAAAATACAACGGGATAGATTAACCACTCCATGACCAGACCTCTTTCCCTTTCCATTATGTGGATTTTTATATATATTTTTATTATGGTTTTGTGTCTCCAGAAGCTATAACCAGTGATGTGGACATTGTAGTTGCAGTATTTTTTAATTTTATTCTATTATTTTATTTATTTTACTTAGACTTTTGTCTCAATTTTTCTTTACTTTTTATGTATTTATTTTTTTGTACTTGGGCTGAATTTATTTGCATATTTTCCCTGTAACAGTTGCTGATACATTAGTCCTAGTTACAGGAGGGAAGCAGCCTCTGGTATACAATGCTGAGCTGACCTGTGTACTCTAGGAACCTGCAGCTACTGTGTTCCCGACACCTGCTAGATTACATGACAGCCAAGCCAGAAGGAAGTGGCTTCCATAGCTGTATACACAGAAAAAGAAATATTATGTGTAAGCCGATGGCTGGTCAGGTAATGGAGGGGGGTGTACATCTCGCCCAGACTACTAAGGTGTACACCTGTACCCCTGCAAAGATGGTCGAGAAGGTGGTCCTAGACCGGTTCACCAGAGCTCTTCCTGCTGCGTTGTAGCGCTTGGTTGGACATGGAGACCACAAAGATGCCAACCAGCTCGTCAGCCTTCTGGAGAGGTACCTGGCAACTGAGGCTGAACTCTGTGATGACCCTACAGCATGACCATCCCCCAGGAACACCCGGCGGAGGGCACCTCCTGGTAAGACTGTTCCGTTATTTAAGAGCAGAGGGAAAAGAGTTCGAGATGTGTTTTCTAGGCAGTCCACCAGCCCAAGAAGGGACTCTCTGCTGGAGAAATCAGGGCTGGTACAGTGTTGGAGATACCATGAGCGGGGACATATTGCTGCCCAGTGCCCATTCACCTCTGAGCCAATGGACTGTGACACTGGCAGGCTTCAATCATTATTTGCAGTTCCTGCCTGTGCTGCGGCGCAGGGACTAGAGACTGAGCCACAGGTCTGTAACATTGTGGTGAATGGTTGCCCTGTCCATGCGTTGCTGGATTCTGGTAGCTTGGTCACTCTGGTGCATGCTAGCTTGATAGCTGGGGACTTTGTTCCAAAGAAACGTATGAGTGTACTTTGCATCCATGGTGATACCAAGGACTACCCCGTGTCTAATGTCAAAATAGAGACTATAGTAGGATCTGTTTATTATGAAGTGGATGTTGTAAAAAACCTTATGCATAATGTGATTTTGGGATGTGACTCCCTGTTGTTCTGAGATTTGTGGGGAAAAGGTACAACCACACAGCCAAATGTGGAAACCCCGCCTACACCCAGAGTGCATGAGGAGAGTGACCCCTTTCCATTACAGGTCCTAGCTGGAGAGGAGGATGATGCCTCTTCCCCATCTACTGAGCCTAAAATACCTGAATTAGAGTTCTCACGGGATAATTTCGGTACTGCAAATTTGAGAGATCCCACTCTTGCTAATGCTCATGATAACGTGACAGTTGTTAACAATGTGCCTCAGGAACCTGATGCTGACCACCAATTCCCACATTTTGCTATGAATAATGACCTCTTGTATCGGGTTGCAAAAAGTACAGTAATGGGGAAATTGTGGAGCAGCTTCTCGTACCAAAGCCATACCACCATGTGGTACTTGATATGGCCCATAATCATGTGCTTGGGAGACACCTAGGGGCTGAGAAAACACAGGAGAGGATTCTCCAAAAATTTTATTGGCCAGGTGTGTACAGGGAAGTGAAGGACTACTGTGTGTCCTGTCCTACGTGTCAGGTACATGTCCCAGCCCCACATTTCCGAAGTCACTTGGTTCCTCTGCCCATAATTGAAGTGCCTTTTGAAAGGATTGGTATGGACTTGGTTGGTCCAATAGTCAAGTCAGCTAGAGGTCACCAATATATTCTGGTTGCCTTGGATTACGCTACTCGCTATCCTGAGGCGGTTCCCTTGCGTAATATGACATCAAAGAGTATTGCCCGTGAGTTGTTCTACATGTCTACAAGGAGCTATGCAAACTGTTTAAAATTACCCACATATGGACCTCTGTGTATCACCCCCAGACAGATGGGTTAGTGGAGCGCTTTACTAAGACTCTCAAGCATATTCTTAACTTACTTACTTACTTTGGCTTACTTGATATAGCCAAAGAAACCTGGGAAACGAATACTTCCCCATACCGTAGTGTCATAGAGCATGTAGCTCAAATGCAGGATCGCATTTCAAAAGTCATGCCAATTGTAAAAGAAAAAAATCAAGTATTTGTTTAAATAGGTATGTGTACAGACCAAAAATAGTAACAAGGGATAGAAGTGGGATTTTAGGTACACTAAAATGTAACTTTTATTTGTTTAATTAAAAAGTTTCAGTGATAATAAGTAAATAAAATACGTTCAAAAAAAGGCATGTTTGGTGTGTCTTTTCTGCCCACACTCACCCCAGCTTCACTCCTAATATAGCAGTGTAGGTGATTAAACTGAATCCCTTAAATCCCCGCCTACAGACATCAGATGTAGCAATTGTAACATATATAGCACCACATACAAATGTCAACCACTCAATATTCGATTCACTTGTAGTGGCTAAGGAGGGGAAATGGCATTGCTATACTCCATTTAGAGCTAGTCTCGGGCAACTAGAACACTCAACTATTTTTCTTGTGAGTTACAATCACCTAGAGACTAGAATACACATGCCACCAAACTCACTGTGGACCAGTATATAAGAAAGCGCCCAAAGTCATACATTCATCACTCCACTTAATTTGTTGTAGCTTGGAGAGGGGGGATGACATTGCTATACTTAAGTTTGGGCTAATCTCGGGCAGTTGGGACCTTTAGCTCTTTTACTTGTAAGCCACAGTCACCCACAGACTCATACACACATGCTAGACAGATCGCTATAATAAGCGTATAGAAAAGGCCTGACGCGTTTCAATTAACTCCAACATGGAGCTAAATCATCAGAGGCTCAATAGGAACGTGCTGTAAATACAGCGCTGTTTAAACGAGCTTCATACACGCTCGGTCGGTCATAGTTAGTTTCAAAAACTATGACCGACCGAGCGTGTATGAAGCTCGTTTAAACAGCGCTGTATTTACAGCACGTTCCTATTGAGCCTCTGATGATTTAGCTCCATGTTGGAGTTAATTGAAACGCGTCAGGCCTTTTCTATACGCTTATTATAGCGATCTGTCTAGCATGTGTGTATGAGTCTGTGGGTGACTGTGGCTTACAAGTAAAAGAGCTAAAGGTCCCAACTGCCCGAGATTAGCCCAAACTTAAGTATAGCAATGTCATCCCCCCTCTCCAAGCTACAACAAATTAAGTGGAGTGATGAATGTATGACTTTGGGCGCTTTCTTATATACTGGTCCACAGTGAGTTTGGTGGCATGTGTATTCTAGTCTCTAGGTGATTGTAACTCACAAGAAAAATAGTTGAGTGTTCTAGTTGCCCGAGACTAGCTCTAAATGGAGTATAGCAATGCCATTTCCCCTCCTTAGCCACTACAAGTGAATCGAATATTGAGTGGTTGACATTTGTATGTGGTGCTATATATGTTACAATTGCTACATCTGATGTCTGTAGGCGGGGATTTAAGGGATTCAGTTTAATCACCTACACTGCTATATTAGGAGTGAAGCTGGGGTGAGTGTGGGCAGAAAAGACACACCAAACATGCCTTTTTTTGAACGTATTTTATTTACTTATTATCACTGAAACTTTTTAATTAAACAAATAAAAGTTACATTTTAGTGTACCTAAAATCCCACTTCTATCCCTTGTTACAATTGTAAAAGAACATCTGCAAAGAGCACAAGAGGCCCAAAGCAGAATTTATAATCATTTTGCCAGAGTCCAGAATTTAACCCAGGGGACAGAGTCCTTATTTGGGTGCCTACTGTGGAGAGCAAGTTCTTAGCGAAATGGCAAGTCCCATATGAAATTAAGGAACAAATAGGGCCAGTCAACTATAAGGTTCACCAACCAGGAAAAAGGAAGCCTTTTCAAATCTACCATGTGAATTTTTATTAAGCACTGAAACCAGAGGGAATCCTTGGTGGCCTCAAATACAGAGGTGGGTGATTCGTTGTTACCAATCCCTCCAGACCGTGTGAATGAGACCCAGCAACAAGAGGCAAAAGAGTTTCTGCAGAAAAATAGACACAAGTGCTCTGATCTACCATTGCCTACGCAGCTAATAGAGCACCATGTAGTGACAGAACCTGGGAGGAAAGTAAACCTCAAACCCTACAGAATACCAGAGGCACATAGGGAGGTAGTGTCAGCTGAGGTTAAACATATGCTGGAGTTAGGTGTAATTGAGGAATCCAAAAGTGAGTGGTCTAACCCAATTGTTTTGATACCAAAGCCCAATGGTACTTGGCGGTTCTACAATGATTTTAGAAAATTGAATGAGATTTCCAAGTTTGACGCTTATCCCATGCCCAGGGTTGATGAGCTTATTGAGAAGTTGGGTAATGCCAGGTACATAACCCCACTGGACCTGATAAAAGGTTACTGGCAAATACCTTTGTCTAAAGAAGCCAAGGAGAAAATAGCCTTTCTTGTTCCAGAAGGTCTGTTCCAGTACAGGGTTATGCCATTTGTTTTGCATGGAGCTCCTGCTACCTTTCAGCGGTTGATGGATCAGATCTAGCGGCCACATCATGATTACGCAGCAGCTTACCTGGACGATGTGGTCATTCATAGTCCAGACTGGGGAAGTCACCTCTGTAAGGTGCAGGCAGTACTAGACTCCATAAGTGAGGCAGGCCTTACTATTAACCCTGAAAAATGTGCTTTAGGGCTGGAGGAAGCCAAGTACCTAGGCTATGTCATTGGCAAAGGAGTAATAAAGCCCCAAATCAATAAGGTGGAGGCAATACAAAATTGGCCAAGACCACTGACCAAAAAGCAAGTATGGGCATTTCTTGGCATTGCTGGCTACTACCGAAGGTTTGTGCCCAACTTTGCCTCTATTGCAGCTCCTCTCACTGATCGGACAAAAGGTGGGAAGTCAAGGATGATCCACTGGACACCAGAAGCAGAGGAGGCGTTCCAGAAGCTAAAGTTAACTCTTTGCCAGCAGTCAGTGCTGATAGCCCCTTACTTTATAAAATAGTTCTTGGTGCAGACAGACCGCTCAAATGCAGGTCTAGGATCAGTGCTGTCCCAGGTCATAAATGGTGAGGAGCATCCAGTGATGCATCTGAGCAGGAAGCTGTCCCCTGCAGAGAAAAACTACGCCATTGTGGAAAGGGAATGCTTGGCCATTAAGTGGGCACTGGATGCCCTGAGGTATTACCTCCTGGACAGAAAATTTAAGTTAATAACTGACCATGCTCCTCTTACATGGATGAAAATGAATAAGGACAGAAATGCTAGGGTTACCGGATGGTTCCTATCCTTGCAATATTTTACTTTCAGTGTGGAGCATAGGCCCGGGATATTATCGGGAAATGCTGATGCCCTGTCACGCGTCCATTGTATGATGGCAACAAATGCCCGGCCCTCCGGTCTGGAGAAGGGGGGGGGAATATGTAAGCTGATGGCTGGTCAGGTAATGGAGGGGGTGTACATCTCACCTAGACTACTAAGATGGGTGAGATGAGAAAACTCCAGAAAGAAGGTTTCTCAGCAGATAACTATTGTCTGCTGAGGATTATTTCAAAGTTCCGGATACTGGGCTGGATTTTTAGGAATGGCAAGTAGGTTGGTAGTGGGACCTGTCATTTCACTGCCCTCCAGTCCACACTTTGGGGATGTTCTGGCAGCGACTCAGCTGCAGAGAGTCTGCTCATCAAGGGAGCTTAAGAAGTCAGCTCCAGCAGCAGACTTTGGGGCAGAGTTTGGCTGGAGAGACAAGGAAAGAGGTCATATGTTTGGAGTTGTGTCCTGAGTAATTCTACTGGCTTTTGGATTTCTGTTATTCTAGGTGAGGTAACCTATTCTATGTTTAGTTAGAGCCTAGCCGGGCAGGTATTTATTTTTGTATTTTGTTGCTGCACTGCCTTTTTGAGTGAAAATAAACTCCACCTTTGTTTTGGACCAAAAGAAACTGGACTTTTGTGTCTATGCGACCCCACTTAGCAACCCCAGACCCTGACACATGCAACTGCTAACTCCGTACAGGTACATCCTTGCAGAGTCAATTGCTGAGTGCCTGGATGTATTGTATATAGTCAATGGGCAGTCAGCCAACTGTTAATAAATGTGTGCTCAAAACATGGGTATTGCATTAGTAAATAAAATAAAACAGAAGGCAAAATTAAACCATAGAATAGAGATAAAATGGAATTATTCAGTATGTAGAATCTAATTTATGGAGAATATTCAGGGTTGCACCTATGCCTTGTTGAAGTCTTCAAAGGGGTTCTCTCATTAAAATGCTATTTTTCTCTCACTAACACGTAGGCTATTCTTCTCCTACTTTTAGATGTCTTCTTCACGCTGCCGTTCAGTAGAAATCCCGGTTTCCTTTGGTATACAAATGAGTTCTCTCGCAGCACTGGGGGTGGTCACCAGCGCTCAAACAGTACTGGGGGCGTCTCCAATGCTGAGAGAGAAATCTCCCACGCCAGCTCCATCTTCGTCTGGAATGGCCTCCCTCAAACTTCTACGCATGTGCAGTCGGCTCTGCTATCGGGCCGTTTACGCTCTGTACTCCGTTGAATTACAGCAGCGTAGGCAGCCACAAAAAAATGGCCACGGGCATGTGCAGTCGGCTCTGCCCGAGGCCCGATGGCAAAGCCGACTGCGCATATGTAGAAGTTTGAAGCCAGAACCGGAAGAAGACGCGGAGAGAGGCGGTTCCAGACAAAGATGGAGGTGGCGCTGGAGATTTCTCTTGCAGCATTGGGGACGCCCACATGTTAGTCAGAAAAAAATAGCATTTTAATGATAGATTCCCTTTAAACGAAATAGAAAATGCCCTGCAATCTGCAGAACCTGAGCATATGGATATTTTGTTTAGTTAGAATAGTTCCATCTCTGCTTATTTAGGACTCAGTGGTTAACATTGAGTAGGACCACCCCCTGACTTTCTATATCTGCATGCACACTTATACAGGGAAGGCTGTCAATCACTGAGTAGGACCAACTACAGAACTCTGCTGAGGATGGGAGTCTTAACCCTTACAGAGTCCCACACTGGTCCTGGTCCTGATGCTGTCAGTGTCCTTGGTGGCCTTTACACTGACAAGCAAAAGGGTGACAATGTTTTGAACTTGTGACTTACAGGCTCTATATCTCACCATCTACTACAGCTCCCCACGTGAGACTACCATCATTTTATAGAACTCATCTTGGCTATCTCATACAAAAATTTGACTTGACTAGCATATGACTAGTTATGCAGATTATTGTCATGTAACTGCATTTTTACTGTTTTGCTCCTGTGGTAGAAAAATCTTTTTCTTCTTGTATACTACAAATTACTAACTGTTCTGACATTCAGCTCATTGCTAGCAGTCTCTCGGCCAAAAAAGTCCATACATACAAAAGCCAAGAGGTGGATGTCTAGGCAAAATATCAAGTTATCAAGTCGGCTCATCACATGGTCTATCAAATAAAACAGTGGAGGTGGCTCCTATGCTTTGCTATAGTAAGATCACAGATGTCCATGGAAGCATCATGTGATGCGCGTTACACAAGTTTGGAATGGTGGCCTGAAAAAAGGTAAAGAAATCAGGACTCAAATATCATCATAAGAAGCGTCAGATCAAATTTGTAAAAAGTGGGTAGTAGAAGATCGGAAATGTGTGATTTGGAGTGATGAGATGAAAGTCAATAGACTGGGCTTTGATGGGTGCAAATGGTTGTAGAAGAAACAAGGGAAAAGGAAGCTGTCTAATCGAGAAATTGGAGGAAGCCTAATGATATAGGGTTGTTTCAAAGCCTAAGATATTGGATACTTGACCAGGATCGATGGTGGTCTCAATGCTGAGCTATATGTGAGTATGCTACAAGAGGAGTGTGAAGGATACTGCCTTAACAAGCTGCTTGGCACACCTGACAATCACCTTTCTTGCTTACTTTCCACTCGAGCCCTGTGATTGTTCCGGGTCTTATAGGATAATATGAAACAAACTTTCTAAATTTGATATATTTATTATCCCTGAATGGGTCAATACTAGCCACTTAACATATACAGAAATATATATTTATGGCTGACAAGCAGATACAGATAACGTACAGTACAATACATAGAAATAAAATGAGGATAAAAGGTAGAAAAGGAACAATGCCAACAAGAGTCTGTAGTTGGTTCTCTGAGGTCTTGCTTTCAGGCCTCAGGGCACATGCTCCAGAGCTTCAACATGCTTACATGGCTTGCAGAGGTAGAACTTTCCTGTCTCCTTAGGAGAGACAATATAACTATCCTTAGCCTTCTCCCAGAATGATGTCATTAGGGATAGAAGTCCAGCCCTTCATCCTTATACCAGATAACTAAGAAGAGTCATAATTCCTCGCCAGATGATCATAGGGTCAGGCCAGTGGTATGATGGGGTTTGTAGTGAGGTCCCCATTGTGTAGACACTAAGGATGACACCTGGCATACCTGAAGAATTTACCAGTGCAACTGTGGCATGTCCTCCTAGGCAAATATTATCAGAAAATCATATTTATCTCCTTTGAAGTCTGACCCAGAGACAACCAGTTTGGGTGATGTGTGTTCAGAGCTCGTTCAGTATCCCATTGCAGGATGCCCCCATACTAGTATAATGAGGTTAGCACAAGTATGCTAATGGTTCTGGGAATGACACAGCAAAAGGCTGTGATTGCAGAGCAGACAAACCACATTCCTGCATTTAAACAGGCACCCACAACTTTCTGTGTATGGCAAGTCTGGCCAGGTAATAACTCACCAAGGCCAAATACATAATGGTAAAATACATAGCTGAGAGTCTCTTATCCTCACAAGGAGTTACTTTGTACACTCGAGTACTATGGGTATGAAAAGGGAAACATAGTGTTCCAGCTGTACAATGACCTGAATCATACACCGAGATTAGTGAAGAAATGGTTCAATAACAATGAAGTAGAGGTACTGAATTGGATCCCAAATTTCCAGACGTCAACCCTTTGAACCCTTGTGGTTAGAGTTAAATAGAAAAAGCTTTATTCGTACCCAAGTGAGTAAACCTGTATGCACCAACATTGGGAACGGGAATGTGTAGAAGAAACCGGGAATCAGATTTCTCTCGACATTTGCTTGAATCTGATCAAGAGCATGCCCAGAAGGATTCAGGCTGTGTAGAAAGCCAAAGGTGGAGTTACAAAATAATAAAACTAAAAATTTTGGTTTTTAGGAACAAAACCGTAAAATGCAGTCACATAACAATAATCTGCATAACTAATCATATGCAAAATAGTTGCAAGTCACATTTCTGTATGAGATAGCCAAGATGATTGTCTATCAAATGATGGTAGTCTCACATTTGAAGTAGATGGTGAGCTACGGAGCCTGAAGGTCACAAGTTCGAAACATTGTTACTCTTTTGCTCATCAGTTTACATTCTCATGCCTTGACAGTCACAGGAAATTCCTGGAGATGCCTTCTCAGCCAGTCACTGATTGAGGTGAGTCGCTGCTGCTGCTGCTAGTAAAAGAATGGGCATTTCCTTTGCTTTGAGACTCACAGGAGGTGAAGACCTTCAGATATCTTGGCAGTATCAGATTCTATGATGGAATGATTGATTTTTTACTGTATATTAGTATCCCATTATGAGCATTTTCCAAAACCCCATTAAATGAAGAAATTACAAGTCAAGATAAATTTACCAACCTGTACAAAACTGCTGAGATGTACTCCTAGCATTTTATTTAAGGGAAATAGATAAATAAATAAAAACAATAAAAATAATAAAATAAAAAAATAATAATAATAATAAAAAAAAAATAATAATAATAAAAATCCTATTAATATTATAAATGTGAAAGTTTGTGGGTTTGTGAGTTTTGGATGTTCGGATGTTTGTTCCTTAATCACGCAAAACCCGCTCCACCGATTTGGCTGAAATTTTCCACAAACATAGTTAATACACCCGATTGCGCAATAGGCTACTTTTCGTCACAATAGCGCACATACGTTTGTGCCAGGACCCCCACAAAACCCAAACTCACACCACCATCTCTGCAATCTCACACACCTTGGACCATAGCAAGCCACAAAATTCCTATTGCCCTCTACAGCCTCGCCCCTAACCCCACACAATCACATATACATAGACTTTACCACTTTGCCCCTCACCTTAACGATACTCCAGGAGGTTCTCTATAACGCTCCGGAGCAGCCATGTTTGCCGACCCCCACCGCTCTGACAATCCGCGACACCGCCCACCCATGTCAATACCCCTAGGCGGTCTAATAAATGCTAAAAAAAAAGTTTAAAAAAAGTAAAAAAAATATAAAAACAAATAAAAAGGATTAAAAATTCAAAATCACCCCCCTTTCCCTAGAACACATATAAAAGTAGTTAAAAACTGTGAAACACATACATGTTAGGTATCCCCACGTCCAAAATCGCCCGCTCTACAAAGCTACACAAATATTTTTCCTGTTCGGTAAACGCCGTAGCGGGAAAAATGGTCAAAAGTGCCAAACTGCCGTTTTTTCACTGTTTTGATTCTGATAAAAATTGGAATAAAAAGTGATCAAAGCAATAACATTTCCCGAAAATGGTAGAACTACAAAGTACACCCAGTCCCGCAAAAATGACGCCCTATACATCCCCGTACACGGACGTATAAAAAAGTTACAGCTGTCGGAATATGGCGACTTTTCAAAAAAAAATTTTTTAACACAGTTTTGGATTTTTTTTTAAGGGGTCAAAATGTAAATACAACCATATAAATTTGGTATCCCCGGCATCGTAACGAAACACAGAATACAGGGGACAGGTCATTTTGGTTGCACAGTGAACGCCGTAAAAACCAAAGCCCGTAAGAAAGTTGCAGAAATGCATTTTTTCTTCAAATCCACCCCATTCTGAATTTTTTCCTGCTTCCCAGTACATTATATAGAATAAATAATGGCGGCATCATGAAGAAAAATTTGTCCCAAGAAAAATTAAGACCTCATATGGCTCTGGGAGCGGAGAAATAACAAAGTTATGGGGTTTAGAAGGAGGGGAGTCAAAAACTAAAAACCAAAAATGCCATCGATGGGAAAGGGTTAACTTCTAGAGATGAGCGAACACTAAAATGTTCGAGGTTCGAAATTCGATTCGAACAGCCGCTCACTGTTCGAGTGTTCGAATGGGTTTCGAACCCCATTATAGTCTATGGGGAACATAAACTCGTTAAGGGGGAAACCCAAATTCGTGTCTGGAGGGTCACCAAGTCCACTATGACACCCCAGGAAATGATACCAACACCCTGGAATGACACTGGGACAGCAGGGGAAGCATGTCTGGGGGCATAAAAGTCACTTTATTTCATGGAAATCCCTGTCAGTTTGCGATTTTCGCAAGCTAACTTTTCCCCATAGAAATGCATTGGCCAGTGCTGATTGGCCAGAGTACGGAACTCGACCAATCAGCGCTGGCTCTGCTGGAGGAGGCGGAGTCTAAGATAGCTCCACACCAGTCTCCATTCAGGTCCGACCTTAGACTCCGCCTCCTCCGGCAGAGCCAGCGCTGATTGGCCGAAGGCTGGCCAATGCATTCCTATGCGAATGCAGACTTAGCAGTGCTGAGTCAGTTTTGCTCAACTACACATCTGATGCACACTCGGCACTGCTACATCAGATGTAGCAATCTGATGTAGCAGAGCCGAGGGTGCACTAGAACCCCTGTGCAAACTCAGTTCACGCTAATAGAATGCATTGGCCAGCGCTGATTGGCCAATGCATTCTATTAGCCCGATGAAGTAGAGCTGAATGTGTGTGCTAAGCACACACATTCAGCACTGCTTCATCAAGCCAATACAATGCATTAGCCAGTGCTGATTGGCCAGAGTACGGAATTCGGCCAATCAGCGCTGGCTCTGCTGGAGGAGGCGGAGTCTAAGATCGCTCCACACCAGTCTCCATTCAGGTCCGACCTTAGACTCCGCCTCCTCCGGCAGAGCCAGCGCTGATTGGCCGAAGGCTGGCCAATGCATTCCTATGCGAATGCAGACTTAGCAGTGCTGAGTCAGTTTTGCTCAACTACACATCTGATGCACACTCGGCACTGCTACATCAGATGTAGCAATCTGATGTAGCAGAGCCGAGGGTGCACTAGAACCCCTGTGCAAACTCAGTTCACGCTAATAGAATGCATTGGCCAGCGCTGATTGGCCAATGCATTCTATTAGCCCGATGAAGTAGAGCTGAATGTGTGTGCTAAGCACACACATTCAGCACTGCTTCATCAAGCCAATACAATGCATTAGCCAGTGCTGATTGGCCAGAGTACGGAATTCGGCCAATCAGCGCTGGCCAATGCATTCTATTAGCCCGATGAAGTAGAGCTGAATGTGTGTGCTAAGCACACACATTCAGCACTGCTTCATCAAGCCAATACAATGCATTAGCCAGTGCTGATTGGCCAGAGTACGGAATTCGGCCAATCAGCGCTGGCTCTGCTGGAGGAGGCGGAGTCTAAGATCGCTCCACACCAGTCTCCATTCAGGTCCGACCTTAGACTCCGCCTCCTCCGGCAGAGCCAGCGCTGATTGGCCGAAGGCTGGCCAATGCATTCCTATGCGAATGCAGACTTAGCAGTGCTGAGTCAGTTTTGCTCAACTACACATCTGATGCACACTCGGCACTGCTACATCAGATGTAGCAATCTGATGTAGCAGAGCCGAGGGTGCACTAGAACCCCTGTGCAAACTCAGTTCACGCTAATAGAATGCATTGGCCAGCGCTGATTGGCCAATGCATTCTATTAGCCCGATGAAGTAGAGCTGAATGTGTGTGCTAAGCACACACATTCAGCACTGCTTCATCAAGCCAATACAATGCATTAGCCAGTGCTGATTGGCCAGAGTACGGAATTCGGCCAATCAGCGCTGGCTCTGCTGGAGGAGGCGGAGTCTAAGGTCGGACCTGAATGGAGACTGGTGTGGAGCGATCTTAGACTCCGCCTCCTCCAGCAGAGCCAGCGCTGATTGGCCGAATTCCGTACTCTGGCCAATCAGCACTGGCTAATGCATTGTATTGGCGTGATGAAGCAGTGCTGAATGTGTGTGCTTAGCACACACATTCAGCTCTACTTCATCGGGCTAATAGAATGCATTGGCCAATCAGCGCTGGCCAATGCATTCTATTAGCGTGAACTGAGTTTGCACAGGGGTTCTAGTGCACCCTCGGCTCTGCTACATCAGATTGCTACATCTGATGTAGCAGTGCCGAGTGTGCATCAGATGTGTAGTTGAGCAAAACTGACTCAGCACTGCTAAGTCTCTGCATTCGCATAGGAATGCATTGGCCAGCCTTCGGCCAATCAGCGCTGGCTCTGCCGGAGGAGGCGGAGTCTAAGGTCGGACCTGAATGGAGACTGGTGTGGAGCGATCTTAGACTCCGCCTCCTCCAGCAGAGCCAGCGCTGATTGGTCGAGTTCCGTACTCTGGCCAATCAGCGCTGGCCAATGCATTCTATTAGCCCGATGAAGTAGAGCTGAATGTGTGTGCTTAGCACACACATTCAGCTCTACTTCATCAGGCTAATAGAATACATTGGCCAATCAGCGCTGGCCAATGCATTCTATTAGCTTGATGAAGCAGAGTGTGCACAAGGGTTCAAGCGCACCCTCGGCTCTGATGTAGCAGAGCTGAGGGTGCACAAGGGTTCAAGTGCACCCTCGGCTCTCCTACATCAGAGCCGAGGGTGCGCTTGAACCCTTGTGCACACTCTGCTTCATCAAGCTAATAGAATGCATTGGCCAGCACTGATTGGCCAGAGTACGGAATTCGGCCAATCAGCGCTGGCCAATGCATCCCTATGGGAAAAAGTTTATCTCACAAAAATCACAATTACACACCCGATAGAGCCCCAAAAAGTTATTTTTAATAACATTCCCCCCTAAATAAAGGTTATCCCTAGCTATCCCTGCCTGTACAGCTATCCCTGTCTCATAGTCACAAAGTTCACATTCTCATATGACCCGGATTTGAAATCCACTATTCGTCTAAAATGGAGGTCACCTGATTTCGGCAGCCAATGACTTTTTCCAATTTTTTTCAATGCCCCCAGTGTCGTAGTTCCTGTCCCACCTCCCCTGCGCTGTTATTGGTGCAAAAAAGGCGCCAGGGAAGGTGGGAGGGGAATCGAATTTTGGCGCACTTTACCACGTGGTGTTCGATTCGATTCGAACATGGCGAACACCCTGATATCCGATCGAACATGTGTTCGATAGAACACTGTTCGCTCATCTCTATTAACTTCAAATACTTCTGTCCCAAAGTCACTATGTAAAGTTTCTCACAACACCGTATATATAGCAGCTCAAATACAAAGTAACTGCAACACAAAAGTCTCACGTATTCTCTGAATTACAGCAAAAACAAGATACAAAGTTACATTTCATATCCCAGACCTTATACACAGTACGAAAACCTTACCCGCGCCTGTATATACCCACTGCTACAATCACCGCAGACGAAGTCGCGGGTACCAGCTAGTGTATGTATATATATATATATATATATATATATATATATATATATATATCTTTGTAGTAGGTGGTACATAAAAGATAAAAATTGAGAGACTCCAGTAGTTGAAGCCATTTAATAGCTAACTGAAAGGATGATGACGAATAGCAAGCTTTAGGGACTACTTTGGTCTCTTGCCTGATGAAAAGCCCCAAGCAGCCTGGAAAGCTTGCTATTTGTCATCACCTTATTAGTTATCCATTAGAAGGTATCAATTACTGAACATTCTCAGCTTGTATCTTTCCTAGCATTTTAGTTATCTATGACGCTAGAAGTCCCAGCCTTTTCCCTACATACCATCCCGTAGTGAATATAGTACACTACAGTATGTAGGGAAGAGACAGGGACTCGTAGAATCCTACGCTGTCTGTCTCCCTGTATTTTGTACAGGCTGGTAAGTCTAGTGCACATACGGACTGATTCTCGTGTATGAAACTCTGCTAGTGTGAAACCACAAGTCCACCAGCATAGAAGGGTATTGCGGAATACAGTACGTTGTGAATAGTCTCAGGAGAGTAATACCACCTTAGAGTCATTTTCTGAAGCCCTTCTTGTAGGAAATATAGGGCTTAGTTCAGATTTCCATTTAATCATCTCTTTCACTTTGATAAAGGATTGTCCGCCAACTAGGCTGGAGTACAAGGAGCTTATCCTTTTTATGTTAATAAGTGCATTGAAGACATAGCGATAAAAGTAAAGTGGATTCCCGAGGGGATACAGAGAAGTTGTTTGTAAGAAGGACCTTATTGTAAGGTCTTGATGGAAATCTTACTTGTGGACTTGGCAGCATTTTGAAAGTACTTATATAGTACTTACTGTATATGTAGATCTTTTATAGAATGAAGATCTCTCGTATTTCAAGATGTTAATGATAAGTCAGGTATTACGTGATCTAGACATGGCAGTGATCTTTGTATTATTTTTCCAATGATGTAGAAGGTAATAGTAAGAGGTGTGGTAGGAGGTTAAAGGAAAAAGTTCTGCCCGTGTATATACTGCACTAGAGGGATCAATGTACTATTATAAATTCTGGTCCCCTCTTACACTTCCAAGCTTTTCATACAACTGCCAGAGGTCCAGGTCTTCTAGTTCAGCCTCCTCTCCTGATACTTTGTTACTCATCCAGCTCTACTCCTTTTGCTTGTACTTGGAGTAGAGCAGGGTCAGTTATATGGGGAAGAATCTGAGCGTCAGCAAATAAAAAACTTCCAGCCTCCTGGCAGTGCTATGGAAAGAGTGGAATAAGCATGATTGGGAAACTGGTGTCTATATAGTAAATTTACCCTTATGATGCATTATATACTTATGTATAATGCTATTCTATCTTTCCAAGAGCATCGTACTTTTATCAAGGAAGACAGTCCATTATTTTATATTATTTTCATATTATAGTAAATTAGCAAGTAAGGGCCTAATGGGTGAAAAAATTTACAAGCAAGTGGTACAGATATTAATGGTGATAGTATGGTAACATTGGTCTAAAATTGAAAGCCATTGTTGTATCCTTGCTAGGTATTGTCACTGTATAGGGAGAGTTGCCAAATATTCACTTGAAAACCCTTTTGGATCAATTTAAGGGTTCATTCACACGGAGGAAAATGGTGAGGAATTTGGTGTGGAATTTCAGCGCTGAAAAAAAGCCTCCCATTGACTTCAATGACTGGCAGAAAAAGGAACCCATTGAAGTCAATGGGAGGCATTTTTTTCAGCGCTGAAATTCCACACCAAACTCCTCACCATTTTCCTCCATGTGAATGGATCCTAAAGGATTTTTTTTTAATGGAGTTTTGTACAGGTGTACACTAGAGATGAGCGAACACTGTTCGGATCAGCCGATCCGAACAGCATGCTCCCATAGAAATGAATGGAAGCATCTGTGAGTCCGGCCGGCGTTTCAGCCCCTGTTGTGAATCATAGGTTTGTTACTGGCCCATAAAAGGTTGCAGAGCCTGCACTTCAGGGCATATCCAGAAAGTGAGGAGGCAGCTTGGTCTGTCCTGTAACCCTGAGTCTGGTGAGACCAAATTGTGCTTGTTTTTTGGTGTGGCTGGTAGTAAACCACACTTATAGTTAAGTTATTACTTGTGTTTAGTTAGTCGCTCGGACAAGCTGGAATTTGCTTTGTCTTTGCCTAAAGTTATGGCTGTATTTTGTGTTTGCTCATTTGTGCCTGAAGTGAAGGCTTATTTATGTTCCTGTTTTTCTAGATAAACCAGTTTGCT
Organism: Leptodactylus fuscus; assembly: GCF_031893055.1. Lineage (NCBI taxonomy): Eukaryota > Metazoa > Chordata > Amphibia > Anura > Leptodactylidae > Leptodactylus > Leptodactylus fuscus. Next base: position 314,975,467 of record NC_134265.1, read on the forward strand.
GCATATTTTTTGTCCCTGTCTTGACTGTTTGGGTCCGCACCACTGCTTCTATCGAGCTAACTTCCCCACAGCATATATATGTAGGTGTATATCTCCCTATATCTCCCTATATTATAAAAATGAATTTCTGTCTGTCTGTCTGTCTGTGCTCTAATGTGAACCAAACGACTGGACCGATCTTCACCAAATTTGGTACAGAGATACTTCAGGTATCCGGGAAGGTTTAAGATGAGACTCCAACTCGCTTGGACGTACCGTTGCTGAGATACAGCATTCCAAACACAGTGCCCCCCCCCCCCCCTTAGCCAATACAAACCTGCAAGACTTTCACTCATATTCCAACTGCAATACACACGGTCACTCCACATGCACAATACAACACTGATATCCAAACTGAGATACACGCATCAGAGGATTAGATACACAGATCAGCACACAGTATCACACACCAGAGGATTAGATACACGGGTCTGCACAGAGTCCCACAAACCAGAGAATTAAATACGCGCTTCTGCACACAGTTCCACACACTGATGGATTTGTTACGTACAGCTGCACATGGTTCCACATACCGAAGGATTAGATACAGGCGTCTAAACACAGTTCCACACTCCAGAGGATTTGATACGTGCGTCTGCACACATTTGTACACGCCATAGGATTAGATACACGCATCTGCACAGAGTACCACATGCCTTAGGATTAGATACACGCGTCTACACACAGTTCCACACTCCAGAGGATTAGATACGCATGTCTGCACACAGTTGTACACTCCATAGGATTAGATACACGCATCTTCACACAGTACCACATGCAGTAGGATTAGATACGTGCGTCTACACACAGTTCCACACGCTGAAGGATTAGATACGCGCCTCTTCACACAATACCACACAGGGGAGGATTAGATATGTGTGTGTGCACACAGTACCACACTTTGGAGGATTAGATACATGCCTCTGCACACAGTACCACAAGCCAGAGAATTAGATACGCATCTCAGCACACAGTACCACATGGGGGAGGATTAGATACGTGCGTCTACACACAGTACCACATGCCATAGGATTATATACGCACGTCTGCACACAGTACCACATGCCGGGGGATTGGATACATGCTTCTACACACAGTTCCACACGCTGTAGGATTAGATATGCACCTCTTCACACAATACCACACAGGGGAGGATTAGATACACGTGTCTTCACACAGTTGTACACGCCATAGGATTAGATACACGCGTCTGCACACAGTACCACATGCCGTAGGATTAGATACGCGCATCTACACACAGTACCACATGGGGGAGGAGTAGATACACGCGTCTGCACACAGTACCACATGCCGTAGAATTAGATACACGCGTCTACACACAGTTCCACACTCTAGAGGATTAGATACGTGCATCTGCACACAGTTGTACACGCCATAGGATTAGATACACACGTCTGCACAGAGTACCACATGCCGTAGGATTAGATACACACGTCTACACACAGTTCCACACTCCAGAGGATTAGATACGCTCGTCTGCACACAGTTGTACACACCATAGAATTAGATACACGCGTCTGCACACAGTACCACATGCAGTAGGATTAGATACGTGACTCTTCACACAGTACCACACAGGGGAGGATTAGATACGTGTGTGCACACAGTACCACACTTTGGAGGATTAGATACAGGCCTCTGCATACAGTACCACATGCCAGAGAATTAGATACGCGTCTCAGCACACAGTTCCACATGAGGGAGGATTAGATATGCGCATCTGCACACAGTACCACACGCCAGAGTCATTAGATACGCGCGTCTGCACACAGTTTCACTTACTGGAGGATTAGATACGCGCCTCTTCACACAATATCACATGGTGAGAATTAGATATGTGCATCTGCACAAAGTACCACACCAACAAGAATTAGACACTTGCATCTAAACACAGTACTACACGGAGAAGGATTAGATACAGCTTTACTCCAGGTATCCATAACAACTGATCACAGGTTTTTCACTGACATCCAAAATGAGATACACATAATCACATTAAGCTTATGGACATACACACAAACAACATACAAAATACACCAGTGCAAAATTGGACAATTCTCATGGGGCCACTACACAAACATAAAATGTAATATACCCGTGTGAAGCCGGGTCCTCCCTCTAGTTATAAAAATGAATTTCTGTCTGTCTGTCTGTCTGTCTGTGCTCTAATGCGAACCAAACGACTGGACCGATCTTCACCAAATTTGGTACAGAGATACTTCAGATATCCGAGAAGGTTTAAGATGAGACTCCAAGTCGCTCGGACGTACCTTTGCTGAGATACAGCATTTCAAACACAGTGCCCCCCCCCCCCTTAGCCAATACAAACCTGCAAGACTTTCACTCATATTCCAACTACAATACACATGGTCACTCCACATGCACAATACAACACTGATATCCAAACTGAGATACACGCATCAGAGGATTAGATACACAGATCAGCACACAGTATCACACGCCAGAGGATTAGATACACGGGTCTGCACACAGTCCCACAAACCAGAGAATTAAATACGCGCTTCTGCACACAGTTCCACACACTGAAGGATTTGATACGTACATCTGCACACGGTTCCACATACCGAAGGATTAGATACACGCGTCTACACACAGTTCCACACTCCAGAGGATTAGATACGCGCGTCTGCACACAGTTGTACATGCCATAGGATTAGATACACGCGTCTTCACACAGTACCACATGCAGTAGGATTAGATACGTGCGTCTACACACAGTTCCACATGCTGAAGGATTAGATACGCGCCTCTTCACACAATACCACACAGGGAAAGATTAGATACGTGTGTCTGCACACAGTACCACACTTTGGAGGATTAGATACATGCCTCTGCACACAGTACCACAAGGCAGAGAATTAGATACGCGTCTCAGCACACAGTATCACATGGGGGAGGATTAGATACGCACGTCTACACACAGTACCACATGCCATAGGATTATATATGCACGTCTGCACACAGTACCACATGCTGGGGGATTGGATACATGCTTCTACACACAGTTCCACACACTGTAGGATTAGATACGCACCTCTTCACACAATACCACACAGGGGAGGATTAGATACACGTGTCTTCACACAGTACCACATGCAGTAGGATTAGATACGTGCATCTGCACACAGTTGTACACGCCATAGAATTAGATACACGCGTCTGCACACAGTACCACACAGAGAGGATTAGATACACGCGTCTGCACACAGTATCACATGCTGTAGGATTAGATACACGCGTCTACACACAGTTCCACACGCCGAAGGATTAGATACGCACCTCTTCACACAATACCACACAGGGGAGGATTAGATATGTGTGTCTGCACACAGTACCACACTTTGGAGGATTAGATACATGCCTCTGCACACAGTACCACAAGGCAGAGAATTAGATATGCGTCTCAGCACACAGTACCACATGGGGGAGGATTAGATACGCACGTCTACACACAGTACCACATGCCATAGGATTATATACGCACGTCTGCACACAGTACCACATGCCGGGGGATTGGATACATGCTTCTACACACAGTTCCACACACTGTAGGATTAGATACGCACCTCTTCACACAATACCACACAGGGGAGGATTAGATACACGTGTCTTCACACAGTACCACATGCAGTAGGATTAGATACGCGCATCTGCACACAGTTGTACACGCCATAGAATTAGATACACGCATCTGCACACAGTACCACACAGAGAGGATTAGATACACGCGTCTGCACACAGTACCACATGCTGTAGGATTAGATACGCGCGTCTACACACAGTTCCACACGCCGAAGGATTAGATACGCACCTCTTCACACAATACCACACAGGGGAGGATTAGATATGTGTGTGTGCACACAGTACCACACTTTGGAGGATTAGATACATGCCTCTGCACACAGTACCACAAGCCAGAGAATTAGATTCGCGTCTCAGCACACAGTACCACATGGGGGAGGATTAGATACGCGCGTCTGCACACAGTACCACATGCCGGGGGATTGGATACATGCTTCTACACACAGTTCCACACACTGTAGGATTAGATACGCACCTCTTCACACAACACCACACAGGGGAGGATTAGATACACGTGTCTTCACACAGTTGTACACGCCATAGGATTAGATAAACGCGTCTGCACATAGTACCACATGCCGTAGGATTAGATACGCACGTCTACACACAGTACCACATGGGGGAGGATTAGATACGCGCGTCTGCACACAGTACCACATGCCGTAGAATTAGATACGCGCGTCTACACACAGTTCCACACTCCAGAGGGTTAGATACGCGCATCTGCACACAGTTGTACACGCCATAGGATTAGATACACACGTCTGCACAGAGTACCACATGCCGTAGGATTAGATACACACGTCTACACACAGTTCCACACTCCAGAGGATTAGATACGTGCGTCTGCACACAGTTGTACACGCCATAGAATTAGATACACGCGTTTGATAATAATACTTAAAATGACCTAGAGCACCATAAACAAAACATCTTGGCCTTAATGTTGGAACTACATGAACATTGAATGTACAATGCTTGCAATTAAAAGTCCAATGATAAAACCTTTTATTCGACTTTTTCTTCTGGTTTCTACAATGATCTTTGTGCTTTGATTGTGAAGTTTACAGACAATTAATAACATGGTTGAAATAACTAAATTAAAATGACAAAAGACTTTAATACAAGTGAGTCATAATAGCTGGAATATCAATTAGCATTATGTGTCACTTGTTATATAAAAGTTTTTGAAAGTTTTCAAGGCAATATTAGGTCATGTGTACATGCCACTTAATAACTCGATATAACCTCCAGTTTGTCTGGAGCCATGTTAGAACTATAGATGTGCATTGTGTCTCTGATGTTATATTAAAGCATTTCTTCTGTTGGATTCTGACAGAAACAATTATGCCATGTTCCATTGATTCTCTTCACACGTGGACCATCAGACCTTGAATGGCATCAAGTAAACGTACACGTTAACTACAAGGATGCGGTTCATTTACTCATACCACTATCATGTGTAATAATAGAATAAAGCATGTATTGTGATTTTCTAAAACAGATAGGACAGGAGAGCTTGGTGGTCCTATAGAGAGAGAGCTAATTTAGAGGTTGATTAGGGACACCATAGGTAAGTTCAGACAGAGTTTTTTTGGTTAGGATTTTGAGGTCGCATCTGGGAGCCGGTCAGAAGCGAGATGCTAATTCTTCAGGCCTCGCGATTTGGCCTGAAGACACTCCCGACTAGGCCCATTCATGGGGCATAATCAGGAGCAGAGTGTGCAACTGAATGCCAGTGCAGTGCACTGGCATTCAGTCGCGGTTACCCGTATTTTGGACCAGGACCTGAGGCGGCCTCTGCCTCAGGTTTCGGTCCAAAATACTCAATCTGAACTTACCCTTAGTCACCTACAGGTCCTTATTGTGGATAAATTCATATTTCCAATCTAATCTATGCACCCCCCCTTCCCCGCATACCTTCTAAATTGCTTAGTGTACTGAAAATCTATATTTACCTAAACCACCTCAGGCACATTCTCCGATTTTCTGGTGACATTCAGTTTATGGAAGGGGGTAATTGGAATGTCACCTATACTAGCCTCCCACCCCATCATACTTATCTCTCTTCCAGTCCAGTCTTTTAGGCCACAGGACATATTTTCTTATGGGCAGTTGGCACCTTCCAGAAGAATTGACATCCTGTGCCTAGAAGGTCTGGACCAGAAGACAGATAAGTTAAATGGGGTGGGGGTTGAGTTAGTTAGGAAGGGCTAGTAGTGGTCATGCTAGCAAGGGAAACAGGGAGGTGGTGTGAGTGAGAAATGGAGTGGAAAGGAGTGATAAATGGAGGGGGAAGGAGTGAGATAGGGAGGTGGTGTGAGTCAGTGAGTAAAGCCCAGGCATCATGGTGGTTATAGGAAAACACAGAACAGAACAATGCCCAGGTAAACAAATGCAGGAGATGCCAGGAGCTCATAGAGGAACACAGAAATCATTAAAACACTGCTTAAGGTATTTGGGCACACTTATTAACCTATTAATAGCACTAAGAGACCTTTATTGAAAAACAAATATTTTTTTTGCCCAGAAAAACCATCTAAAGGCCAGTGGTTTGGTGTTCCAAATAGTTCTGTTCTAACACATTCAGTGGCCACAATAAAAAAACTAAAACTTTTGTATGAGAGTGAGTCAAAAAGTATCCACCTTCTGACTGTAGAATTTATTTTAATCAACTTTCAAAACAGACAAATACTTAATTTTTCGACAGAATTTCCCTAATTTTCAATACACTGCAGTATATTCCTGTCTTATCAGCTTTCTGTATTAGGTCGCCATGTCCCCAGTTACTGCTGAGCAAGATGAGCGTCAGTTCATTTTTGCAAAGCAAATGTTTGCCCCACTTGTGATTTGCAGTGATTCGTTTTTAGTTGATTGAGGCTATGTCTGGTGCTGATATTTATCGAAGACTTTGTACACAGTATAGAGAAAGTGCTTTGTCGAAAAGTATATATGAATGGAGAGGAAAGTTCAAAGAAGGTTGCACAAGTGTCAGCCATGAAAAGGGAGCTGGACCCCCCTACCATGACGGATGACCACATTGAGCGTGCTCATGAACTGATTCTGTTGGATAGATGAGTGACAATGGATTATATAGAAGAAGCTTTAAGATGACGAAGATTCACATCTGATGAAGAGGGGAAGACAACTGTGCAATCATGGCTCACAGCTCAGTCTGACACAAAAGGAAATACACAAGCTTGTTGCCAGATGGACAAAGTGAACTAAAAACTGGGAGATTATATTGAATCATTGAAAATAAATTCTATACCCTGTCAGGGTCTGTGGTTGCTAAGTGGGGTGGCATAGACACCAAAAGTCCAGATTCTTTAGTCCAAAACGAAGGTAGAGTTTATTTTCACTCAAAAAGGTAGTGCAGCAACAAAAGGAAACAATACAAAAATAAATCCCTGCCCGGCTAGGCTCTAACTAAACATAGAATAGGTTACCTCACCTATAATAGCAGAAATCAAAAGCCAGTAGAATCTCTCAGGACACAGCTCCAAAAATATGACCTCTCTGTTGGTTCTCCAGACAAGCTCTGCCCAAAGTCTGCTGCTGCAGCTGGCTTCTTAAGCTCCCTTGATGAGCTGAGTCACTTCCGGAACATCCCCAAAGTGTGGACTGGAGGGAGGTAGAATGACAGGTCCCACTACCAACCTACCTGCCATTCCTAAAAATCCAGCCCAATACTGAGCATTTACCAAAATGCTCAGCAGATGAAAGTTGTCTGCTGAGAACAAACATTACTTCTGGAATTTTCTCTTCTCACCCACCTTAGTAGTCTAGGTGAGATGTACACCTCCTCCATTACCTGACCAGCCATCGGCTTACAACCCCTAGTGAATAATTTTAGAAAACCCTCATAGTTTTAGGTTTGATATAGAGATCCATCCTAGCATGTACGGTAATTCAATGGTATGGCAATATCTCTAGTGTGTAGTTATTTATAGCCAAGGCTGTCCCTCCTGTCATCAAGTAGTGTGATGGTGGGCCCCCTTGCCTACAGGGCCCTGTGCAGCTGCACATATGTTATAGGTGTTAGATGGTGGAAGGTCTATGGGAATTATCTGTTTCCTTGGCAGCCGTTTCAATACTTTCAGATTTCACCTACAGCTATTTGGAATCTTTTCAATAAGAAATAATAATTAAAATGTTTACATTATTAAATGTTTTAATTATAATAATTCAGCTTCTAGGCAGTAAAAGAAGACTAAATAATAAAAAAAGTTCTTTGATATGTTCCATGAATATGATGAATCTAGTGAACCCTTGATAGGCATTTTATCCTAATAAGAGCTTTGTTGCAGTGTCAAATCCATTTAAATAATACTGTACATAAAAGATTAGCACGTAATGAAGACATGATATAAATATTAATCTCCATATTCTGGAACATGACATTCAGGTTCATTAGTAATTGTGCTAATAAGGCAGGGACCCATATTGTTTCAATGATATGTGAGCCGTGTGTCAGAGCCCCATCACAACGCAGTTGGCTTACGTTACAAGCAATGTTTACCTAATATAGTTCAAAGCAAATAAATAAAATCATGGAAATAAAACACAATGTATCAGTAATTGAGATGCAAAGATCTAATTTAATGAAAGCACGCTTGTCATGTCAGCGAGACTGAAGGTTGCTAACCTATAATTACACATAATAACTAGCCATCAGTTGTCTTAGCCCGGGTTACAGGCTGGTTTGTGGCTGTTTTTGTGCACCTGCTCCAGCTAATATGGAGTGCAATAATGAACACTAACAATAGTATATAGCTTATGGCATACCAGTAGAGGGGGATTACGGAGCTACATAAATATACAGAAATAAATGACTATCCAATATACATTCTCTACATTGTGTGCTTGAAGTCATTCATAAGGAAAATTCATTGTTTTCTCCCAGTGACTTATCCATCTGGAATTTCCCTGGAATGCATATAAAAAAAATAATAATCAAGAACAAACATATACACCTTAGGCATCCTCATGACCGAGCTATAGAAGGAGAAAAATATTTATCCCATATGGTGAAAATGTGGTGTAAAACCTGCCAAAATGCTGCATTTTCCCCATAGACTCGTATGGAGGAGGCATGGTTTTCTGTGTTTTTTTTCCCCCGCTGTGTTCATTCAGTAGCATTTTTAGCTGATATTCACTTATGTGTCGTCTTAGCCTTAGGTAATTTTCACATGATAGTGAAAAATGGCCACTCAATGGCTGTTTTATTTAATGGCCATCGCAGGGCCATTTTAAAAACAATAGATACTCCCTTTAATCCCTTTAATAGTCCCACAGTGGGGAAATTTCAGTATGTTACAGCAGCATAGTAATACAGATACAGGATAATACACAGTAATATATTACAGACGTAGACACACATATGCTGAGAAGAGAAGATATACTAGGAGTCCATAGCAGCCAAGGAACAGAAAAAGAAAGAAGGAAGACTTCATAATCATAATCATTAGCTCTCTGTGCGGAGTGATCTTCGCTTGGTCTGATGTAGATTATACAGCCTGGTCGCGGTTGGAAGGAAGGACCTTCGATAGCGCTCCTTCTCACAATTGGGGTGAAGTAGATGGTCACTTATAGTGCTGCCAAGTCCCATCAAGGTCCCATACATGGGATACATAGGACTGAATGAGTTCATCAGTTACAAAATCTGACATGCTCTAGCTTTGTCCATATTGACAGACATAAGGACTCAATATAAATAAATCAATGTATCCATTTTAAAAAGGACCTTTCATATCCTCTGATTCGTTATTATATTATAATAATAATAATAATAATAATAATAATAATAATAAATGTTATTTATATAGCACCAACATATTCCTCAGAGCTGTACAATTTGTAGGGTTCAAATACAGACAGAAAGATACATTACAAAGAAAGTCATTTCACACAATGGGACTGAGGGCCGAGAATGAATCAGAGAGACAATAAGTGTCTTTAGTGTATCTCTGGTAAGGAAAAGGCATATTCTGGAGATGTTTTTGAGGTGGAGGTGACATGAACGTGCGAGTGATTCAATAGGTGTGAAGGAAAGGTCTGCGTCAAACATGACCCCGAGGCAGCGGGCATGCTGCCTAGGAGTTATAGTAAGGCCTGAGACTACAATGGATATATCAGGGACAGATCTATTACATGGTGGAAACAGTAGTAGTTCAGTCTTAGAGAGATTTAGTTTCAGATAGAACGAGGACATGATATTAGAGACAGCAGAAAGACAGTCACTAGTGTTCTGTATGAGTGCAGGGGTGATGTCACGGGAAGATGTGTATAATTGGGTGTCATCAGCATAAAGATGGTACCTGATGCCAAATCTGGTGATGGTTTGTCCAATGGGGGCTGTGTAGAGAGAAAAGAGCAGGGGGCCTAGGTCTGAGCCCTGAGGGATCCCAACATCAAGGGAAAGAGGGGAGGAAACAGAGCCCACAAATGAAACACTGAAAGTGCGATCTGAGAGATAACAGGAGAACCAGGAGAGCGCAGTGTCGTTGAGGCCGACTGAGCAGAGCATAGTGAGGAGAAGTTGATGGTCAACAGTGTCAAAAGCTGCAGAGAGGTCCAGAAGAATAAGAAGAGAGAAGTCACCTTTGGATTTAGCCATTAGGAGATCATTGGAGACTTTTGTGAGAGCTGTTTCAGTAGAGTGCAGAGCGTGGAAACCAGATTCTAAGGGGTCAAGCAGAGAGTTAGCAGAGAGATAGCGGATTAAACGAGAATAGACCAGGCATTCCAAGAGTTTAGAGATGAAGGGGAGGTTAGAAACGGGTCGAAAGTTAGCAGCACAGGATGGGTCCAGGGAGGGTTTTTTCAATAGCGGAATTATAATAGCATGCTTGAAGATGGATGGGAAGATTCCAGAAGAGAGAGAGAGGTTAAATATTTTAGTAAGGTAAGTCAGACAGCAGTCGACAGAGATTGGAGAAGGTGTGAGGGGAAGGGGTCACTACTGCAGGTTGTAGGCTGAGATGAAGAAAGTAGATGGGAGACTTCCTCTTCTGTAACAGATTTAAAAGATGAGAATGTACAGTCTGAAGTGCGGTTGGTGAGGGGATCAGTACTATGGTGGGTGTGGGAATCAATGCCACCTGGGGCTTGGGCAGTTATTTCCTGACGGATCTTATCAATTTTATCATGGAAATAAGTGGCCAGGTCATCAGCACTAAAGTCTGTGAATGGCGTTTGCATCTTGGGTGTGAGTAAGGAGTGAAAAGTTTCAAAAAGCCTTTTAGGGTTGCTGGAGAGAGAAGAGATGAGGGCGGTGAAATAGTCTTATTTGGCGAGGTAAAGGGCAGAACTATATGTTTTAAGCATAAATTTGAAGTGGAGGCAATCTGCAGGTGAATGTGATTTTCTCCAGAGATGTTCGGCACACCTAGAGCACTGCTGAAGAAATTGTGTCTGGCGTGTGCCAGGGTTGCTGCCTCCTATTTGGGACTTTACGAGTGGAGGGGGGAGCCACCTCATCCAATGCATTTTTAAGGGTTACATTATAGTGACTGGTTGCCAGATTGGGACACGAGATTGAGGAGATGGGGGACAGAGAGGACTGAAGAGTGTCTGAGAGGTGCTGGGTGTCGATAGCACGCAAATTCCTATGTGTGTGATGGGTAGGGGTATCTTGTGAAGGAGAGAGAGCACTGATGGTGAAAGATAGAAGGTTATGATCAGAGAGCAGCAGAGAAGAGTTAGTAAATTTAGAAACTGTGAGGAGTCGATGGAAGACAAGATCAATCGTGTTGCCATCTACTTGTATGGCGGAAGAAGAACATTGTGAAAGACCAAGAGAAGTGGTTAATGAGAGAAAATGTGAGGCAGCTGGGGAGTAAGGGGTGTCAATAGGGATGTTAAAGTCACCCATGATGAGGGTAGGAATTTCACTTGATAAAAAGTGGGGAAGCCAAGTAGTAAAGTGGTCCAAAAATTGGTAGGGTGAGCCAGGTGGACGGTAGATCACGGCTACACATAAGGAGAATGGGCGGGAAAGTCTGATAGCATGGACTTCAAATGAGGAGAATGTGAGTGAGGGTACCGGTGGAATGGACTGAAAAATGCACTGTGGTGACAGAAGTAAGCCTACCCTACCACCCTGCCTATTATCAGGCCTAGAGGTATGCGAAAATTGTGGGCCACCATGAGACAGAACACCAGAGGAGGCCATATCTTCCTGCTGGATCCAAGTTTCAGTAAGGGCGAGCAGGCCAAGGGATTTACTAAGGAATAAGTCATTAACATATTCTAGTTTGTTACACACTGAGCGGGCGTTCCAGAGAGAGCAGTTAAAAGAGACAGGGGAGAGATGAGGGGAAGTAACACAGTAAATATTGATGAGGTTTGTAGGCCTTCTATGTGTGCAGAAAGAAGAGTTAGTGAAGGAAGGGGGGCTGGGGTTTGGAGAGATGTCCCAAGCAGCTAGGAGGAGTAAAACGGACAGAGACAGAAGGTGGTTCAGTGATTTATGTGGGTGCTTATGTTTGGTTTCACTGCTAAAAAAAGTAAAGGGGTGATTAAAGAGTGTGAAAAGTGTGTGAGAGCTGCTAGAAAGTTGACAGCATGCTTAATTCAGTACACTGTCAGCTTTGCCGGTATTCCCCAGAGGTAAGATAATCCTTTAATATTCCCACCATGGGGAAATTCAGTGTGTTACAGCAGCATGGATAAAACAGTAATATATTACAAGAAAGAACACATACAAGCTCAGAATAGCAGATAGAAAAGATACTAGGAGCCATAGCAACTAAGAAGAAAAGAAAGTCTTCAGGATCATTTAGTTCTCTGTGCGGAGTGATCTTCGCTTAGCCTGATATAGATTATACAGCTGGCCCGCGGTCGGGAGGAAGGATCTCCGATAGCACTCCTTCTCATACTTGGGTTGAAGCAGTCGGTCACTGACAGTATTGCCCAGTGCTATCATGGTCTCATACATGGGATGGGAGTTATTCTCCAGTATGGAGCTCACCACGGACAGTGTCCTTCTGTCACCCACCACCTGTACTGGGTCCAGAAGGCTCCCCAGAGCTGGCCCTTCAAACCAGCTTGTCAAGTCTATTTCTGTTCCTGGCTGGTATGCTACTTCCCCAGCAGGCCACTCCAAAGAAGATGGCTGATGCTACCACAGAGTGCCATTAGTAAAATTGGTGCCATTACTTTTTGCACTGATATCCCTCCACTGTCAAAAGGGAAGGGTGGACCTTACCGCTCAGCCTTATTGGGCTGTCAGGAATGCCACCCCGACAGTACAAGGCTGTGGAAGCGTACTATACCACGTAGCTATAATACTGCCGATATTAGAGGACATGAAAGGTCGTCTTTTAATGGATGTAAAACGGATTGACATTTAAGTCACATGAATAAGCCCTTAGCCTGTTTTCACACAACTGTTGTGAATTCCATTTGGTATGGTAATTGGAAGTGGCACAGCGAGTCCATGCAGACTGATGTACTGGCATTCGTTGTATGGCCATATGGTGTTTCCATGAAGCGTGTCAAAGTGTCTTATATGGACCATCAATGTGTGACAAGTGAAGGTCTACCAAATCAGAACCTATTAATAGAACAAAGGGACCAGATCGGGACCCTTCAATAGAACAAAGGACAAAGCCCCTGCAATGTTTTTCCCAGACACAGCAGCACATATGTATATGTAGCTGTACCTCATATAGTGGCTCATTTCCCATCACAAATTAATGACCAATCCTCATGATGGACTATCAATATGTATCCATTTAATCCAATTGGTTATTGATAAGAATATAAAGCGTTGTGTATAATAAGCAATGAATCCAATGAAATGTAATTGGCCCTTTAAGCCCTTTCCAGTTGGTGGTCAATAGAAATTTGTATGTCGGAAATATTAAATCTGTATTTAATATTGTTTTACAATAGTCAGCCTGTAAATAGACTGAATAAACTCACAAATTTTATACTATGCTAAATATAGTTCAGAGTGAGATTCCTTAGTAGTGACTTAGTGATAAATACTCAAGGGGCTCTTCAGCCTCATATTCACTTTATTACATTGATTCTCAGTGGCATGGAACAGTTTATTTAGCTATTAACCACTGTACATGCTCTAATGGATTGTAGGGGAAAAAAAGCTGTAGAGATGCCAGCTGAAATATCTGATTATACAAGCAACTGGTATTAGGCAGCGAGCGCTATTGCCAGTAACAGTGTGTAATGTTTAATTTTACTATGAAACACAAGCGGGTATGTTTCTTCGTACACATAATCAGCAGATTGCGTTTGACAGATTTTCTTCCCCTTGCCTATTTAATATAGTAATCTTATGATTGTTTTATGTGAAGTCAATTTCCAGAAGCTCTCCAGTTAAAATGTCATACCGAAGTATATCTGAAGTGCTTTAAAAAATTAAAACAGAACATCTCGGCTTAACGGAGGTATGATAAGAATAAAATTAATATGTAATTTTTTAATTATGCATTTAATTAGATAATTACGTGAATGAACTAACTTCCTTTCCTATGAAAAGAATACATTTTGAGAATTAAAAATAAAAAAAAATATGTAGATTTGTTCGAAGTAAAAAAATAAAAAATACAAAAAAATGTAACTAATAGACAAAAACATCATTAAGAAAAAATGGCAAAAATATAAAAATCAAATAGCGATGAAAAATATTAAATTAAATATATATATAAAATTAAATTAAGAAATCAAAATATAATTAAGAGAAAATTTCAAAAGATATAAAAATCAAATAGTGATTAAAAATATAAAATTAAATTAATAAACAAAAATATAATCTAAAAAAAATGTAAAAAAATATAACAAGTAAATTGTAATAAAAAATATAAACTTAAGTTAAAAAACAAAAATATAATTGGGAAAAATGTAAAAAAAATCTGAAAATCAAATAGTGCTGAAAAATATAAAATTAAATTCATTAAAAAAATCTAATTAAGAAAAAAGTAAAAAAATATAAAAAGTGAATCGTAATGAAAAATATAAAATTAAATTAATGAGCAACAATATAAGAATTTTTTTTTAAAAAATCTAAAAAGCAAATTGTAATAAAAATTTAATGTAATGTAATTTATTAAAAATAAAAAATAAAAATAAATAAAATAATAAATAAAATTAAATTAAGAAACAAAAATGTAATCAAGAAAAATTAAAAAAATATATATAAATTCAAATAGTAAGGAAAAATATGAAACCAAATGAATGAACAAAAATATCATGCGAAAAAATTCAAAAAATCTAAAAATCAAACAGTAATGAAAAATCTAAAATGAAATTGATAAAAAAATTTAATTAGGAAAAAAATTCCAAAAATATAAAAAGCAAATAGTAAAAAAATATAAATAAATAACAAAGTATGACCAAAGTAAACATCAGATAGATAATAAAAGTAGACAAAAACGTAAAATGAGAGAGAAAAAAATTTAAGAAACAAAAATATCAGGTTAAGCTTCTTGTTTAAGTGTTTTTATGCAAGCCCCTTAAGTGCATTAGACATCTGTTTCCTTTTTTAAGGCTACATCAATATGAAAATGGTAGCAGTCTAATTGTCCTGGTATCCATGACAACCTTAATCCATTAAATTTTGTATGGCACAAGTGAATTTCTGAACGCTCAAAGAATTTTTAAAGGTAATTTAATGCATTTTATTTCAGGGTTGAATAGTTAAATGTGTAATTTTTTTTGACATTATATTATTTTATAGAATTCTCCGGTGTGTGACTTTAATGAAACATCTTGGCTTTATGATATTTTTATTTCATTTGTCAGCTAAAGGAATAATTGACAAAATGCAAAATGGAAAATGGTCTCCTACTTTGTGCTATGCACTTTTAATGAATTTTTCATTTGTCCATTATACCGCAAATTGATATATAGTAGTTTTTTTCTTAGCAAAACTAGCAAAAGTAAAGCAAAACTTATTTATGATTGATTATTTTGCTGAATGCACAAACCAGAGAACGAGTGCAAGTGTGATAGTCCCCTTATCCCTACAATACTGTTGCAGACTTTAACGCAACTGGCTGCAGCAGGAGCCTCCCTGCTGTGCCCTGTCTGCAGTAAGTCACAAAGATTATTTAGCCTCATCCCATTGACTAAGTCTCCTTAGTCTCCAGCCAAATATGGTGGAGATTGACAGCAAATTAACCCTCTATTCTCGGCAAAATTTCTACAAGACTATCACGATAATGGAGAAAATGTTACAGACTGACAACAGTGGGGACAGCCATATTTTTGTACAGTTTTGTCATTTATTTCTAGGTTTAGTGTTACTTTTAATTAGAATTTTTGTTTTTAGAGCTATGTCACGATAGAAATAATCCTTGAATAGGTAACCGATGGCCAAGAAATGGGGCCATGACTAGGGTTGAGCCGATCTGGACTTTTCAGGATCGATTTAAAAATCCGATTTCCGATCATTTTTCATTCGAACCCGATCTCGATCCCAATTCCGATCCCAATGCAAGTCAATGGGATTTTTTTATTAATCGGAGATCGGATTTTAAAAGCAATCCTATTCACTATACAGCATGGAATCTAACAATTGAACACTTTAATTGTTAGAATCCACACTGTGTATTGAATCACTAAGTAGCCAGAGGATTTTTTTTTTTTTAATCCTCTGGCTACTTAGTCCCCCCCTGGTGTCCACTTACCTGCAGAGATGGCTGCTCCAATCCCGGTGTTCTTCTTCGCCTCGCTGCCGCTCCACGCTGCTCTTCTCGCCTCGCTGCCCCCTGCCTCCCAGGTTAGGAGAGTGTGGGCGGGTTAGGAGAGTGTGGGTGGGTACCGCCCTGTACCTGCCCACACTCTCCTAAGCCACAAGCCCTGCCTTCCTAGCTCTTTAAACACTAACCTGGGAGGCGGCGGCACCGAGGCGAGAAGAGCAGCATGGAGCGGCAGCGAGGCGAAGAAGAACACCGGGACTGGAGCAGCCATCTCTGGAGGTAAGTAGCTACTAGAGATGTTACTTTAGTCTCCCATTAGAATGAATGGAGGCAGCCAGTGCAGGGGGTTAAGGCTGTGTGCTGGCTGCTTCCATTCATTCCTATGGAACCGCAGCGGAGCCTTCACACTGAGTATACACTATATACTCAGTGTGAAGGCTAAGCAAAGCATTGTGGGAAATACTACCGATCTCAATCCCACCTAAAAAGATCGTGTTCAGAATTTTCTCGAAATTTTCTCTATCGCCGATCGGAATCCGATCTTTTCCGAACATGATCGCTCAACCCTAGTCATGACCAGATAAAAAGAAATGTGTCAAAGCTCATGCCTAGGAACCATGGCGGAGTTGTCACACACAGCATTTACAGCAGGTGATCATGGCGTTTATACAGAGAAAGGTATAATCACTAATAAAAAAATAATTACAGAGACCCCAAGGTATTATGTTAATTACTGAGAGTCTCATTATTTGGGGTATAATGGGGGTTGCTGAAGGTTAATTTCAAGAATCTCTGAACAAGCATAAGACATTGGTGGGCACAGAGAAAGAAGCCGTGGGGAGAAAAATTACAAAAAAAAGTGTTGCTATTATATATGTTAGGAGCATCACATGATATGGATGTAATTATTATCTTCAGTCATTAACCTGCTTAATATTCAGCTATGTGAAATCTACTCCACACTTTAATTCAATAGATTGCCAAAATTCAGCATGTGCACAGAATGCAGATTAACTATTCCTGTTGAGAATACATAGTGGTTTATTTTCTTAATATGTACACCTCTTCAGGCTATTGATGGATTTGCATAAACTATTGTAATATTTCTTGGCTGCAAAGGAGAATTCTCACATTTCTGTAACATATGGAACAATCATTTCCATGAGAACCAATTGAAGCACAAG
Source organism: Leptodactylus fuscus (assembly GCF_031893055.1). Classification (NCBI taxonomy): domain Eukaryota; kingdom Metazoa; phylum Chordata; class Amphibia; order Anura; family Leptodactylidae; genus Leptodactylus; species Leptodactylus fuscus. The sequence continues at coordinate 314,992,982 of NC_134265.1, forward strand.
GTGTAAAGCTCATATCTCATGTTATCTACATTCTCTAACCACGTCCATTTTTTATTTTTATATTTGATATGGTGTTCATACATGTTACTGAACATGAATAATATTTTTGTATAATTATTTTCCAGCTCAGAAAAAAATCATTAGCTCTCAGATGTTCAGTTCATTATTATACACGGAAACCTCTCCAAAAGATTACCTCTTCGAGAGGCCAGATTTCTGGTGACAGATTTTCAGTTATATATTCAGTTTTCAGTTTCTATTATCTATTAATGTATGCATAGTACATGTAATGTAAGACGGCCCCCCTAGAAGACAACTTTTCAATTAAATTTTTGGCAACCATTTTGAAGAGGGTTTACTAAGACCTGGTTATCATTGGATTCAATTCTATGTGTTGTTTAGTTTTTGCTTTTGGTGTTATTCCACACTTAGGCTAAGTCCTCATATAGCAGGCCGCAGCCAAAAGGCGCTGCGGGGAAAACTGTGGTGGAAACACATTGCCGTGTTTCCTGTGGCGCTTTTTATGAAAATTCCACAGAGTTTTCCTCTGTGGACTTTCTGCTTCAATTACACCTATAGGGAAACTGGCGACGTTTCTGTCAGTATAATTGACATGTTGCGATTTTCCAAAACGCGACAGTTTTGGAAATTGTAGCATTTCCGCTGCGCATATTTTTCTGCAATGTGTAGGGACTGTAAAACACCATGGCCAAACCACCACCGCACATGGGGCCCCAGCCTTAAAAGGGTTGTTCAGGAATTGAAGCAATCCCTGTGGTAACTGGGGAAGGTGTAAAAGAACTTGTCCTCAGCACTCCGGTGTCCACTACAGGACTCTTTACTATGCTTCCTGGAGCTCATAATGTCAGAAAATGTGATGCCCATGTGACTACTAAGACCAATCAGGGCCCCCTTTGCAGTCACTGTAGAAGGACCAGTATTTTCACTCACATACATCACCAATTATTTACCAGTGATTGATCACAGCAGTCATGTGAACCTTACAGCATTCAGTGCTGCAAGCCTTGGCACAAAAAGGAAAGGGGGCCAGGAACACCCAGAACAAATGAGTATGTCTTTTCCTTAATTTTACAACCACCCTGGCTACCCCAGATGTTGTTTGGGACAGAATGTAAGCACGGTTGGCCCACTATAGTAACAGAAGATCCCATGGTGAGACCCAAGTACGAGAACCAAAACACTAGCACAAGACAATATGAACTTGGAGTTGACATTGGTGCTAGTCATTTGCCGCTAGAGTCTATTGCATGTAGCTTGATCCCCAACATAATTGACCATTAAAGTTAATAATGAAACCTATATGTCAGACTCCCTTCAAGTTATGACAAATGAAAGTGCCCATCTTCTGTGATATGGGTCTGCGGTGTGCCCAGTCCAACTAAACATTAGGTATATTCCGTTTGACAATATTGGTCCACATAAAAGAATTGGAGGATAAAAAAAAATATGAAATTGTATTAAGAATTTTATATACATATGATCTTGATCTTCAGGCATTAACATGTATTTTCTACAGAAATTTCTAAATAAGTGAGAGCAGACTTGTAGAATTGGTGACTGTGACCAGGCTGCAACTCCACTGAATCTGTAACATGGTTGATAATGATAACAACTTTCCTGTCCCAGTTGTGCCTAGGCAATCTTACAAACTGATCAATAGAAAGGTTCCCTCTCATTACAAAAAGGCATCATAAAGGTCCACATAAAAGCACTACCCCAAAAAGAAGTGGTCAGTATCTGGTACAATTCACTTTTAACCAAAAATAGTATATTTTTTTATTCTTAATGTCAAATTACATATATAAACCAGTACTAAGCGGTTAAAAATACATGGTCCTCAACTGAAGGCGCATATACTGATGACAATCCGCATTTCTTCTAATCATGTATGTAGTAGTAACAAACACTATAGACAGATGCAGTAATGATAATGCTCAAATTGTAGCGCAATAATGACACTCAAGAATCATTGGCCAATGAGTATCATCTGGATAACCTGAAACAATGTGTAAATTATGTAGGGGACAATTCCCATGTTTATGTAAACAATTCCTCTCTTTCGCAATGCATTTTTATTCTGCAGAATTTTTTGCTTCATTTCGCTACATGGGACCATAGCCTAAAAGGGGCAAGAATTTAAGTAATCTTTGCCCATAAGTGGGTGTTTTGGGAATGCTGGGGTTTTAAATGCTAGGTTTTGGCTATTTAATTGTTAATAAATATGGTGTCAGGGTCTGGGGTTGCTAGGTGGGTTGACATAGACACAGAAGTCCAGTTTCTTCAGGCCAAAACAAAGGTAGAGTTTATTTTCACTCAAAAAGATAGTGTAACAACAAAAAGGAAACAATACAAAAATAAATCCCTGCCCAGCTAGGCTCTAACTAAACATAGAATAGGTTACCTCACCTAGAGTAACAGAAATCCAAAAAGCCAGTAGAATCATTCAGGACACAGCTCCAAAAATATGACCTCTCTGTCAGCTCTCTAGCCAAGCTCTGCCCAGAGTCTTCTGCTGGAGCAACTTCTTAAGCCTAACTTGATGAGCAGACTCTCTGCAGCTGAGTCGCTGCCGAAACATCCCCAAAGTGTGGACTGGAGGGGGGTGTAATGACAGGTCCCACTACCAACCTACCTGTCATTCCTAAAAATCCAGCCCAGTACTGAGCATTTACCAAAATACTCAGCAGACGAAAGTTGTCTGCTGAGAACAAACATTCCTGGAGTTTTCTCATGTCACCCACCTGCGTAGTCTGGGTGAGATGTACACCCCCTCCATTACCTGACCAGCCATCGGCTTACAACGCGAAATGTCTAACAATGGAGCTTTTAAGGGAAACTCTAAATAACAAAAACATAGAGTAGGAAGTTTACTTTAGCATTTTTGTTTACATTTTTTATTGGAATAGATCGTCATATTTACAGCACATGGATGCAGCAGGTAGTGAGATGGACGATAGAATTATTATACATGTAGCAATACTGATTGGTTTCAATTTTAGTTACATTTTAACTTGAACTTATTGCTTTACTTACATTGTAATTCAAAACTGAACACCAAGTAATTTAATTTGATGAGCAATTTCCTGTACTGAACAGATTTTTCCTTGCCTTATGTCCTCAGTTGTAGAAATCTGTTTTGTACAATAGAAATAAGCATCTCTCCATGAATCAATCTAATCAAGAAGGGAGATAGTTTATCATCCTAACATGCGAGCTGCACCTTAGCAGTCAATGTACTTGATGTCTTGATGGAGAAAAATAACGGTACTTTAGCTGGCCATACACATTAGGTTTTGTATGGTCGTCATGTGTACAAAAGATCCAACCATCAACTTTTGATAGTGATTAAGTTATACTTATGTAAGGAAATTGATAGTAGTGCAATTCCCTAGTGCTGCTGCTGAAAACAGGGAGGAAGGGAATGACAAAGATAGTGAGCCCTGTCCCTGCCTATTTGTCTCATCTACCCTAGGCAGTAGCAGGGCAACTGGGCGAGAGTCCCTTCTCTGAATAAGTGTTACTCAGAAAAGGACAAGACAAAACAACACAGAAGCAGAGTCAGCAAGCCGAGGTCAAACCAAAGAGACAAGCAGTACCAAATCGAAACCTAAAAGAGTAGTAACAAGGGAAGCCGAAGGTCAGAAGTCAGTAAATACAATATAATAGCAAGAGAAGCACTTAGCAAGGACAGAGCCTCAATAGCCAGCAAACATGTGTGGATAGATAACCTATTTATAGGAAGTCCAGAACCCGACCCAGACTTGATTGGCAGATAGCCTTACTTATGTGATTGACAGCCTAATATTAACTATTAGAGGAGCAGATGGAAAATAAGGAGAGGGGTGCGGTGGAAAATCAATTACAGAGATGAGGAATAGGGCAGTGTTCAGACAGAGAAACAAGAACCAAGCAGGGAATCATAACTGAACACACCTCCTGTGTCGCAGCATTCAAGCAGTAATGGCTCAGAGACCTGAACAGACACAGATGTTACAACTTACTTAGCATTCTTAAGTAATTAATTATTACACATCTCAAGATGGCACTTGCAGACTGATTCAGGGGCATAGGTATAGGGGGTCCAAAGGTAGAGATCGCTACTAGGCCTTGGAGCTTCAGGGGGACAAACACCTGTCTACCACATAAGAAGACAACAGTCATATACCTAGTACATGGTAAGTGGGGGCTCCATTATATATTTTGCATTGAGGTCCATCAACTTCAAGTTATGCCTCCCCAGTGTCCGTATATTTCTGTACTGTGACTAGAGATGAGCGAACAGTGTTCTATCGAACACATGTTCAATCGGATATCAGGGTGTTCGCCATGTTCGAATCGAATCGAACACCGCGTGGTAAAGTGCGCCAAAATTCGATTCCCCTCCCACCTTCCCTGGCGCCTTTTTTGCACCAATAACAGCGCAGGGGAGGTGGGACAGGAACTACGACACCGGGGGCATTGAAAAAAATTGGAAAAAGTCATTGGCTGCCGAAATCAGGTGACCTCCATTTTAGACGAATAGTGGATTTCAAATCCGGGTCATATGAGAATGTGAACTTTGTGACTATGAGACAGGGATAGCTGTACAGGCAGGGATAGCTAGGGATAACCTTTATTTAGGGGGGAATGTTATTAAAAATAACTTTTTGGGGCTCTATCGGGTGTGTAATTGTGATTTTTGTGAGATAAACTTTTTCCCATAGGGATGCATTGGCCAGCGCTGATTGGCCGAATTCCGTACTCTGGCCAATCAGTGCTGGCCAATGCATTCTATTAGCTTGATGAAGCAGAGTGTGCACAAGGGTTCAAGCGCACCCTCGGCTCTGATGTAGCAGAGCTGAGGCTGCACAAGGGTTCAAGCGCACCCTCGGCTCTGATGTAGGAGAGCCGAGGGTGCACTTGAACCCTTGTGCACCCTCAGCTCTGCTACATCAGAGCCGAGGGTGTGCTTGAACCCTTGTGCACACTCTGCTTCATCAAGCTAATAGAATGCATTGGCCAGCGCTGATTGGCCAATGCATTCTATTAGCCCGATGAAGTAGAGCTGAATGTGTGTGCTAAGCACACACATTCAGCTCTACTTCATCGGGCTAATAGAATGCATTGGCCAGCGCTGATTGGCCAGAGTACGGAATTCGGCCAATCAGCGCTGGCTCTGCTGGAGGAGGCGGAGTCTAAGATCGCTCCACACCAGTCTCCATTCAGGTCCGACCTTAGACTCCGCCTCCTCCAGCAGAGCCAGCGCTGATTGGCCGAATTCCGTACTCTGGCCAATCAGCACTGGCTAATGCATTGTATTGGCGTGATGAAGCAGTGCTGAATGAGTGTGCTTAACACACACATTCAGCTCTACTTCATCGGGCTAATAGAATGCATTGGCCAATCAGCGCTGGCCAATGCATTCTATTAGCGTGAACTGAGTTTGCACAGGGGTTCTAGTGCACCCTCGGCTCTGCTACATCAGATTGCTACATCTGATGTAGCAGTGCCGAGTGTGCATCAGATGTGTAGTTGAGCAAAACTGACTCAGCACTGCTAAGTCTCTGCATTCGCATAGGAATGCATTGGCCAGCCTTCGGCCAATCAGCGCTGGCTCTGCCGGAGGAGGCGGAGTCTAAGGTCGGACCTGAATGGAGACTGGTGTGGAGCGATCTTAGACTCCGCCTCCTCCAGCAGAGCCAGCGCTGATTGGTCGAGTTCCGTACTCTGGCCAATCAGCACTGGCCAATGCATTTCTATGGGGAAAAGTTAGCTTGCGAAAATCGCAAACTGACAGGGATTTCCATGAAATAAAGTGACTTTTATGCCCCCAGACATGCTTCCCCTGCTGTCCCAGTGTCATTCCAGGGTGTTGGTATCATTTCCTGGGGTGTCATAGTGGACTTGGTGACCCTCCAGACACGAATTTGGGTTTCCCCCTTAACGAGTTTATGTTCCCCATAGACTATAATGGGGTTCGAAACCCATTCGAACACTCGAACAGTGAGCGGCTGTTCGAATCGAATTTCGAACCTCGAACATTTTAGTGTTCGCTCATCTCTAACTGTGACCCTTTTGAAGACAGTTTGACACGGAAATTTAACATGTAATTGTGATAAGCTTTTAGAACAGCTCTTAAAGTCTCTTTTCCTTCTCCTTTTGTTTTCTATTAGTTGGGGTAGTTGCTCATACTTTACAACTATAAAAGAATATAAATGAAGCTCCCCTAGTGGTGGCTGTCAGGACAGCCGGAAATTTGAATCTCAGCATCGGAAAGATAGGAAAACCTCAATGGAGACATATTATAGAATTACTCAGCACAGAATTCTTGATCTAGCAACAAAATGATGTTGAAAAATAGACAGATATTACAATTCACTTATTAGAAGATGTGAAAATGTCCAACATAATAACAAAAATGATTTCTCATAAATGATATTTCTTATTCCCTTCCAAAGGCAGAACAGTGAACCAGATGTACAATACTAAGTTTAATATTCACACATAGAAATGGTTCCCAGCACTTGTGTATAGTAATAGTCAATGATGATGTACTAAACGCAAAGGAAAAAGAATAAAGTGTGTAAGACCTAATCTGAAATCTCATTAGAAAATGCACAGTATCTAAAATATTTCCATTAAGAAAAATGTAACCGAAAGGCACAGAGAAGAGCTGAATATGTAGGAAATAATCACTCTGTTATATATGAGTGTAATGTGCCAGGTCCAGTGCCAACCAGCATATGCAGCAACATCTGTCTCCCTGCCCTCTGGCGCTGCAGTATATTTATGTTACTTTAATCTTTGTTACTAGAAGAAAGCATCGCAGCTCCATTGGGTCCATGGTCTTAAACAAGCTGTTTAATTTAATCAGCCGCACCGAGACCTGTTTGTTTTTCCCATTTCCATATAACAAAGTATCCGAAAAGGAAGGATAAAATTAATATGAGGCTGGAAATAAGCAGATTACCAAACACTATGCATGGGGGAGAATCTTCAGATAATCCAGTTATTCACACGCCAAGAAATAAGGAATATAAGTAATGCTCAAGAATAGAGATGAGCGAACACTAAAATGTTCGAGGTTCGAAATTCGAATCGAACAGCCGCTCACTGTTCGTGTGTTCGAACGGGTTTCGAACCCCATTATAGTCTATGGGGAACATATACTCGTTAAGGGGGAAACCCAAATCCGTGTCTGGAGGGTCACCAAGTCCACTATGACACCACAGGAAATGATGCCAACACCTCTGGAATGACACTGGGACAGCAGGGGAAGCATGTCTGGGGGCATCTAACACACCAAAGACCCTCTATTACCCCAACATCACAGCCTAACAACTACACACTTTACACACTCAATACCACCTCTCTGACAGTAGGAAAACACCTTGAAACATGTGTATTTGGCACTTGCAGTGAGGAGAGCTTGTCACCAGCAGTGAATTTGGCCCTTGTAGTAAGTTGAGGTTGGCACCAACATTTGTTTTGAAAATCAGGGTGGATTGAGCCTCTAACCAGCAGAGTTTGGGCAAATTCACGGTGGAGGGAGCCTCTAAAAACCCCAGTTTGGACCAATTCATGGTGGAGGGAGCCTTTAAAAACCACAGTTTGGACCAATTCATGGTGGAGGGAGCCTCTAAAAAACCCAGTTTGGACCAATTCATGGTGGAGGGAGCCTCTAAAAACCCCAGTTTGGACCAATTCATGGTGGAGGGAGCCTCTAAAAAACCCAGTTTGGACCAATTCATGGTGGAGGGAGCCTCTAACCAGCCCAGTTTGGACCAATTCATGGTGGAGGGAGCCTCTAACCAGCCCAGTTTGGACCAATTCATGGTGGAGGGAGCCTCTAAAAACCCCAGTTTGGACCAATTCATGGTGGAGGGAGCCTCTAAACAGCCCAGTTTAGACCAATTCATGGTGGAGGGAGCCTCTAAAAACCCCAATTTGGACCAATTCATGGTGGAGGGAGCCTCTAACCAGCCCAGTTTGGACCAATTCATGGTGGAGGGAGCCTCTAACCAGCCCAGTTTGGGCAAATTCATGGTGGAGGGAGCCTCTAAAAACCCCAATTTGGACCAATTCATGGTGGAGGGAGCCTCTAAACAGCCCAGTTTGGGCAAATTCATGGTGGAGGGAGCCTCTAAAAACCCCAGTTTGGACCAATTCATGGTGGAGGGAGCCTCTAAAAAACCCAGTTTGGACCAATTCATGGTGGAGGGAGCCTCTAACCAGCCCAGTTTGGACCAATTCATGGTGGAGGGAGCCTCTAAAAAACCCAGTTTGGACCAATTCATGGTGGAGGGAGCCTCTAAAAACCCCAGTTTGGACCAATTCATGGTGGAGGGAGCCTCTAAAAAACCCAGTTTGGACCAATTCATGGTGGAGGGAGCCTCTAACCAGCCCAGTTTGGACCAATTCATGGTGGAGGGAGCCTCTAACCAGCCCAGTTTGGACCAATTCATGGTGGAGGGAGCCTCTAAAAACCCCAGTTTGGACCAATTCATGGTGGAGGGAGCCTCTAAACAGCCCAGTTTGGACCAATTCATGGTGGAGGGAGCCTCTAACCAGCCCAGTTTGGGCAAATTCATGGTGGAGGGAGCCTCTAAAAACCCCAATTTGGACCAATTCATGGTGGAGGGAGCCTCTAAACAGCCCAGTTTGGGCAAATTCATGGTGGAGGGAGCCTCTAAAAACCCCAGTTTGGACCAATTCATGGTGGAGGGAGCCTCTAAAAAACCCAGTTTGGACCAATTCATGGTGGAGGGAGCCTCTAACCAGCCCAGTTTGGACCAATTCATGGTGGAGGGAGCCTCTAAAAACCCCAGTTTGGACCAATTCATGGTGGAGGGAGCCTCTAAACAGCCCAGTTTGGACCAATTCATGGTGGAGGGAGCCTCTAAAAACCCCAATTTGGACCAATTCATGGTGGAGGGAGCCTCTAACCAGCCCAGTTTGGACCAATTCATGGTGGAGGGAGCCTCTAACCAGCCCAGTTTGGGCAAATTCATGGTGGAGGGAGCCTCTAAAAACCCCAAATTGGACCAATTCATGGTGGAGGGAGCCTCTAACCAGCCCAGTTTGGGCAAATTCATGGTGGAGGGAGCCTCTAAACAGCCCAGTTTGGGCAAATTCATGGTGGAGGGAGCCTCTAAACAGCCCAGTTTGGGCAAATTCATGGTGGAGGGAGCCTCTAAAAACCCCAGTTTGGACCAATTCATGGTGGAGGGAGCCTCTAAAAACCCCAGTTTGGACCAATTCATGGTGGAGGGAGCCTCTAAAAAACCCAGTTTGGACCAATTCATGGTGGAGGGAGCCTCTAAACAGCCCAGTTTGGGCAAATTCATGGTGGAGGGAGCCTCTAAAAACCCCAGTTTGGACCAATTCATGGTGGAGGGAGCCTCTAAAAACCCCAGTTTGGACCAATTCATGGTGGAGGGAGCCTCTAAAAACCCCAGTTTGGACCAATTCATGGTGGAGGGAGCCTCTAAAAAACCCAGTTTGGACCAATTCATGGTGGAGGGAGCCTCTAACCAGCCCAGTTTGGACCAATTCATGGTGGAGGGAGCCTCTAAACAGCCCAGTTTGGGCAAATTCATGGTGGAGGGAGCCTCTAACCAGCCCAGTTTGGACCAATTCATGGTGGAGGGAGCCTCTAAAAACCCCAGTTTGGACCAATTCATGGTGGAGGGAGCCTCTAAAAACCCCAGTTTGGACCAATTCATGGTGGAGGGAGCCTCTAAAAACCCCAGTTTGGACCAATTCATGCTGGAGGGAGCCTTTAAACAGCCCAGTTTGGGCAAATTCATGGTGGAGGGAGCCTCTAAAAACCCCAGTTTGGACCAATTCATGGTGGAGGGAGCCTCTAAAAACCCCAATTTGGACCAATTCATGGTGGAGGGAGCCTCTAAACAGTCCAGTTTGGGCAAATTCATGGTGGAGGGAGCCTCTAAAAACCCCAGTTTGGACCAATTCATGGTGGAGGGAGCCTCTAAACAGCCCAGTTTGGACCAATTCATGGTGGAGGGAGCCTCTAAAAACCCCAATTTGGACCAATTCATGGTGGAGGGAGCCTCTAACCAGCCCAGTTTGGACCAATTCATGGTGGAGGGAGCCTCTAACCAGCCCAGTTTGGGCAAATTCATGGTGGAGGGAGCCTCTAAAAACCCCAATTTGGACCAATTCATGGTGGAGGGAGCCTCTAAACAGCCCAGTTTGGGCAAATTCATGGTGGAGGGAGCCTCTAAAAACCCCAGTTTGGACCAATTCATGGTGGAGGGAGCCTCTAAAAAACCCAGTTTGGACCAATTCATGGTGGAGGGAGCCTCTAACCAGCCCAGTTTGGACCAATTCATGGTGGAGGGAGCCTCTAAAAACCCCAGTTTGGACCAATTCATGGTGGAGGGAGCCTCTAAACAGCCCAGTTTGGACCAATTCATGGTGGAGGGAGCCTCTAAAAACCCCAATTTGGACCAATTCATGGTGGAGGGAGCCTCTAACCAGCCCAGTTTGGACCAATTCATGGTGGAGGGAGCCTCTATCCAGCCCAGTTTGGGCAAATTCATGGTGGAGGGAGCCTCTAAAAACCCCAATTTGGACCAATTCATGGTGGAGGGAGCCTCTAAACAGCCCAGTTTGGGCAAATTCATGGTGGAGGGAGCCTCTAAAAACCCCAGTTTGGACCAATTCATGGTGGAGGGAGCCTCTAAAAACCCCAGTTTGGACCAATTCATGGTGGAGGGAGCCTCTAAAAAACCCAGTTTGGACCAATTCATGGTGGAGGGAGCCTCTAAACAGCCCAGTTTGGGCAAATTCATGGTGGAGGGAGCCTCTAAAAACCCCAGTTTGGACCAATTCATGGTGGAGGGAGCCTCTAAAAACCCCAGTTTGGACCAATTCATGGTGGAGGGAGCCTCTAAAAACCCCAGTTTGGACCAATTCATGGTGGAGGGAGCCTCTAACCAGCCCAGTTTGGGCAAATTCATGGTGGAGGGAGCCTCTAACCAGCAGAGTTGTGGGAAAGCAGGGTGGAGGGAGCCTCTAACCAGCAGAGTTGGTGGAAATCAGGGTGGAGGGAGCCTCTAACCAGCAGAGTTGGGGGAAATCATGTTGGAGGGAGCCTAGTATTAGCAGAATTGTGCAACGCTTATGGTGGATGAGTATGAGGATGCGGAGGAATTGGAGAGGTTGAGTACAGACATGGAGTTTCATGTTGGGGTGCTTTACACAGGTGGGCACAAAAATGAAGGCTCTATCCAGTGGTGGTTCATTTTTATCAAAGTGAGCCGGTCGGCACTCTCAGCTGACAGACGGGTGCGCTTGTCAGTGATGATGCCACCGGCTGCACTGAACACCCTCTCAGATAGGACGCTGGCGGCAGACAGGACAGCACCTCCAAGGCATATAGGGCAAGTTCAAGCCACAGGTCCAACTTCGACACCCAATACGTGTAGGGCGCAGAGGGGTCGGAGAGGACAGGGCTGTGGTCGGAAAGGTATTCCCGCAACATGCGCCTATACTTCTCACGCCTGGTGACACTAGGACCCTCTGTAGCGGCACTTTGGCGAGGGGGTGCCATCAAGGTGTCCCAGACCTTAGACAGTGTGCCCCTCGTTTGTGTGGACCGGTGAGAACTTGGTCGCCTACTGGAGGAACTGTCCTCCCTGCCGCCAACGTCACATGCTGGAAACATCTCCATCATATTCTGCACCAATTGCCTGTGGCAAGCATTGATGCGATTGGCCCTCCCCTCTACCGGAATAAAAGACGAGATGTTGTTTTTATACCGGGGGTCAAGGATAGCAAAGATCCAGTACTGGTTGTCCTCCATGATTTTGACAATACGCTTGTCGGTTGTAAAGCACCCCAACATGAACTCAGCCATGTCTGCCACAGTGTTAGTTGGCATGACTCCTCTGGCCCCACCGGAAAGTTCAATCTCCATTTCCTCCTCATCCTCCATGTCTACCCATCCGCGCTGCAACAATGGGACGATTCGAAGTTGCCCGGAAGCCTCCTGTATCACCATCACATCATTTGACAACTCTTCTTCCTCCTCCTCCTCCTCCATTAAACGCGATGAAGCGGACAGATGTGTGGACCTACTCTCCAGCTGTGACGGATCGGATGCTATTCCTGACTCCTCTGTGTGATCTGAGTTATCCCTGATGTCAATCAGGGATTCTCTCAGAACACACAAGAGCGGGATTGTAAGGCTCACCATCGCATCCTCAGAGCTCACCCTCCTTGTGGACTCCTCAAACACCCGTAGGATGTCACAAAGGTCTCTCATCCATGGCCACTCATGGATGAGAAACTGAGGCAGCTGACTTTGTGGCACCCTAGGGTTTTGTAGCTGGTATTCCATCAAAGGTCTCTGCTGCTCAACCACTCTATTCAACATCTGAAACGTTGAGTTCCAGCGTGTGGGGACGTCGCACAAAAGCCGGTGTTGTGGCACATGCAGGCGTTGCTGGAGAGATTTTAAGCTAGCAGCGGCTACTGTCGACTTGCGAAAGTGGGCGCACATGCGCCGCACTTTCACCAGTAGCTCTGGAACATTGGGGTAGCTCTTTAGGAAACGTTGCACCACTAGGTTGAAGACGTGGGCCAGGCATGGAACATGTTGGAGTCCGGCAAGCTCCAGAGCTGCTACCAGGTTCCGGCCGTTATCACAAACGACCATGCCTGGGCCCAGGTGCAGCGGCTCAAACCATATTGCCGTCTCATCGAGGAGGGCATCCCTCACCTCGGAGGCAGTGTGCTGTCTGTCCCCCAAGCTGATCAGCTTCAGCACAGCCTGCTGACGTCTACCAACGCCAGTGCTGCAACGTTTCCAACTCGTAGCTGGGGTCAATCTAACAGCGGAGGAGGAGGCGGTGGCGGAGGAGGAGGCGGTGGCGGAGGAGGAGGTGGTAGAGGAGGAGGAGGAGGGGGGTGTTCTTCTCGTGTCCCTGCCAGGAATGTTAGGCGGGGAGACGAGGTACACCGGGCCAGTTTGGGAAGCAGTCCCAGCCTCAACTACATTCACTCAGTGTGCCGTCAGTGAAATGTAGCGTCCCTGTCCGCATGCACTTGTCCACGCGTCGGTGGTCAAGTGGACCTTTGTGCAAAGCGCGGAACTAAGGGCCCGCCTGATGTTGAGTGACACGTGCTGGTGCAAGGCGGGGACGGCACACCGGGAGAAGTAGTGATGGCTAGGGACGGCATAGCGAGGTGCCGCAGTTGCCATCAGGTCCAGGAAGGCGGGAGTTTCAAAAAGCCGGAACGCCAACATCTCCTGGGCCAGCAGTTTAGCGATGTTGGCGTTCAAGGCTTGCGCGTGTGGGTGGTTAGCAGTGTATTTCTGCCGCCGCTCCAATGTCTGAGAGATGGTGGGTTGTTGTAAAGAAGCGCCTGATGGTGCCTTTGATGGTGCAGGAGAAGGAGATAAGACAGGAACAGGGGAGGATGAGGGAGAAGTCAACAAAGTGGCGGAGGCAGATGAAGTGGTGTCCTGGCTCGTCCTCTGGAGTGCATCGCCAGCACAGTCAGCAGTGGCAGTGGCAGAGGCAGAGGCAGTGGCAGTGGCGTGAACGGCAGGCGGCCTTTGTCCTGCCGTTGCTGCCTGCCACTGATTCCAGTGCTTGGATTCCAAATGACGGCGCATTGAAGTGGTGGACAGGTTGCTCTTCTCAGAGCCCCTAATCAATTTCGAGAGGCAAATTGTGCAGACAACACTATATCTGTCCTCGGCGCATTCCTTGAAAAAACTCCACACCTTCGAGAAACGTGCCCTCGAGGTGGGAGTTTTTCGGGGCTGGGTACGAACTGGAACATCTTGGGAGATTCCGGGTGTGGCCTGGCTTCGCCTAAGCTGCTGACCTCTGCCTCTGCCTCTAGCTACCCTTTTTGGTGCTGCACTTGCCTCAACATCCACACTACTTTCCCCGCTTGACATCCCCCCTGTCCAGGTCGGGTCAGTGTCCTCATCATCCACCACTTCCTCTTCCAACTCCTGTCTCATCTCCTCCTCCCGCACAATGCGCCGGTCAACTGGATGCCCTGACGGCAACTGTGTCACATCATCGTCGATGAGGGTGGGTTGCTGGTCATCCACCACCAAATCGAACGGAGATGGAGGAGACTCTAGTGTTTGAGCATCTGGACACAGATGCTCCTCTGTTAGGTTCGTGGAATCGTGACGTGGAGAGGCAGGTTGAGGGACAATGAAAGGAGCGGAGAACAGCTCTGGGGAGCAGGAACAGTTGGGGTTATTGTTCTGTGAAGCTTGGGAATTTTGGGAGGAAGGAGGACAAGACTGTTGGGTAATAGGAGGAGAGGAGGCAGAGTCTGACTGGCTGCTGGACAATGTGCTGTAAGCATTCTCTGACAGCCATTACAAGACCTGTTCCTGGTTCTCGGGCCTACTAAGGTTTGTACCCTGCAGTTTAGTTAATGTGGCAAGCAACCCTGGCACTGTGGAGTGGCGTAATGCTTGCTGCCCCACAGGAGTAGGCACGGGACGCCCTGTGGCTTCACTGCTACCTTGCTCCCCAGAACCATTCCCCCGACCTCGCCCACGGCCTCGTCCACGTCCCTTTCCGGGAGCCTTGCGCATTTTGAATTCCCAGTTAGAAATTGGCACTATATACCAGTAGCAAAAATTGTGGGTGCACGTAACCCCAATATATTCTTTGAATTCCCAGTCAGACAATGGCACTATATACCAGTAGCAAGAAATGAGGGTATTTATAACCCCAATATATTCTTTGAATTACCAGTCAGAAACTGGCACTATATGGCAGTAGCAAGAAATGAGGGTATTTGTAACCCCAATATATTCTTTGAATTCCCAGTCAGAAACTGGCACTGTATACCAGTAGTAAAAATTGTGGGTGCACGTAACCCCAATATATTCTTTGAATTACCAGTCAGAAACTGGCACTATATGGCAGTAGCAAGAAATGAGGGTATTTGTAACCCCAATATATTCTTTGAATTCCCAGTCAGAAACTGGCACTGTATACCAGTAGTAAAAATTGTGGGTACACGTAACCCCAATATATTCTTTGAATTACCAGTCAGAAACTGGCACTATATGGCAGTAGCAAGAAATGAGGGTATTTGTAACCCCAATATATTCTTTGAATTCCCAGTCAGAAACTGGCACTGTATACCAGTAGTAAAAATTGTGGGTGCACGTAACCCCAATATATTCTTTGAATTCCCAGTCAGACAATGGCACTATATACCAGTAGCAAGAAATGAGGGTATTTATAACCCCAATATATTCTTTGAATTCCCAGTCAGAAACTGGCACTATATGGCAGTAGCAAGAAATGAGGGTATTTATAACCCCAATATATTCTTTGAATTCCCAGTCAGACAATGGCACTGTATACCAGTAGTAAAAATTGTGGGTGCACGTAACCCCAATATATTCTTTGAATTACCAGTCAGAAACTGGCACTATATGGCAGTAGCAAGAAATGAGGGTATTTGTAACCCCAATATATTCTTTGAATTCCCAGTCAGAAACTGGCACTGTATACCAGTAGTAAAAATTGTGGGTGCATGTAACCCCAATATATTCTTTGAATTCCCAGTCAGACAATGGCACTATATACCAGTAGCAAGAAATGAGGGTATTTATAACCCCAATATATTCTTTGAATTCCCAGTCAGACAATGGCACTGTACACCAGTAGTAAAAATTGTGGGTGCACGTAACCCCAATATATTCTTTGAATTCCCAGTCAGAAACTGGCACTATATGGCAGTAGCAAGAAATGAGGGTATTTATAACCCCAATATATTCTTTGAATTCCCAGTCAGACAATGGCACTGTATACCAGTAGTAAAAATTGTGGGTGCACGTAACCCCAATATATTCTTTGAATTACCAGTCAGAAACTGGCACTATATGGCAGTAGCAAGAAATGAGGGTATTTGTAACCCCAATATATTCTTTGAATTCCCAGTCAGAAACTGGCACTGTATACCAGTAGTAAAAATTGTGGGTGCACGTAACCCCAATATATTCTTTGAATTCCCAGTCAGACAATGGCACTGTATACCAGTAGTAAAAATTGTGGGTGCACGTAACCCCAATATATTCTTTGAATTACCAGTCAGAAACTGGCACTATATGGCAGTAGCAAGAAATGAGGGTATTTATAACCCCAATATATTCTTTGAATTCCCAGTCAGACAATGGCACTGTATACCAGTAGTAAAAATTGTGGGTGCACGTAACCCCAATATATTCTTTGAATTACCAGTCAGAAACTGGCACTATATGGCAGTAGCAAGAAATGAGGGTATTTATAACCCCAATATATTCTTTGAATTCCCAGTCAGACAATGGCACTGTATACCAGTAGTAAAAATTGTGGGTGCACGTAACCCCAATATATTCTTTGAATTCCCAGTCAGACAATGGCACTATATACCAGTAGCAAGAAATGAGGGTATTTATAACCCCAATATATTCTTTGAATTACCAGTCAGACAATGGCACTGTATACCAGTAGTAAAAATTGTGGGTGCACGTAACCCCAATATATTCTTTGAATTCCCAGTCAGAAACTGGCACTATATGGCAGTAGCAAGAAATGAGGGTATTTGTAACCCCAATATATTCTTTGAATTCCCAGTCAGAAACTGGCACTGTATACCAGTAGTAAAAATTGTGGGTGCACGTAACCCCAATATATTCTTTGAATTACCAGTCAGAAACTGGCACTATATGGCAGTAGCAAGAAATGAGGGTATTTGTAACCCCAATATATTCTTTGAATTCCCAGTCAGAAACTGGCACTGTATACCAGTAGTAAAAATTGTGGGTGCACGTAACCCCAATATATTCTTTGAATTCCCAGTCAGACAATGGCACTATATGGCAGTAGCAAAAATAGTGGGTGTATATAGCCCCAATTCTATTGCTAGGGGACTTGCAGGGTATTTCTGGGGTGAAGGTGGGGGGGCACACCGTTGGAACGGGTATCGGGGGTATATATCGGGTATACGGGAATACACTGACAGTGTATTCCATTCAGGATCCTGGGAAAGCTGGGTTGCGGCGATTGAGCCCGTTAGTGCCACGTTACACTGACAAGCTTCTCCCTGGAATTTAGCTCTTACAAGAGCTGTTGGTTGTCTTCTCCTTCCTATCCTAGCCTGTCCCTGCCTACCCAGAATCTAAGCCCTAGCTAGCTGGACGGAAACCTCCGTCCTCGGTGAATTGCAAGCTCAGAATGACGCGAACCTGGGCGGCGCTGTTCTTTTAAATTAGAGGTCACATGTTTTCGTCAGCCAATGGGTTTTGCCTACTTTTTTCAACGTCACCGGTGTCGTAGTTCCTGTCCCACCTACCCTGCGCTGTTATTGGAGCAAAAAAGGCGCCAGGGAAGGTGGGAGGGGAATCGAGCAATGGCGCACTTTACCACGCGGTGTTCGATTCGATTCGAACATGCCGAACAGCCTAATATCCGATCGAACATGAGTTCGATAGAACACTGTTCGCTCATCTCTACTCAAGAAGCTTTTTCAGTTGGATATACCGTATGATATCATTGTTAGAGATGAATCAATCAGTTCATAAAAAGCTTGGTTTGTTGCAAATTTTTCAGATACTTGGTCTGGTCAGTCCCATGATTTTTGGGGTTCATTATTATACCATTGATTGTTGGCATGGCCCATGTGTTTGGACGTCAGTAGTCCCCTAGATCCAGAAGAGGCCAAAAGACAACTGACTGTGATGGAGTGCCTGATGCTGCAAGGTAGCCCAGGAGAGGTGAAGGAAGGTGAGTGTAAGGCCTCGTTCACATCTGCATTGGTAATCCATTCAGGGGAGTCTGCATGAGGACCCCCCTGAATGGACTCCCGAACGCATTTGCAAGTGGTGTGCAGTGAAAGCACACGGACCCCATAGGCTATAATGAGGTCCGTGTGCTTGCCACGAGATCTCCGCAGGGAACATGTGGACAGGAAACTACTTCAGAATCTACTTTTCTGTCCACATGACTCGTGCGGAGATCTCATGGCAAGCACATGGACCTCATTATAGCCTATGGGGTCTGTGTGCTTTCACTGCAAACCGCTTGCAAATGCATTCGGTAGTCTGTTCAGGGGGTCCCCATGCGGTCTCTCTGAACGGATTAACGCAGATGTGAACAAAGGGTAAGGGTAGTTAACTTTGAGGAATCTGCATTAGATTTGGGAGTGAATTCCCCCTCAAAATTCATGGCAGATTCCTCTCCAAATGGGAGGCAGAGATTGCAGTGGAAAACGAAAAGGAATTTCATTTTCCACCATGTGAACTTAGCCTTAGTGTTTATTTTTTGTACCTCCCCTAGACCTTCATTTATTTTATTATAAAGAAACCCAAGAGTATAATAAAAACACTTATGGTTTGGACCGCTGAAACAAAACTGATGGGCATAAGACACAAGTATTCGTGAAACATATCTTTCAAGATTCACCCATATAGTTTTAGTTCTGTTATCTGTACTGTCTTTCAATGGAGATGAGTCTAATGCTTCTTCCCATTTTTCACCCTTAGTCATTGGAGGAAAGTATGGACTTCTCTGGTCAGATTTTAAGGTCACAGTCCCCAGTATTGTCAAGCCAAGCAAGGGTTAGACCCATAAATCTGTGAAAAGGCATAGCAGGCTGATTCAAGTTGAAATTGACTGCCAGGCCTGATGTTATCAGCAGATATAAGTAGCTCCGTTGGCCAAGCTGAGAAGAGGAGCTACAGATAAAAATACCATTTATGAACACAGCCAGTGACAATTTTTTTTTTACCCTGACTATTCTTCTCCATGGATACTATGAATCTCAAAACTTAAAAAGCCATAATAGACCACCTATAGAATTCTATGGAAACTTTCCACACCTTCTACGTCTGAGGCATACAAAGTTGTATTTCTATCAGATTCTATACATATAGTATCTGACAAAAAATTCGATAGCGGCATGTTCCAATGGACGCAGTGAATGCCTTGCTTATATGGGAGGTTAGGCCCAAACAGGGGCACCAAACATTTGCAATACCTAAAGCTATAGTCACAAGGAGTTTTTTGCACATGGAATTTGAGATGGATTCTTAGTCTTCCTTAGTAGAGATGAGCGAGTAGTGTTCGATCGAGTAGGTGTTCGATTGAATACTACGGTATTCGAAATACTCGTACTGGATCGAACACTACTAGCTGTTTGAAGTTTAAGGTTCGATGCAGAACCAGCGTTGATTGGCAGAATGCTATACATTGCCAATCAACGCTGGTTCTTCTCTTACCTTTAGATGTCTTCTTCGTTCAGCATCCCCACGGCGTCTTCCAGCTGGAATTCACTCTGCCTAGGCATCCGGCCTAGGCAGAGCCGACTGCGCATGCGCGGGCATGCCCTCGCATGCGCAGTCGGCTCTGCTCAGGCGTCGGGCCGGGCAGAGCCGACCACGCATGTGCAGTCGGCTCTGCCTAGGCCCCGATGCCTAGGCAGAGTAAATTTCATCCGGAAGACGCCGCGGGGGCGCTGCGCCGGGAGAAGACTTCAAGGAGAATCCAGCCCAACCGTCACTCGTGGACTTGGTAAGTATAATGTTATCGAATTTTGCATACCCCTGAAACGAGCATTTCCCCCCATAGACTATAATGGGGTCGAAATCCGTTCGAACAGTCGAACAGTGTACGGCTGTTCGAATCGGATTTCGAACCTCGGACATTTTAGTGTTCGCTCATCTCTATTCCTTAGAAATGTCTGATTCTGCTTCCCATTCATTTTTCGGGAGTCAGTAGCAGAATTTTTCCCCTAGCTGATTTTTTCAGACATGGTAAAAAAAACCTCCAGTGTATAAGACTAGAGATGAGCGAACACTAAAATGTTCGAGGTTCGAAATTCGATTCGAACAGCCGCTCACTGTTCGAACGGGTTTCGAACCCCATTATAGTCTATGGGGAACATATACTCGTTAAGGGGGAAACCCAAATCCGTGTCTGGAGGGTCACCAAGTCCACTATGACACCCCAGGAAATGATACCAACACGCTGGAATGACACTGGGACAGCAGGGGAAGCATGTCTGGGGGCATAAAAGTCACTTTATTTCATGGAAATCCCTGTCAGTTTGCGATTTTCGCAAGCTAACTTTTCCCCATAGAAATGCATTGGCCAAGTCAAATCAGCTAGCGAGATTCGAGGAAATGCTCAGTTGGTCCCGTAGAAATGGAGCCGCTTTTAGAAAGATTTGGGATCCCTGGCTAAACTCACGTTGAAGTTTCCTGCGTGATTGACATAGGGCGCCCACTGCTATTGTAGCCTCTTTCCCTCTGGTCTATGTACTATCAGATGCCATTCGCCAACCCGACACTAGCCGTGCCTGGCCTACATCTTTCTTTTCCCTTCCCCCCCCCCCACTCCCATTTTCCCTCCTTTCAACCCTCTGTATTCCGTCACTTAACCCTTCCCCCTAAGAGTACCGGCTGTTTTTGCTTTTCATCTTCATATTCCTGTCAATAAACTTGAATTATAAAAAAAAAAAAAAAGAAATGCATTGGCCAGTGCTGATTGGCCAGAGTACGGAACTCGACCAATCAGCGCTGGCTCTGCTGGAGGAGGCGGAGTCTAAGATCGCTCCACACCAGTCTCCATTCAGGTCCGACCTTAGACTCCGCCTCCTCCGGCAGAGCCAGCGCTGATTACCGAAGGCTGGCCAATGCATTCCTATGCGAATGCAGAGACTTAGCAGTGCTGAGCCAGTTCTGCTCAACTACACATCTGATGCACACTCGGCACTGCTACATCAGATGTAGCAATCTGATGTAGCAGAGCCGAGGGTGCACTAGAACCCCTGTGCAAACTCAGTTCACGCTAATAGAATGCATTGGCCAGCGCTGATTGGCCAATGCATTCTATTAGCCCGATGAAGTAGAGCTGAATGTGTGTGCTAAGCACACACATTCAGCTCTACTTCATCGGGCTAATAGAATGCATTGGCCAGCGCTGATTGGCCAGAGTACGGAACTCGACCAATCAGCGCTGGCTCTGCTGGAGGAGGCGGAGTCTAAGATCGCTCCACACCAGTCTCCATTCTGGTCCGACCTTAGACTCTGCCTCCTCCAGCAGAGCCAGCGCTGATTGGACAAATTCCGTACTCTGGCCAATCAGTGCTGGCCAATGCATTCTATTGGCGTGAAGAAGCAGTGCTGAATGTGTGTGTTTAGCTCAACTACACCGGTGGAGTAGTTGAGCTAAGCACACAGATTCAGCTCTGCTTCAATCAGCGCTGGCCAATGCATTCTATTAGCTTGATGAAGCAGAGTGTGCACAAGGGTTCAAGCGCACCCTCGGCTCTGATGTAGCAGAGCCGAGGCTGCACAAGGGTTCAAGCGCACCCTCGGCTCTGATGTAGCAGAGCCGAGGGTGCACAAGGGTTCAAGTGCACCCTCGGCTCTGCTACATCAGAGCCGAGCGTGCGCTTGAACCCTTGTACAGCCTCGGCTCTGCTACATCAGAGCCGAGGGTGCGCTTGAACCCTTGTGCACACTCTGCTTCATCAAGGTAATAGAATGCATTGGCCAGCGCTGATTGGCCAGAGTACGGAATTCGGCCAATCAGCGCTGGCTCTGCTGGAGGAGGCGGAGTCTAAGGTCGGACCAGAATGGAGACTGGTGTGGAGCGATCTTAGACTCCGCCTCCTCCAGCAGAGCCAGCGCTGATTGGCCAAAGTACAGAATTCGGCCAATCAGCGCTGGCCAATGCATCCCTATGGGAAAAAGTTTATCTCACAAAAATCACAATTACACACCCGATAGAGCCCCAAAAAGTTATTTTTAATAACATTCCCCCCTAAATAAAGGTTATCCCTAGCTATCCCTGCCTGTACAGCTATCCCTGTCTCATAGTCACAAAGTTCACATTCTCATATGACCCGGATTTGAAATCCACTATTCGTCTAAAATGGAGGTCACCTGATTTCGGCAGCCAATGACTTTTTCCAATTTTTTTCAATGCCCCCGGTGTCGTAGTTCCTGTCCCACCTCCCCTGCGCTGTTATTGGTGCAAAAAAGGCGCCAGGGAAGGTGGGAGGGGAATCAAATTTTGGCGCACTTTACCACGCGGTGTTCGATTCGATTCGAACATGGCGAACACCCTGATATCCGATCGAACATGTGTTCGATAGAACACTGTTCGCTCATCTCTATATAAGACCTAACATATAAATATAGTGTTCGGAATTTAGAGTCGCCAGACTCTATGTAACTAAAATAATTGTATGATCGTAGAACCCGATGTTTGGAAATTGCTCCGAACTTCAACAGTTTCATCATTCTTCTACTAAGCCGATTTACAGTATATACAATGTGCCTAACAACACTTGGTGACAATATAAAATTGCTATGATAATACTCGCCTCTATTAGGGCTCGGCTACAATTGTTTAGAAGAAACTTTATTATTTACCGCTATCCTTCTCACTTATTATCCCCTTTTTAGCATTGCCGAGCCTTCAGATAATTTCCCCTGCATTGTTTGGTTTCTATAATTTACAAATTCTGGACATTTGGAAATGTGACATTCTAGAAAGATCTTGCGCTCACATTAGAGTAATAACATAATGAATTTTGTTGTGAAAGAAGAATGCATGCTTTCTTGAAAATTGAGGCAATATATTCTCTTCATTGAAGTTACAATCACATATGTTTCCGTGTACTGAAAAGAAAACACGGTGAATACATTGACCCATCCTCTGCACAGTGCCACCTCGGAGCAGTACAGAACTTTCTTTAATTCCTCGCTGAAGGATTCGTCACACAGTTAATTGTCCCCATTTGTGAAATCCACAGAGGTAAGGCCAGAGAATGAGTCAGTAATCAATGGAACATTAATGGATGTTCCCTGGAGATGCAGAATGACTGCATTTGTATAATCATTGAAATATTCAATCATTTTTATATAAGAGCTAGAAATAATAATAAAAAAAAATAATAATAATACAAGTTCTATAAGCCTTAAACAATAAACAATGATAACTGCACTCAAAAAGCATTTTAAGATATATATTATTCGCAGTGTTGCCATGGAAATAATTACATTTGACATACGCATGCATGCTATTTTATTAAATCCAGAGGAAAAAAATATATATGTGGAGTTCAGGAAAAGTGAACTTTTTACTTCAGCTATTTCTGGGCTCTGGGCTAAAAATTCTATAGGGTTCTACATGAGGAAATCCTAGGAGCATGACCCTCTAATATGCCAAAGTTACATGTAAGGAGATCACCTTGGTGGAATGTATGATCTCAGATCACATCTGAGTTACACAAAAGATGGGTATAGATGTATGCCGGATTTTCATCAACAGAAATGGCCAAAGGCTTCAACCCGTCTTAACATCCTTACTATATGTATGGGTATGGATGACACAAGCTCAGGAACCGAGTGCTTGCCATCAGCAGCAGATGTCATTGAGAAGACAACCTTGGCTAATATTGTTAAGTGAATGGTCAAAAGATGAGGGCCAGTGGATTTAACATATATGTTATACCACCTGGTTATTTCTGTAAAAAGAAACAAAACCCCCAATTTTTTGTAGTTAAAATTGCTACAACAAGTGATACAGTAAAAGGTTATGGCTCGTGGTGCAAAATTAAGAAAAATTGTTGCATGTGTTAAATGAGTTGTCAGATATTAAACCATGCATTTGGCTTTGGAATTAATTTATTTGGTTTACTAGTTTATAGGTATATATGGAGATTGACTCAGTTATGTACATTTATATGAATGTTATTATTTATTGATATTATTTGCATGAACATTGATTTATCAGGATATATGTATATATGGTGTGGGGAAGGTAGCTTGGTAGCAGCAATGGTGCGGACCCAACCAGTCAGAGACAGGGACACAAAATATGTTGCAAACAGGTTTATTTAGAAAACAAACGGCATAATAAATAAACCTTCATGCCAGGTACAAAAATAAGCAAAATAAAATACAGCCTTAACGTCAGACAAGAGGCAAAATAAAACTCCTGCTCGTCCGAGCTCTAACTAAAACAGAATAAGGCTAATTGTACATATAACACAAACACAGACCGAGAATCCAGCAGACTTGCTTCCGTATTAAAAAGTTTTCTAATGAATATAGGGTATCTGCAGTGCTCCTGTTCTGTCAGGAGGGGTTAATAGGAGCACTGCAGATACCCTATATTCAGCCAGACTGAATTCCAAGTGGGGGAAGAAAAACCAGTCCTCAAGCTCAGGGAAGGGGCAGACAGACAACCAAAACACCCCCTCCCCTTCACCATCACCCAGCAACTACTGCACCCAAAAACGCCGACCATTTTAATTTTTGAAATTTTCCAGTAGCTGCTGCATTTCCCCCCCTCGGCTTATACTCGAGTCAATAAGTTTTCCCAGTTTTTTATGGTAAAATTAGGGGCCTCGGCTTATATTCGGGTCGGCTTATACTCGAGTATATATGATTTATATATAGATATAGATTTATTATTATTGAGTGTTGACATTATTGTAGCTGATCAACTTCCGGAGCTTTTGCAATGGTTCTTGTTTTTTTCTATCGTTATTAGTCAGATCTTTCATATATATTTGTATTTTGTATTTGTATTTTGTAATAATATTAATAAACTGAATTTTTTTTATAACAAACATTTTTTGAGTACTTTTTTCTTTTTGTTTGCTTTCGCCAAGTGCCTGTGAATGATTTCTGAGGTTGTAGATTTACTATTAAACTATCACTAAACTTAATCCATAAAGCACGTGAAAATAATGATGTTTTTAATATACTTTATTAAAGACAAGTGACTGTTTCTTCATCTATTTTGCCTTCTTCTGCCTCTGATCAATTCTGTACATGTCTGTGAAGAGGGGAGGGGGAGGAGAGAGGAGAGCTCCTCAAAGTACTGGAGTATCAACACCATCGAGAGGTGGTTTTCTTGCACAACACAGCTGGATTATCAAAAATTACTCAGAAATGACTCATTTAATTCTGTAGACAGCCTCCTATCCCTGTCACTCTCCTTCTCCTCGTCCTATCCTTTTCATAGATTTCATTGTAATATTATCTACTTGTGTATGGAGTATGGACTGAAATTATTCGGATAAGAAAAGATAGGAGTGAAGTGAAGTATGTTGATTGTTTCCCTTCTCTGCACTATAGATTTATGAAAAAAAATTAATAAAAATATACTTAAACTTTAAGGAAATCAGTCATTTTTTTTCTTTAGAAAGAGTGCGATGCTTGTAGCTGTCTAATATTGAAGCTCATTTAGCAGTATCATTCATCATTCATACATATGTCATATAATACACTGTAGAGAAATATTAAATATATGTAATCAGTTCGAACTGGACCCAATATGAGGATTACCGCTGTAGCTGGTCATTCTATAAATTATAGTCTGCAGTTTTTAGCAATTTCTCTCTCTGCATGTTGTATCTGTTTTCATTCTTCTCTGAACTGCCGGTAGGAAATTGGCTGTCATATAATTCAGTAAATCCTGGGGGATTCACTCTATAACTATCTCTGTCTCACTCCGTTTTGGTAGTGACTAAAAGCTTTTATTTAGCTCTAGCATTCGTCTAATCGTGTCTTTCTTCTCTTATCTCCTGTACTTCCTGCTTGTTGTCTCCCCTCTCCATAGACTTCTACAGTCCTATGAGAAAGTTTGGGCACCCCTATTAATCTTAATCATTTTTAGTTCTAAATATTTTGGTGTTTATAACAGCCATTTCAGTTTGATATATCTAATAACTGATGGACACAGTAATATTTCAGGATTGAAATGAGGTTTATTGTACTAACAGAAAATGTGCAATATGCATTAAACCAAAATTTGACCGGTGCAAACGTATGGGCACCTCAACAGAAAAGTGACATTAATATTTAGTAGATCCTCCTTTTGCAAAGATAACAGCCTCTAGTCACTTCCTGTACTGTTCCTTGACTGTTCTCACCATTGTTTTTCTCTGCCTTTCTGATATTTTTCTTGTCCTGCCCCTTCTGGGCTTAACAAGAACTGTCCCTGTGGTCTTCCATTTCCTTACTATGTTCCTCACAGTGGAAACTGACAGGTTAAATCTCTGAGACAACTTTTTGTATCCTTCCCATGAACAACTATGTTGAACAATCTTTGTTTTCAGATCATTTGAAGTGGGCTGTCCATGCTCGGCGACCATCAAACTTAACTGAACTTGAATTGTTTTGTAAAGAGGAATGGTCCAAAATACCTTCATCCAGGATCCAGGAACTGATTAAAAGCTACAGGAAGCGACTAGAGGCTGTTATCTCTGCAAAAGGAGGATCTACTAAATATTAATGTCACTTTTCTGTTGAGGTGCCCATACTTTTGCACCAGTCAAATTTTGGTTTAATGCATATTGCACATTTTCTGTTAGTACAATAAACCTCATTTCAATCCTGAAATATTACTGTGTCCATCAGTTATTAGATATATCAAACTGAAATGGCTGCTGCAAACACCAAAATATTTAGAACTAAAAATGATTAAGATTAATAGGGGGGCCCAAACTTTTTCATAGGACTGTAAATCATGTAACCTGAAATCTGTCTTGAGATGGATAAAGGAGGAATTTTCACAGTAAACATAATCTAAGCAAAGGGAGGGGGGCTGGGAAACCACTGATAATTGTAGAAAAAGACATTTCTCTCTGATGATTTTGGGGAAGGTAGCTTGGCAGGACCCAACCAGTCAAAGACAGGGGAACAAAATATGCAGGAAACAGGTTTATTTGGAAAAATACAGGAAAATAAATAAACCTTGACTTCAGGCACAAAATGAGCAAAATAAAATACAGCCTTAACGTCAGGCAAAGCAATAAGAAACAAAATCCTGCTTGTCTGAGCAACTAACTAAACATTAATAATAATCTAACTATATGTGTGGCTTACTAACAGCTACACGAACAAACTAACAAGCACGACATAGTCTCATCAAACTCAGAGCAGCAGGACAGACCCAGACACCTCCTCTCACTCCCTGGGTCTGCCCTGAAGTGCAGGCTCTTTAGCCTTTTATGGGTCAGTAAAGAGCACAGGACCCACACCTGGAGCGAAGTCTATTCCAGACCCACACTGGATCACACATAGGTCCAAAACCAGGGGCTGATATAGCCGGACTCCAGCACTCTGTCTGTCACCTTCTCACATAAGGTATATTACAAAGGTTCTTATATACACCTCTTCTATTTACTTACACAGAGCTTACTGTATATTTATAGGAAATAACTCTCTTTTCTAGCTTTCCCCTCCTATATAATGAGGGGTGGTCGAATATCTAAAACTTTCCATGGATGAACTACTAACTTATCACATCTATTTTGTATAACCTCTGCAAGAAACCACCTTTTTGGAAAGGTGGCCGACAGCTCCATTCATTGTGTAGTGGCCATGCCAGGTTCTGTCCCTCAGCTGAGCTAAGCTGCAGAATTGGATTAACCATTATATTTCTACTTTCTTTTCAAGTCTCTTATTAAAGTTATTAATAGATTGTACAGAGCAATGTGAAACTGAATATACAAGCAATTACCCTACAAGTCAGGTTACACGGAATCACAGATGCTTGAAGCATTATGATATATGGTTTGATGTAGAGTTTAGCACGTGTTCAGACAGAACAATTGGGGAGGGGGGAGAAAGGAGAGAAAAGGCAAATACAATAGATATATCAGTGTTACATCAATCAATGCAGCCAGACAACAGAGAGCAGAAAAAAATGAAAACAAGTGTCTAGATATGTACAGTAGATCCATTGAAAATTCAGATGATGACGTAAAAGTGATGAAATGTTTGCAGGTATTTTGCAGATTTACCAGGCCAACAGCTTCTCTATGTTGAATACATGGTCAATCTTTGGAGCCATTGGGCTACTGATGGCAAACAGGACTGGTATATATTTTGGATTAGAATTTTGGCCTCTGAGGATAACATCACTAGTCTTTAGTTAGTATTTTTTGGCACAGAAGGTAGAAATCATTAATGGTTAAGGACTCACAGTCACGGAACAAACTTTTTGTACAAGGTAAGTTACCTCCAATCAAAAATGTCTTTGTAACATCTCTGCCTATTTGAATCTCTGAGCCACCCTTCGCTCTCACGCTGCGGTGCAGGAGATGTGTTCAGTTTGATTCCTTGCTTAGTTTTTTGTTGCTCTGGCTGAACACTGCTCTATTACCTATCCTCTGTAATTGAATTTCCACCACACCCATCTCCTGCACCTTGTTTCCCTCTATTCATCAAATAGTTAATTTTAGCCTTACCTGTGTGATTGACAGCCTGTCTACCAATCAAATCTGCTAAGCACACACATTCAGCTCTACTTCATCGGGCTAATAGAATGCATTGGCCAGCGCTGATTGGCCAGAGTACGGAACTCGACCAATCAGCGCTGGCTCTGCTGGAGGAGGCGGAGTCTAAGATCGCTCCACACCAGTCTCCATTCTGGTCCGACCTCAGACTCCGCCTCCTCCAGCAGAGCCAGCGCTGATTGGACGAATTCCGTACTCTGGCCAATCAGTGCTGGCCAATGCATTCTATTGGCGTGATGAAGCAGTGCTGAATGTGTGTGTTTAGCTCAACTACACCGGTGGAGTAGTTGAGCTAAGCACACAGATTCAGCTCTGCTTCAATCAGCGCTGGCCAATGCATTCTATTAGCTTGATGAAGCAGAATGTGCACAAGGGTTCAAGCGCACCCTCGGCTCTGATGTAGCAGAGCCGAGGCTGCACAAGGGTTCAAGCGCACCCTCGGCTCTGATGTAGCAGAGCCGAGTGTGCACTTGAACCCTTGTGCACCCTCGGCTCTGCTACATCAGAGCTGAGGGTGCGCTTGAACCCTTGTGCAGCCTCGGCTCTGCTACATCAGAGCCGAGGGTGCGCTTGAACCCTTGTGCACACTCTGCTTCATCAAGCTAATAGAATGCATTGGCCAGCGCTGATTGAAGCAGAGCTGAATCTGTGTGCTTAGCTCAACTACTCCACCGGTGTAGTTGAGCTAAACACACACATTCAGCACTGCTTCATCACGCCAATAGAATGCATTGGCCAGCACTGATTGGCCAGAGTACGGAATTCGGCCAATCAGCGCTGGCTCTCCTGGAGGAGGCGGAGTCTAAGGTCGGACCAGAATGGAGACTGGTGTGGAGCGATCTTAGACTCCGCCTCCTCCAGCAGAGCCAGCGCTGATTGGCCAAAGTACGGAATTCGGCCAATCAGCGCTGGCCAATGCATCCCTATGGGAAAAAGTTTATCTCACAAAAATCACAATTACACACCCGATAGAGCCCCAAAAAGTTATTTTTAATAACATTCCCCCCTAAATAAAGGTTATCCCTAGCTATCCCTGCCTGTACAGCTATCCCTGTCTCATAGTCACAAAGTTCACATTCTCATATGACCCGGATTTGAAATCCACTATTCGTCTAAAATGGAGGTCACCTGATTTCGGCAGCCAATGACTTTTTCCAATTTTTTTCAATGCCCCCGGTGTCGTAATTCCTGTCCCACCTCCCCTGCGCTGTTATTGGTGCAAAAAAGGCGCCAGGGAAGGTGGGAGGGGAATCGAATTTTGGCGCACTTTACCACGCGGTGTTCAATTCGATTCGAACATGGCGAACACCCTGATATCCGATCGAACATGTGTTCGATAGAACACTGTTCGCTCATCTCTAGTAAACACCACCTAATAACCTCTTCTGCTACATAGTAATATATAGATATTGGTGACTCTCCTTGGGAGTGTCTGTTAAAAGGAAACTGTCATCAGATTTTTTTGTTTAAGCTAAAGCTGTCCATATACTTTAGATTTTACATTGCTATCACTCATCTGAAGAGAACTGTGGTTGGTTGCTGGTGCAGTCAACTGTCCCATTTACACACGAACAATCACAAACCTTCCAACCATCATTCACCTACCCCAAACACTTGGAATATTAACTGATGAAAGTCATTCAAAGGTAATGAGGTGCTGACAACAGGAAATTACATTTTGTAGGCGTGTTAGAGTCCATTCACATAGAATAAACGCACGCTCAGTCTGGAACGCCCTTCCTCACAGCAGCGCCTATAGCGCTGTACTGTGAGATCGAGGAGTAATGCCTTCCCAGTACTTATCTATGGACACGTACTATCAGGAGGGGAGGGAGGCTTTCCTCCTCAGTCTCACAGTACAGCACTATAGGCGCTGCTATGAGGAAGGGCGTTCCTGACTGACTGTCAGAAACGCCCTTCTGATGGTGAAGAGCTACGGTACCGATAGCTCTTCATCCGCTGCACAGATCGTGAAAGCCGCACTGTCGGCTTTCTAGCTGTATATAAAACCGCATGTGCCCCAAGTGATGAAAGCTACTCTTTAAGCATCCCAGTCAGGCATACAGGAGGGAGTTGTTGCCAGACAGTGAACTCTTGACCATTTCTGACATACACCTCAATTAAAGTCACATATGAAACCTACCATGTTTCAGCAAGCAAACTGAGAGTGTCCAGTCCATCACTTGTCCTCCAAGCTCAATGGAACCAAAAGGACTCTAGGTTATCAGGTGTTTTTTTTT
Organism: Leptodactylus fuscus; assembly: GCF_031893055.1. Lineage (NCBI taxonomy): Eukaryota > Metazoa > Chordata > Amphibia > Anura > Leptodactylidae > Leptodactylus > Leptodactylus fuscus. Next base: position 315,023,548 of record NC_134265.1, read on the forward strand.
TTAATTCTCATTTTTTTCATTTCTTTTGTATTTTCAATTATCTAATGGTTGTTTATGATTCTGTTCACATAGGCACATATTTACTAACAGACAATGCAATCTTAGGCAGTGTGAAAATATTTAGCACAGTGGCTGATGCTAGATGGTAAATCTGGTGTATTTTACACTGTCTAGTCCAGGGTTAGGCATGGGACGCAAGCAATTTACTCCCCTCTTCCTATTAAAACGCATGCATTCTTGGCTGAGCCAAATACACATGTATATGGAGTGGGGGTCAAGGCTGTATTGACAGCTGTCTAATGTGTATTGCTAGTATGACCCTCACACAATACCTTACAATAAATTTAATAAAGATATTTATTATCAAATTCATTTAGATGCTAAACAGAAGCCATAAAAGCTCTTATCTGCAACTCACAAACAAGCAGAACAAAGATCTTCTCGTCCTGTCAGACGTAAATGCGTTTTGCGTGCTAATTATATTTGGTATGTATTAACACTTTTTCATCTCTGATAATTGCTATCGCTTATCTGTAATAAGTAATGTACAAAGATTACCCTCAATGTTTACTAATATATGCAAGTATAGAAATGAACTAATACATTATTCACACATATCGGCTATAGCTGTAAAAGCTTTCCCTTTTCAAGAAGTTTTCAATCTCAAATTTTTTCTGATTTGCCCCATTTTTACAGAAATGGTACCCAAGTGTTCATGAATTAGAAAATGGTAAATTACCCAGTATAGTATACTGTATATATGATATAGGAAGCCATCACCAGAGTCAGAGATTAGCAAACTGGTTCATATTGAACCAGATTTGACCTGAATTTTGAGAACCTAAAACTTTTGGGGTTTGTTGATTATGAATCCCCATCTCTTCAGTCTCCAGAATATACTAAGTGGAGTCCAATGGGCAGCAAGACAAAAACACTTTATACCTACCCTGTTTTACCTCTCCTGGGCTCGCTTGTGGTATCCTGTGGTTGCTTGGCATCTTTTTCCAGCCACCCTGGGGCACAAGGGGCGTAATTTGAGGGGGTGCAGAGGGTGCAGTCGCACCAGGGCCCAGGAGCCTTAGGGGGCCCATCAGTATTGAGATTGCAGCTTCCATCTGGCTCATAAACCAAGGAGACCCATAGATTACCCTAACCACACTAAGGATGAACAAACTCCTTAGCTCCTGTAACCATCACTATCAAGAATTCGCTGTAGGGATGATATAGGGGGCCCTGGACAAAAGATTGCACCGGGGTACACAAGACTTTAATTACACCCCTGGGTGCAGTGACATCATGATGCTTACACAAGAAACCCCAGGGTATAATAATATCAGTTCTGACTAGATCTTATAAGGTTTGCCCATCTCTACTCAGGATGGCACAAATGTTACCTCCCCAAGGCACCATAAAATAAAGAAGTACTGTGCCACCTGCTACCCCTTCAGCATAGAAGTAAACTGAAAATGTATGCATGCTTACAAGTTGGAAGATGTGGGAGGACATCCAGGGGACCCTGAACATTAGACTATATGGAGTCCAGAAATTTCTATAATAATATAACATGTTACCATGTTATTATAGTAATGGCATTAGAGTAAATATTTACTTTCCATAATACTACCACATTGTCTCCATTCTGATAATAAAGCCGTACATGTTTGTTTCTACGCTCCCAAATCCCGGCTGTTTAGTAATAGGTTAACAGGACCGGGTGACATATGTTCAGTAGATTTTAATAAGAGTAACCTTATGATCTGGCAGCTAATCAAACCAATCCGCTAAAAACACAATCACAGTGGCAATAAATGTAATTGTGCTGCTGATATAAAGCACTTACAGATGCCGTAATTATCGCAGCCGTATTATGGTAATTATAGAGATTCCACGTATAGAAAAAAATGCAAGTGATAAACAACGCAATTAGGTCTTGTTCACACTAGTGAACATTCCTTTATATTTATTGACATGTATTTCTTAGAAATATTAAAAGCCTTGATCTAATGGAAGTGGTTTAGTTTAGTTTTTTGTTTAGTTTCCTTCCTTTAACTGTAGGAATACATAACGTGACGTCTTCGGTGGAAAGATAGCAGGTTATACTTAGATTAACCCCTTCAGCTGCAGCCATTTTTCATTTTTGTATTTTTTTGTATTTTTTTTTTACTCCTTTCCAAAGCCGCATAACTTTTTTTTTCCTGTTCACAGAGTTGTACGAGGGCTTATTTTTTGTGGGGAAAAAAATTGCATGAGGGTGAGTTAAAATGATCCGCTCTCCAGTTATATTAAAGCTTCATTTGGCGGCGCTTATGAGCACTTTCTGTACAAGGCTGATGTCTCTTCTGTGCAGGTTATGTCAGTACATTTGTAAATGTAGTAGGAGAAAAATGGCTGCCCCACTTGTACCAACTTTTCAAACAATGGGAGTGTATACGGCCCGCAAAAGCTCCCGCTGCGTCTGCGTGCCACATTACGTGCCAAATTACATCGTGTGAACCCGGCCAAAGGTTGCTTTTGTGGTTTCCTTGCTCACTGTTAGAGCTTTGGCCTGGGTCACCCTGTTAAAAGAGTTGGCTATGCAAGCTTCGCTGTTTGAAGCACTACGCCTAGTGTTTCATGGCCCAGTGCCTCAGTCCACCTACGCATCTCAGCTCTTACACTTAAGGCAAGGCCAGAGCTTTGCTATCAAGTTTCAGACCTTGGCATCCGAGCTGGATTGGCCAGACAGGGTACTGGTGGCAATTTTTGGGAGGGTTTGTCCTCACATATAAAGAACGAACTAGCAGGCCGGGAGCCCACTACCTCCCTCTCTGCCCTTATTAATTCGGTGACTCGTGTGGATACACAGTTGTCAGATAGGAGAGTGGGGCGAGGGCTCGAGCATAACCTCATGTCACAGAAGGGGGTCTTAAAATCATCCACTGCCTCGCCTGTTGAGGAGTCCACAGAACCTATGGACACCTCCCGTGCTTCCACTTCCTGTGGCAGCAGGAGTAGGAAGATTAGGGGGGTGATCTGTTACCATTGCAACAGGCAAGGACATATTGCCCCTCAATGTTCGAGCCCAATGGAAAAATGGGCTAGCCAGGTGTCCATTGGGGGTGGGCCACTTGGTACACAAAAGTCCCATACTCGTGTCTGGGTCCCAGCAGCCCTTAAGCCGGGAAAAAAATTGGGTTAATACTAAAGCGTTTGTAGACTCTGGGGCCATGGGGAATTTCATGTCAGTAAAATTTTCCCAGCAGGATGGTATTCCCCTGAAGGCTCTCCAGACCCCAATTGATTTTACGGTGGTTGACGGCTGCAGATCCGATTTGAGACACCACCGTTGCTTCTGCGGAGTGGAGCACTGCACTCAGAACAGCTCTCCTTTCACATCATGGAGGGCTTAATTGATGCAGTACTGTTGGGTCTCCCGTGGTTACACCGGCACTCTCCAGTCATAGACTGGAGGCAAGGGGAGATTATTAAGTGGAGTCCTAAGTACAAGGGGAGGTGTATTGAGGCTATACCATCAGCCGTCCCTCCAGTGAGTCCTTCGAAGCAGGAGGGCTTACCCCCTCAGCCTGCAGAGGTCTTTACTAAAAGCACTGCTGAGACGCTGCCAGAGCATACTGTAGGCCTGGGGTATGCTCCATGGATCTGTTGCCAGCGGCAACGCCACCTCAAGGCAGTAAAAGGAAGCCAAAATCTGCAAAAAAAGTCTTATTGTTCCCTGCCATCAGGTGCAAGGGAGGTTTTTTGTCTGCAAGGGAAAAATAGGAAAAAACGAACCCTAGACTTAGGGAAGGCACAGTATCTGGGCAGGATAAAGGTACTGGACTTGTACGCACCCCTGATTTGCCAAATCCAGTACCTAATGGCAAAGGTCCACGGCCTATATATTCTGCCATGAGGCAGGCCAAGGGTAGGAGGAGTGCAACAGCTAATGTCAGTCATAGGTCAGGGAGGGAGTTGTCCACGGAGGATCGTGTCTGGCTCACTCCTCACCATTTTCGTCTCCGGTCCAGAGACGCGTGGCGTCGTTGCGCCGTGGAGAGGGGGGAAGTGTTAGGACTGTTCAGCAGGTGCGGCCATGATATTAGCATCACAGCTTGTTCCGCTGTAACGTTTCAGTCCAGCATGCATATGGTTAATTCTCTTCCAGCCGATGGGGTGGTCAGTGTGCTGACTGACAGTGGTGTCAACTTATGGACACCTGGCTTGAGCACATGGGCTGGTTGTTCAGAACTGCCTTCCATCCATTTAAGGAGGCTGGTTTGGGCCATCCATGCTCTAGCCTTAAACTTGTATACCACATGCTGCACGTCTGTGCAGTACTTAGTTTGGCAAAGTGCTGCCTTAGCTAGGTATGGCTTTAGTCAGAATTGTCCCTAGAATTGCAGAGGGAATTCCCATCTAGCTAGCTTTACCTCTGTTGTTTCATGTGCTGTGGCTGTGTGTTTGGCCCAGCACAGTTATATGTTCACAGTCTGTCAGTACCTTAGGCAGGCTGCTATCTATGGTACTCCACAGCGGGGGGCAGTGGTGTGGGTGTGGCCCAGTAAGCTGCAGGGAGCACATGGTCACTTGTGTTGTCTAGTGGTGAAGTAACCACTAAGACTTAGTATTCATTTAGCGGCTGCTTGTCCTGCAGTGGCAACTTCCCTTCGAAGTAACAGGGAAGCCCCTAGTTTGAGGTGTAGCCTGGCAGTGAGCTTAACTGTCGGGCCTTGTTCATACCTGTACGCCCTGCAGTTCAGAGCCCAGTGGGCTCCGCAGGATATTTGTTTATTTTAGTTTTTTTTTAATATATCCTGCGACCCTAACAATCATTTAGTTGTCTGTGAGAAGAGATGTTGATAATACAGCCCGACTGTGGTTGGAGGACACGAGGAGGGAGGTCACAGTATGTGGCATAACAGGCAGAAACAGGTTTTTTTGCAGAGGTTGGGGACATATGGAGTTATCACGATAACATGTGGTAGTTCCTTTGGTAGGTGGTGAGATCTCATACTCTCACAGCTGATAGTTCGATATCTTGGATAAGCACTATTATTCCTTAACCACAAAAATGTCCCAAAAAGTGCCCCATCCTTTGTCGCAAGTTCTCCTCCTATATTTTTACCACCCAAAGAAGTCTGAAGCCATCCAGATAGACAGGGTGCTGCTCTCCTGCCATGCTTCCTTAACTCATAGGGGAGAAGATGGTACGTTCCAAGGCTGTAAAAGAGTCCCACATGTCCACAGTAAAAGAAAGAAATACCAGTCAGCTGACTGTAGGCATTAAGGATTCAGTAATGACTGGGTCTGTTCCACAGGATTGGCACATAGCAAATATGGTGCCAATTTTCAAAAAGGGGTGTAAAAGTGAACCTAGAAACTATAGGCCAGTAAGTTTAACTTCTGTGGTGGGTAAGATATTTGTGGGATTTCTAAGAGATGCTATCCTGGAGTATCTCAATGTAAATACGCTTATAACACCCAATCAGCATGGGTTTATGAGGAATCGGTCCTGTGAGTCTAACCCTCTACATCTGGAGAAGAGAAAGTTTCACCAGCAACATAGAAAGGGATTCTTCACAGTAAGAACAACGAGGCTAGGAAACTCTCTGCCCCGGGAAGTGGTGATGGTGGACTCATTGTACAAGTTCAAAGAGGGCCTGAATGTCTTTCTGAAAGAGAACAACATTGCGGGTTTTGGTTTCTAGATTTTAAAGACCAAAGCTTCAGTGTTTTATTCTCATTGACAAATTGGTAAACATATTACCCCTGATATGGGGCAATGGGCATAAGCCTCATGGATTTTTTTTTTTTTTGCCATTCTCTGGATCAACACTGTAGGCTTATAGGTTGAACTTGATGGACCAGTGTCTTCATCCAACCTTATCTACTATACAACTATGTGTGATTGAGAAGCAAAGCATAAGATAAGCATAGGGCATATTAATGGGAAGTGTCTAAACTAGACAATCCCTTAAATAACCATCTTTAAATAGTATTTTATTTCTTATAATCCAAAGTAGATGGAAACGGGACATACATTTTATGAAAATGGATTATCTATGTTATGTAGCTGGAAAACCCTTGAATATATGTATTTGGAGTCCTATAGGGTCAGTATAGTTAAGCGGTGAGCTTCCTCTAGTGGCCACTGCTGGCAGACAGGATTCTTCTCATTTTAGTGGATGGCTGTGAGATGAAGCAAAGGGTTTGTTGCTCTGTCTTGGAAAAAGAACAGAATTTACTAAACAAACACCAAAAAAGGATATTAAAGTACATGTAGAAAGATGACACAGTGATTCTTATCATAAGAGCAACCTTATGTAATAGTAGGCAAAAACCTGTATATATATATATATATATATATATATATATATATATATATATTTATATATGTTTGATCCAAGTCGATAAATTGTAGGGTGAACCTTTAGGGAACATTTTGCAAATTTTTGATAGTAATTGATGTTTAAGATTTTGGAATGATAGCTTTAAAGGAAGGACAATGCATTAAAATATTACTTAGAGATAATATTAATGGGGCCTTAGCAGACAATATTTAAATGGTTAATGCAAATAGAGAGTTAGAAAAACGACTGAAGTAAACATAAAATTAAGCGAAAAATAATATATATAATTAGGTGAGTCCATAAACCAATATATACAGTCATGTATGCTGGCAGTAAGTGCTGCTTAATAGAAGAACGGAAACACTTGGGGAAGAGTTCCATCTTGTGGACAGATCTATAAATCATTTGGAAGTCTGCTACTATTTGCCATGTTTGTCTATCTATCTATCTATCTATCTATCTATCTATCTATCTATCTATCTCTCTCTCTCTCTCTCTCTCTCTCTCTCTCTCTATCATCTAATTATCTATCTATCTATCTATCTATCTATCTATCTATCATCTATCTATCTATCTATCTATCTATCTATCTATCTATCTATGTAGTAGTGTAATTAAGTCAAAAATTCAATTCTCTACAATAGATATCCAGATTTCCAACTTCTTATCCCCTTTCCATCACAGGAATTTTTCTATTTTCTTTTTGACTCCCTGCTTTCAAACCCCCAAACTTTTTTTTATTTTTTTCCATTCACAGAACTGTATGAGAGTTTAAAGGGACTCTATCAGCAAAATCATGCTGATAGAGCCCCACATATGTGTGAGTAGCCAATAAAAAGGCTATTCAGGCACCGTAAATGTTGTATTAAACTACCCCCCCAGTTTTAAAATAATACCCTAAAAAAGAATGTGATCTACTTACGCATCGTGCACGATGGGCGGGCATTCAGGGTCCGCCGTCTTCTTCATCCACGCCTCCTCTTCCTCCGATGTCCTCGGGTCCCGTCCTCCTCTGGCGTTCGTGAACTGACATTGATAAAAAAAAAAATGGCCTGGGCGCATGCGCGGTAGCATGCGGCTTCTACTACGGCTACTGCGCATGCGCCCAGGCCATTTTTTTTAATCAATGTCAGTTCGCGAGCGCCGGAGGAGGACGGGACCTGAGGACATCACAGGAAGAGGAGGCGTGGATGAGGAAGACGGCGCACCCTGAATGCCCGCCCAGCGTGCACGATGCGTAAGTTGATCACATTTTTTTTAGGGTATTATTCTAAAACTGGGGGTAGTTTAATATAACAATAGCCTTTTTAAAGGCTATTCACGCATATGTGGGGCTCTATCAGCATGATTTTGCTGATAGAGCCCCTTTAATGTTTGGGCATTTTGATTTTTTTCACACTATGGTATTCATCATTTAGGAAAAATATTTTTATAAACTTGTAGATTGGGCATTTTCAGACACATGGATATCTTGTGTGTGTGTTTTACATTTTTTTGGACCTTTATATGTGTTCTAGGAAAAGGAAGATTATTTGAAATTTTATTGTATTTTACTTATTTTACTGCATAGAGCAGCATGGAATAGAATGCATACAATGACAAGCCTGGGAGCCTCATGTCTGTTATAGTAATGGATCATCAGCCTTGGATCTCACTCCCGAGGTCGGCAATCTGTGGGAAAATGGCACCTCAGTTAACTTTGCGGAGGAATTAATGTCCACGATCAGTAATTCAGCGAAACCCTGGTGGCTATGGCTATGGTAGATATCAGGAATGGAATAAAGGGGTTTGTGCAAGAATTTGGTATTTATGACTTATGCTCAGGGTGAAGCAGTTCATCCCCCACCTCAAAGACTGTGAATCTGTGGAACAGCCTACCCAGGAGTTGATCACAGCAACAACAGCTGATACCTTCAAAAATTGCTTAGATGCCTTTTTACCACCAAATAGCATTGATGCTCATAGAAATATATAGAATACTTATTTTCTAGATTCCTTCAGATATGAGATCCCCTTTTGAGAGGAGAGTCACACTAACCCTGCAGTCACAACCAGTCATTGATTTTATTGTATTTGGGGGGATAAACAGGGTGAAATTTTTTTATCTGTATCAACAGCTACCAGGTGCCCATTTTCTGAGACACTTCTTGAACCTTGCGAGCAGGTGTTGGATATGATACACTTAGTTTTCCCATCAAAGGCCCAATGACTGTTGCAACTGGTATTCATAAGTAGGGTTTAAAAGACCAAAATTGTTCCATAGAATGGGTATCAGACGAGATTCTAGATCTATAGATGATTCATGAAGATGTAACAAGAAGGAGGCAAGTTTGATACATGTGTATAGAGATGAGCGAGTAGTATTCGATCGAGGAGGTATTCGATAGAAATAGAACACTACGGTATTCGAAATACTCGTACTTGTTGGAATACTACTCCTATTCGCAGTAAAGATTCGATTTAGAATCAGCATTGATTGGCCAAATGCTATACACTGTATAGCATTCGACCAATCAACGCTGGTTCTGTAGCAGGCTCGTCTTTGCTAGTCGGGAATGCTGGCAGCTTTTGGTTATGTGGCAGCTAACTTTTTCTCATAGGAATGCATTGACCAGCATTGATTGGCCAGTGTACAGCATTCGGCCAATCAACGCTGGTTCTGCCGGAGGCTCGTCTGTGAGGAGGCGGAGTCTAAGATCTTACCACAGCAGTCTCCATTGTGGTCCGATCTTAGACTCCGCCTCCTCACAGACGAGCCTCCGGCAGAACCAGCGTTGATTGGCCTAATGCTGTACACTGTATAGCATTTGGCCAATCAACGCTGGTCAATACATTCTTATGAGAAAACGTCAGCTCCCGCATAACGCAAGCTGCCAGCTCTCCTGACTAGCAAAGAAGAGCCTGCTGCGGAACCAGCGTTGATTGGCCGAATGCTATACAGTGTATAGCATTCGGCCAATCAATGCTGGTTCTGCAAGACGAGTAAGTTCACATTAGCAGTTGCCTCCCGTCCGGAAGGAGTCCACAGGATGACCCCCCGAACGGAATATCAGTGCAATTGCAAGCGCTGTGCAATTAAAGCGCACATACCCGTTATAGTCTATGGGGTCCGTGCGCTTTAACTGCACAGCGCTCCTCCTAAACACTCTCCTCCTGCTACACGTGGACTTGGTGACTCTCCTTTAGTCGAATAGTGGTTTCCCCTGAAACGAGCATTTTTTCCAGTAGACTATAATGGGATTCAATATTCGATCGAATAGTCGAATATTGAGGTTCTACTCAAAACGAATCTCGAATCTCGAATATTTCACTACTCGCTCATCTCTACATGTGTACTAGGAGTGCAGTGCTATGGGAGACTTTTGAAGTCTTTTTTAACCTTATTAAAAAGATATTAGGGACAGATCTGCCACTTGAACCAAAGACCTGCCTCCAGGGGATCTTTGTGTCGCCAGTGTGGATGGTATGACTTCTTTGGGCATACAGAAGATATTATATCAGACACGTAAATGTAAATTATATCTCAATGCAATAATGTTTTCAGATTGAAATGGAGTTATGAATCATAAATACATTTGAGGCCATTTATTGGAATCTGAAAAAAAATTCACAAATCCTGGAAGCCTTACCCCTTTATTTACATGCGCCTTTGTTTGTACATTCAATCATTTTGGTTATTTGTTCTCCCTTACAGAATAGTCTTATAGAATTGTCCAGGATTTTTGAAAAAATGGTCTTGAAGCGAGAAATGAAATAAAATAACAGGAAATCAATTACTAACCTGGTAAATCCTAGTTGGTCTGCTAGTCTTTGTCTTTGACCAAGAGATTGTGATAGGTGAAACCTATTATTGTACATGTAGCTCAAGCATGACCACTGCAGCCACTAGAATAGTGGTACGCACACTGACGTGGTATGTCTACCATGCCAATGGGTGACTACAGATAGGGCGGCCTAGTCACTGGCTCCCTTTATGGCTCTGTAGTTGTAGGATGTGTGGCTTTAGAGGAATGGGTGTAATATCAAAGTATACATAATATGGGTTATCAGTATGGGGCTATCAGCAATCTACAGCTTCTTCCTAAATGTAATGTGTCCTTGTTAGGGAATTTGCTTAGATGACAATTCCCCAGTAGCTGCTGGAGAACCCTGGAGGAAGGGGCACAAGAGATAGCGAGCCCTAAGCTGAAGCCCCCCACTGTCCCTTCCTCTTGCCAGGCCTTATCCTACGTAATAGGCGGCAACTTGGAGACGATCCCTTCCTATATATGTGACACACAAAATGCAGACAAGACAAACAACAAAGGGAGGTCAGCTAGCCAAGGTTCGGTAACAGTCGAGTAATGCAGTGCCAAATCAAAGTCCAAAAGAATAGTGAATAGGAAATGCCAAGGTCAGGATTAAGAGTACAAGTAAAATAAAGCAAGAGAAAGCCAGCAAGCATGAGGCAATAACAGGCACCAGTGTGAATGTGAGCCAAGACTAAATAGGGGAGTATGAACCCATCCTGGACCTGACAGGAAGTCAGGCTGTCAATCACAGGGCAAGACCAAATTTAACTACTTCATGGACAGAGGCAGACAAGGGCAAAAGATGGGTGTGGTGCAAATTCAATTACAGAACTAGAGCCATGTTCACACAGTGCAACCAAAAACTCTAAGCAAGGAACTAAACTGCACACGCCTCCTGCACCGCCGCATGCGAGCAGAGGGTGGCGCAGTGACCTGAACAGGCAGAGATGTTACAGTCTTAAAAGAGAATCTCTGAAATAGCAATTCATTAAGATAATGTTACTTTTCAAATCCAATAGGCTGCTTCCATGTTAATATACTATATTAAAGGGGCTCTATCAGCAAAATCATGCTGATAGAGCCCCACATATGCGTGAATAGCCTTTAAAAAGGCTATTCAGACACCGTAAATGTTATATTAAACTACACCCCCCCCCCCCCCGTTTTAAAATAAAGCCTTAAAAAATAATATTATCTACTTACGGATCGTGCACGCTGGGCGGGCATTCAGGGTGTGTCTTCATCTTCATCCCCGCCTCTTCTTCCTCCGACGTCCTCCGGTCCCGTCCTCCTCCGGCGCTCGCGAGCGGACACTGATATAAAAAAAATGGCCTGGGCGCATTTGCAGTAGCATGCTTGCTGGCTATTCACGCATATATGGGGCTCTATCAGCATGATTTTGCTGATAGACCCCCTTTAACTATATGTTGTTTATGATTTTAGCCAGTTTTCCGGGGGCACCAAGATACCTTGCCCTGGCCAGTAAAGCACTCTGCTCATAAATATAGCAAACTCAAAGCCATATTGAAGTTGACAAACCTGACAGGTCATGACCATATCATTTAAATGTGGGATATAAGACCCCTGTTCTTATAATTTATTGGTGGATTCAATCACCAGACACTCAGTGATCAGACAGGTATCCAGTAGATATGTTTATTGTGTTTAACAAAACCTGGATAATCCATTAATATTCTTGAGTGTCATTCCATGGGAGATCTATAGGAACCACATTTCTGTCCATCAGCTCTGTCAGCAGTAGACATCTTAGCTGGCTTCTGTATGGTTCCTCTGGAAGGAGATGTGCTGGTTCTTGGCCTATATCTCTGAGCTCAGCAAATGTCCTGCTATACAACTGGCGATCTGCATTGATCTACATCATGTTTGTGCTCATCATCCGGATGTAAGATAAGCAATGCTCCCAGAACGGCGTCTCAGAGTTTCCCACCATGAATGGCATCATTGGGTATGTACAGGGGTGAACCTTCCCCTTTCGCCGCCCGAGCTAACTGCAGAAAGCCGCCCCCCCCCCCCCGCCGGGAGGAGGGGGCGGATCGGGGCGTGACCGGGTGGATCGGGGGCGTGGCCGGTGGATCGGGGGCGTGGCCGGGCGGATCGGGGGCGTGGCCGGTGAAGGGGCGGGGCTTAGTCCCGTTCGCCGGCAGAGAGTAGGCCCGGAGACTGCCTGCTCTCTGCCTGAGCGTGAGGGGAGGCTGCCGGAGCAGCGCTGCTCCAGTGGCCTCCCCAAACCACCGCTCGGTGATAAGCCAGTCCAGGACAGCTTGTCCTGGACTGGCTTAGGTTAGTAAAAATGCCGCCCTCCCTGAGGCCCTGGCATAGTGCCGCCTGAAGCGCTCGCTTCAGGTCGCCTCATGGGAGGTGCGGCGCTGGGTATGTAAGGCCATGTCCAATGTAGCTGTAGGAGAGGTAGAGGATTGTGAAGAGGGCTGCTTTTAGTTCTTCCACGCTGTCTACTTCTGGAGAGATGAGGTCCCAGCACATCATACAGAGGAATATCACACCATACCTCCCAACCGTCCCGATTTCCGCGGGACATTCACGATTCCGGTGACATGTCCCGCGGTCCCGGTTGGAGGCGGCTGAAGCAAGGCTGAAGCAAGGCTGAAGCAAGGAGCTGACACAGGTCAGCTCCTTGCTTAGCTGCTGAACGCCGCCTACTGGCTTGTAGACGCCACATCGCGTCTACAACTGTGCGCCAGTGAGAGAGAGAGGCTCGCAGAGTGCAGCGGGGGAACGAGGAGAAGGTAAGTGTAATGTGGAGGTGGAACATGAAACTGGGGGCAGATGAAGGAGAGGACGCCATGAAACTGGGGGCAGAGATGTGGGGACATGAATCTAGGGGCAGAGATGGAGGGACATGCAACTGGGGGCAGAGATGGAGAGGACATGAATCTGGGGGCAGAGATGGAGAGGACAGCATGACACTGGGGGCAGAGATGGAGGGACATGAATCTGGGGGCAGAGATGGAGGGACATGAATCTGGGGGCAGAGATGGAGAGGACATGAATCTGGGGGCAGAGATGGGGGGACATGAATCTGGGGGCAGAGATGGAAGGGACATGCATCTGGGGGCAGAGATGGAGAGGACATGAATCTGGGGGGCAGAGATGGGGGGACATGATTCTGGGGGCAGAGATGGAGGGACATGAAACTGGGGGCAGAGATGGAGGTTACATGAATCTGGGGGCAGAAATGTAGGGACATGAATCTGAGGGCAGAGATGGAGGGGACATGAATCTGGGGGCAGAGATGTAGGGACATGAATCTGGGGGCAGAGATGGAGGGGACATGAAACTGGGGGCAGAGGTGGAGGGGGGACATGAAACTGGGGGCAGATGAAGGGTGTATATGAAACTGGGGGAGAGATAGAGGGGGGACATATAACTTACGGGTGACTGTAGGAGGATTATACTGTGTGCGGGCACATGAAAAATCAATGAGAATGGGCGGAGTCAACGCAAAAGTGGGTGTCGTTAAATGTGCCACGGCGCACTACGCGCGCCGCACATTTTGTCCCTCTTTCGGTTCTTCAACAGTTGGGAGGTATCCCACACTACCTGAGCTGAGGAAACTCTCACTACTCTTCCAAGTACAGACAACGTTGTCAATTTCTTTTTGCCAAGTCACAGAATGTTCAGGTAAAAATTGTTCCAGCTTATAACATCTCTGATACAGAAAGTGTCCAAGACAATTCAGTAGCTCGCTGGGAGGTGTGTACACCACAACATGAGAGGACTGGAATGCACACGTCTGACCAGTCGGGGCTTCAAGTCGACGCGACTGGGAGGGGAAGTCATAGGCGCCATGTTGTCTCTTCCCAGACTCTTTAGGTCTGTTATCCGCCATTGCAACTTCCTTCAAAGACAAACAGATACATTATATCATTTACTAAAGGATACATTTGGAAGAGAACAAATGGAAGAGAACTGATAGCAAAAAAGCAGATGAAGTCAATTGACCTTTTACCAGACACATTCTTCTCCATTTTTCAATTTGACAGACAGATCAGAAAAATAATGTAAATAACAGAGGTAGTGTGAACAGGGCCACAACCAGATATCTAAGTACATATTACGGTATATTAAACTCATTATATGAGGGGGGGCCCAAAAGTTTCCAGAAAAGTTGTTTTTGAAGTGTTTATTTATTTATTTTTTCAAAATTCCTTCAATCTCCTTCAAAGTACTCTCCTTTAGCAGCAAAACACTTGGCAAATCTCATCTGCCATTGTTCAAAACATTTTTTAAACTCATCTACTTTGTTGTGTGCAAGCGCCTCCATCGTTTTCCTCTTCACCCCCTCCTCATCGGCGAAACGCTTCCCCTTGAGGTTCCTCTTCATTCGTGGGAATAAAAAAAGTCACTGGGAGCCATATCGGGTAAATATGGTGGGTGCCATGCCATTTCTTGCCATGAATCGGTCACCGAGATGGCAATGTGGGCTGGGGCATTGTCGAGATGGATAAACCAATCACCAGACTGCCACATTTCGGGCCTTTTTCGCCGCACACTGTTGCACAACCTCTTGAGAACCCCCAAGTAGAAAACCTGGTTGACGGTCTGACCTGTTGGAATGAATTCTGAGTGCACAATCCTTTTTGCATCGAAAAAACAAATGACCATTGTCTTCATATTGGACTTCACTTGACGAGCGACGGCTGGACAAAACAGCTCTTGCAAGAAAATTCACTGCGGGTAGTCGAAACCTTCCGCATCAACACCGCTTGGCACACTGACTGAGAAGGCGTGGTTGAACAAATAACTAGCTGCAGAATTGCGTACTACGAAGACTGTGCGTGCGCAGCAGCCTCATTCTGGAAACTTTTGGGTCCCCCCTCGTATTGTACTTACTTGCTCCACAGACTATTTTGTCGTAGTAAAAAGAAGAATTGTAGTACAATTTGCTAAAGTAACAGTAGATATACTTGGACGTTTACTGTCACTTCACCTGTAAGAATGAAGAGTGAGGAAACACTGCAGGAAAGTCTCATGGTCTAGGTCTCAGTGTTCTCGAACCTCATACACAACAACTGGGATTCCTATGCAACCTCACCGCTCATCTCTTAACCCCTTCATGACCGGGCTGGTTCAGCTGTTTTGTTTTTTCCCCGCTACAACATTCATGGTATGGGAAAGATATTTTTTTATAAATATGTAGTTTGAGCATTTTCAGACACAGCGATACCTAATGTGTGTGTGTGATTTTCTCTTTATATCTTACGGTATCTAGGGAAAGAGTTGTAATTTAAATTTTCCACTGTTTTTATTTTTCATAACTTTTATTTTCAGTAATACAGTGCTAATGCATTGTAGTATATTGTAAAATACATAACAGTCTGTAATAGAAATACACTAATGACAAGCCTGGGAGCTTTAAATAGGCTACCAGCTGTCATAGTAACAGGTCTCCACCCCCAGATCTCGTTCATCAAGATGGTAGCATGCACATGCTAACACCGGTTAGTAGATTTCTGACGTTTGACCGAGACATCTGTAAGCTTAATGATCATATTAGTTTAAAACGCCGACATCCACCATAATAGTAAGACGGATGTTGGGAAAGGGTTAATGTCCTATGCCCTATAATGCGCCACTGCATATTTAACTCCACCCACTTATACACTGACTCCGCCATTTCTCATCCATTTTTCCATGTGCCCCCACAGTATAATGCTCCCCACACAGTATAATGCACAGTCAGCACAATTTTAAACCACGAAAAAGATTCAGCTCCCCCGAAAAATGTAGACCTTTATATACAAGATTGTGTTCCTGGGAGGCTCGGAGTACTGGTGGGACTTATCCAGTAGATAAATAGAAGTAAATCATGGTAAAAATCCAGCTTCAAACCAGACAGCACGGTGAAGAATTATTTAAAATATAGCTTTTATTCGTAGATTCAAATAAAAATGTTACATAGTAACATGAAGTAGACAATCAGTTTATCGCATAAGAGAGGCTACGCGTTTTCAGACATAGCGTGTCCCTTCTTCATGGCCTACTATAATGCACAGTCACCCTAACATTATATGCCTACAAATTATAATGTTGCCCCACAGTATGAAGTCCCTCTCCTGGTGGGGGAAACTAGAGGGGGACATTAAACTGTGGCAGCTGTAGGGGACATTAAACCGTGGAAGTAGTTGCATCGAGACATTAAACTGGGGGCAACTAAAGGCAGACATTTCCCTATCCAGTTACTCCCACAGTTTAATGTCCTCTTCCAACTTGCCCCCAGTTTAATGTCCTCTTCCAACTTGCCCCCAGTTTAATGTCCCCATCTAGCGACCCCCACAGTTCAATGTGCCCCTCAATTTGTTCCCAGTTTAATGTCGCCCTCCATCTGCCCACAGAGTTTAATGTTCCTCTTCATCTCCCCACAGTTTAATGTCCCCCTTTCATCTGTTGCCAGTTTAATATCCTCCTTCATCTGTCCTCAATTTAATGCCCCCTATATATATGCCCCCAATTTAATGCCCCCCTTCATCTCTCCCCAGTTTAATATCCCTTTCATCTGTCAAAGTTTCCCTCCACGTGCCCCTAGTTTAATGTCCCCTTCATCTGCCTTCAATTCAATATCCCCCCCTCCATCTGCCCCTAGTTTAATATGCATCCGGAGAGGACACTAATAACTTGATACCGGGATATACCTTCTGCCAACCGGGACAGAACCCAGTATCCAGGACTGTTCCACTGAATCTGGAACGTTTGAGAGGTATGGCAGACAAGTACAGTATGATCCAAGGAAAGGATGTTTTGAGAGACAAGTGAAAAGACTTGTACCTGCAAAATAGTCTGTAACAGGAGGAACAGCGAATTTTCCTATATCTACCCTTTACCTGTTATTACAGGGGTGAATAATCTTTAGGGTAGGTCATCACTGAAGATCAATGGGGGTCAGACCCTTGGGACCTCTGTGGATTAGCTGTTTGACATGGCAGCGGTGTTCACTGAACTTTTGTATCATTTCCCAGGCCGTCACATTCATTGGTCAGATGAGATCACATTATTCAAACACTGTGGTCTTTTCAAGCATCTGATCTATGGGGTCTTGGGTGTCAGACCCCTGATAATCTTCAATTCCTGATAGATCATCAATTATTAATCTTGACACTGAAACCCGAATATTCTAAATTGTTTGGGATTTGAGATTCGCCTTGGACAAACTAAAATGGCCATTGATAGTAATTTATTATACACTGTTGTCTCTCCAGACCCCAGGGTATAATAGGTGGAGGCGCAGGGGTGGTGTAAAAAATAAAAAACATTCATACTCATCTTCTGTCACCTCACCTTGGCCCCCAGCTATTATACTCTGGGGTCTGAAGAGACATCAGAGTATAATAATTCACCTTCTGATTCTATCTGAACAAGGATGAAACAAATCTTCTGAGGTCGTCCCATCCTTACATACAACCGATTCGTATTATAGGTAACACAAATAAGTGGGAGAACTACTCAAACAGTTTCATTTGTTATATTGCCAGTTCAGACTTTCAGTGACCATTCCAGTAACATACTGAAAATTGTAAGTTTGTCCACTAGATGGCAAACCATGACTGGTGCCTGGTTATACATAAAACCAGAACATATCTGTAATATAAAAAGCCCAGTATATCTGTTATATTGTGTTTTATGTAAGTATTTAATGACCTATTTTATATTTAGTTTAATTATCCAGTGCAATATTATCTGCATAAAATTCTAACTATACTGGGCTTAGGTGATAAAGTCAGGAGATAAAATGACCTCCAACGCATACTATTAAAATATGGGGATTTAGGTTGTTTTTGCAAAGTAAAATACACTATTTAACATGAATGCAGACTTGTAATATAAGCTAGTGCCCCGGTGCTTGGAAAATAATAAGGGCTGTCAGTTAAACTTTGTAAAGTAAAACTATCGATGCTAAGTATAGGAACAAAAGTCTTATTTTACTGTGCACGTTACATAAGGTTGTCATGTCAGTCTTCAAAGCAAACCTCCAAAATTGTCTGTTCATATATATATTTTTAAATACATTTTTGCTTTTTATAAATCGGGGTCTTTAATATGGCCCCCACATAGCCATAAATGCAACATTATCCAGTCTGTCTGGGATTACATGAAAAAAGAGAAGAATTGGCGCAGCCTTCATCAACAGAAGATCTGTGCTTAGTTCTCCAAGATGGCTGGAACAACCTCCCTGCCGAGTTCCTTCAAAAACTGACTGCATGTGTACCTTGTGGCCCCTGAAGTGTAGGGAAAGGGGCTGGAACTGCAAGGCCTAGAATTTATATTTGAAGTAGCCTCTGCCCACGGCTTCATCTGCGTGTTGTTGGTGTTGTTGATCCACCTAAATTCAGCAAATTGATGGTTTGCCCGCTCCAGCGTATTGGCAGCTCTCAAGCTGTCCTGCTGCTGAACTTGCTCCTCATGCCATGCTTGTGATTGTTCCGGCATCTCCACAGCTCGCTAGGACACCATATAATGAGCGTGTTGTTAGCATTGATGATCCACCTGCTCCGGCATTTTGGCAGCACTCAAGGTGGCCTGCCGATGAACTTATTCCTTGCACCGTGCCTGTAATTGTTCTGGCATCTCAGCAGGTCACTGAGATGCCATATAATGTTGTTGGCATTGATAATCGGCCTGTTCTGGCATTTCAGCAGCTCTTAAGCTGAACTCATTCCTCGCACTATGCCCATTATTGTTCCAGCATCTCAGCAGCTTGCTGGGAAGCCATATAATGAGTATGTTGTTGGCGTTGATGATCCCCCTCAGCTGCGCTTGAGGAGCACTCTGTTGACTTCTGGCTACGTTCATAGCTCTTGTTGTTTTAGAATTTGCGACAAATTAGATTTTCTTTTTCCCAGAATATTTAAAAGTAGCAAACTGCCAATTTGGATTAAAAGTATTTTCCCATCCAGTGTGTCAGCACTACCTGGAGTAGATCAGATAATATGCAAATACATATACACAATGGACTGAGGGTTAGCTGAGTGTTTACATAGAGATAACGGGCCTGGTTTTATCAGCAATATCAGATAAGCTGCAGCCAAGAGCAGTGTAATATAGTATGTGAACATACATTCATAACAATTGTGAAGCCATGTCATTTACTGGGATAAAAAGTAGCCTTTATGTTAATCGAGGTTACACTCTATCTGTGTGCCAAATTTCATTCAAATCCGTTCAGCCGTTTTTGCATGATTGAGGAACAAACATCCAAACATACAAACTTTCATATTTATAATATTAGTAGGATAGGATAGGATAGGATATGAGAGAGAGAGGATTACCAAAGACAACCAATAGCAAGTCAGTATCTGAGGGGACAAGGAGTCAGTAAGGATCAAAACTTTGTAGAACACAGGATGGATTTATCTTCTTTGTAGGATAGGTCAGAGGAATATCCAGCCTGCCTGCCCCCATGGTGTTGCTTTGCTGGCTTGGGTTGGTGTGTCTGATTGAGTTAGACATTGTGTAACCTCTCTGCCTGTTCTGGTCTCTGCGCCACCCTCCACTCGCACGTTGCGGCGCAGGAGGCGTGTTCAGTTTGATTCTTTGCTTAGTGTTTTTCATTGCACTGTGAACATTGCTCTATTTCTGTAATTGAATTTCCACCACATCCATCTCCTGCACCTTGTTTCCTTCTGTTCATGAAATGGTTAACTCTAGCCTTGCCTATGTGACTGACAGCCTGTCTTCCATATCAAGCCTAAGGTCTTTGGCTTCCTACATACAGGACATTAGCCCACACAGACTTGCTGGCTATTGTGTCCTTAGACTTTGTCCCTGCTAAGCTCCTCTTCTACTACTATTGTATTACTGATCTCTGACCCTTGGCTTCCCTTGTGACTATTCTCTTGTATTTCGATTTTGTACTGCATTGCTGAACTGTTACCAGACCCTTGACTAGCTGACCTCCCTTTGTTGTTGTTTGTCTTGTTTGCGTTCTGTGTTGTCACTAATATATAGGAATGGCTTGTCGACCAGTTGTCGCCTGTTGCTTAGGACAGGACCGGCAGGAAGGGACATCGGGGGTTTTCAGCTGTCTTATTGTGCCCCTCCCCCAGGGTTCACCAGCAGCTACTGGGGAATTGCTCTGCTAGCAATTCCCTTACACATTGC
This sequence comes from Leptodactylus fuscus, assembly GCF_031893055.1. Taxonomy (NCBI): domain Eukaryota; kingdom Metazoa; phylum Chordata; class Amphibia; order Anura; family Leptodactylidae; genus Leptodactylus; species Leptodactylus fuscus. Next base: position 315,043,802 of record NC_134265.1, read on the forward strand.
TTGTGTTTTGATGCTTTGACTCCATGCTCCTCTTCGGCCTACATGCCCACAGCCTCACATCAGTTTCAGCATTCAGACAATGGATGGAAGAGAATAGAAGAAGGATACCTGAGCATGGAAAGATTAAGAATTCAATGGTTACTTTTGGGTTATTGTTTTCTAAATATAAAGCTTTAGCAAACCCCCACTTAACCCATATGGTTTTAGGTGTATTATATTTGTGGAATGGTAAGTTTGGGAGTAGAGTCACAAGGTGGTTCTTGACAAAATGGAGGAAGTCCTTGGAGTGAAGAATTGATGGAAGGGAAAGGGATGAGATGGGATTTAGATTAATCTTTTGTTAATTTACAAAAATGAAACTACTAACATTTACTTTGCAGAATTTGTTCCAAACCTGCTTAAAACCTTTGCACAGACATTGGCACTCAACAATATTCTGTCGTCCTTCTCTTTTTGTAGAGAAGCGCTGAATGGTTAGGCTCTGTTGTACACTTTGTTTTATATAGATACCTGGAAATTTGATGGTGTATACAGCCCGCTGCACAGGGCCATGTGCGGACATTTGTGTGCCATCTGTGCACTGGCACTGGCCAATGAATCGGGACGTGTAAGCATTACCGCAAAACCAGACAGGAACAGGACCTGGCCTGAGTTTTTCATCTCACAGTGTCGGCCCGCACACTAATACACAGTCATGTTTTTGGGCCGACAGAAATGAATGGATCAGTGTGCAAGCCGGGAAAAATATGCATAGCACACTGACCGAGCCCATAGTTGTGTGCAAGGGGCCTTAGTTAAACGTACCCGTACCCACATTTTTTCAAACTCAGAAGATTTGCCCATTCATCTAGTAATCCTAGAGGTCTCCTATTTTGTCGGGAGCCTCCGGGATGTTCTTGGAGAGTTGGCAAGTATGATTTAAGTGTGCTTTGACTGCATTTTACTTGACTGACTTGGATGTAAGGATATAGGTATATATAGTACATAAAGTACAGCATAGATATAAATCTAAATATTATAAGTAAAAGTCATCTTTATACAAGAGTTACATATACTGTAAGTGGAAAAAAATGAAAAACATGCACGCAAAAAATAAAAGCAATTTTTTGAAATAAGTAAAGATTATGCAAAATAAATCCTAAGACACCAAATAGCATTGACATTTTCAGTATCCCCAGAGCAATAATGTAGCTGTATAACATCATAGAGTTAAGGTCCGGGACACATGTACGTTCGGGCCATTCCATCTCCCTATCTGCATGAAACATGCGGAGAGAAAAGTCCTACAAGCAGCATTTTTCTCTCCACATTTTTTATGTGGAAACCACACGGACCCCATTATAGTCTATGAGGTCCACCAGTTTCTTAAGGTAACTGCTTGTTTATGCGGATTAAGTTTCCTTTCCGGGGATCCCCAAACGGAAATCCGAACACAGATGTGAACCGGGCCTTACATCCAATTAAACATGTCTAGATCTAAATAGTTAAATTGGAATAATGCATCAAGTTACACCCTACAGCAATGAGATTTTTCCCATATATAATGATAAACCTAGCTCTTCTGCACTGTTCTGCTATATCTAGTACACTATATCTGTATATTGTCAAATTCAATCTAAAAAATCAATCATAACAAAGATAGAAATAATAATATATGTAAAATGTTCTGTTATTGTTGTAACCAGTGGTGACCTTTTAGGGAAATCCCATACATTTGATATCTCAGTCATCTGTGATTGATTTCTATAACATCGAGGGATTGGTATATTTTCGGTGCCCTTTGTCCACCATACAAGTCACAGATTTAATTTCTAAAGAAAACACAGTACAATGTTTCCTAAAAATTTCCCAGTCTGTTCTCAATGATAATCCAAGACCCTGTGTCCTGTATTATATCTGAGAAGCTGATATTCCCTTCCTTGACTTTTTTTTTTCAGATGGGTTTTCCCGAACACAAGTAACTATTTCACAATATCCTCATAATTTGAAGTAAACAGATGTAAAATGTCTTGTAGACGGCCAACATTTTTGGAACAGTGCAACATTGAGCTAAGGAAAACTTCTAACAAAAAAGTTGGTCATACACATTAGATGTATTGTTCAAATTTGCTGACCTTGTATTGGCCAAACTTGCTAACCTTGGAGGGATCGGTCATCCTGGTATGTATGAAGTGTCCAGTCAATGTTTGTTCAGAATATATACCTGAATTTCAGGTTATCGAGCAAGTGGATCCCCCTCTCACCAGTGAAAACACATGCATGCATGGATGAGCCAAGAGTTTATGTCTATTGGACATTTTATAGAAATAGATGTTGACTGAACGAGTGTTTGGCCAACAGTTACTAAATTTTTGTGGCCATAAAGGCAGAGAGTTACCATCCAATAGAGGGAACTCCCTTTAACATCATGCCGACCTTCTCAGAGGTCTTTGTTTGCAATGATGTTGGGATTTTACCAGATACAGTCTCTCAGCCAATGACAGCTGTTTCGATGTATTTGCATCTCATCAGCATAAATTGATTAGCGACACAGCAAGAACCAACCAGGTATATCAATGTAAATCTCATCAATATTTGGTGTGACCTTTGCCCTTCGCCTTCTATCATTTCTTCTTGGTACTTTCAGACAGTTTTTGAAGGAAATCGGGAGGGAGGCTGTTCCTGGCATCTTGGAAAACTAAGCACAGATCTTCTGTGGATGTAGACTTCCTCCAATCCTTCTGTTTCTTCATGTAATCCCAGACAGACTGGATGATGTTGAGATCAGAGCTCTGCGGAGGCTGTATCATCACATATGGACTCCTCCTCCAAAGGGCGGTCACACCAAATATTGAAGGGATTTAGATGTCACTTTTCTTCACTCACTTCATTTTGTAAATTGACAAAAATAGATTATTAAAACTTCTATTTCTAAATGCATTTGCAGCATTTTTACCTCACCTGCCTAATACTTTTGCACAGGACTGTAGATTAGATGCTCAGGCTGTCCTGTTTAAATCAACAGTTAACATTCTTCCAATGTAAAGGCACCTTTAGCCTGACTCTCTAGACCAGGGGTCCTCAAACTTTTTAAACAGTGGGCCGGAGGCAGAGCAGGTCGCACAGACATCGGGAGCGGTGCCCTCCAGTAGGTAAAGTGAAGTGCGCTCCATGGCCTGGCCCGAGCTCCTCAGAAGCCAGACAGAAGTGCTTGGCGGGCCGCATGTGGCCCTTGGACCGCAGTTTGAGGACCCCTGCTCTAGACCATTGTCGAATCTGCCATTCGGACAGTCTGTATAATACCTATTGGTGTGATATATTAATGTTAATGATATACTAATGATATTAATCTTTAGAACAAAGGGAAACATAATACACTCATTTTATAATTCTGATAATTCCAGCCCTGCTAAATCTTCAAAATTCTAAATTTCCTCAAGACATTAGATTGTATAACAGTAAAATCCGAACTATTTTGGGAAGTGTGAGACAAGCCTTCTGTCCCCATGGACATGCACAGAATTGTGAGTTATCAAGGTCCTTCAAGCAGCAGGTTAAAATCAACTGGGCTGGCTTAACATGGAAGCAATTAATAGTGATGTCCCTTAGGGCCACTTCATTAAGGCTCCATTCTCTTTCATGTGATGATAAATGAGGTGTCATTACCTAAATGGGGATAAATGCTCATTGCTTGTTTTGTAATTAGAATAAAAGCCGAAGGATTGACGGGAAAACTGGTCTATTGCCTATACAGATATATTCAGGTATTTCCACTGATACGGTTACAAAAAGTTTAGATAATAAATGGCCTTGACATCGTCTTTACAACTCTCATTTGTTATCTGGTAAGAACCCTGTGTGAAAAACCTTGACATAAATATGAATTTGTTTTGCTGTATATATTTTTATTTTTACATGTGTACGGTGTTTTTTGATAAACATATACCATATTCTAGACAAGCATTCTATATACTTAGACCAGGGCCTTGGTAATGATAACTTATATTGTTATGTTATATGCATGGGATATGTGATAAATACAGACAAAGCAATGGCGTGACTAAAGTCTGGTGGACAACGATGCAAATTTTGACTGGGGCCCACTACCCCCTCCCTACAGCATATTTGTGAAGGCTATGGTTATGGGTGCAGCAGTATTCCAGATACTTGAAAGGGATACAATTGTAGTACCCACAACGGTGGCTATCAAGAATAGAGTGAATGAGTACCATAGCACCCAGTATGTAAACACTAAAGGGATCTGCGTGCTGTGGGAAACAGATGATCTGCAGGGTCCCAACAGTCTAAGAGATCAGTGGGGGTCCACCACCAGGACCTCTTCTCAGCAGCTGTTTAACACGTCGGAATAGCCTTAAGAAAGGCTATTTGTCTCCTACCTTTAGAAGTGGTCTCTGGCCCGCCGTTCAGTAGAAATACCGTTTTTTACCAGTATGCAAATGAGTTCTCTCGCAGCACTGGGGGCGGGCCCTTGCGCTCAAACAGCACTAGGGGCAACCCCAATGCTGCCAGAGAACTCTCCAGCGCCACGTCCATCTTCTTCAGGAATGTCGTCTTTCTGTGTCTTCTTCCGGAGCAGGCTTTGAAAATTGTAGGCCTCGGGCAGAGCCTACTGCGCATGCCCACGGCCACAAGAAAAATGGCCACTTACACAGTAAGTAAGCGGCCATTTTCTTGTGGCCTGTGGGCATGCACAGTAGGCTCTGCCCGTAGCCTACAATTTTCAATTTTTCTTAAGACTATTCCGTCGTGTTAGGCAGAAAAAAATTACTTCTGAATGATAGGATCCCTTTAAAGATAAGATTTATGGTGTCACATAAAAGATGTGTTTGTTTGTTTGTTAGATGATCGTAGGCACCTTTATACCCATGTGCACCAGGGATTCATTCTGGGGAATCAGGGACCCCCATTCTCATTACTGCAGGGAATCTGATAATTGTCCCCTTTGTACAGTATAAAAGATAAGTGTCATCAGTGGAAAAATCCCTGAAACTGATCATCCAAAATGCATACCTCCCAACTTTCAAAGGACAGAAAGAGGGACAAAATATTCAAATGTAGCTCCACCCACTTCTAAATTGATTCCACCCATTCCGATCCATTTCTCTTTGTTCTCCCCACACAATAATCCTAATATTATATGCCCCCACAGTATAATGTTCTCCTCAAATTGACCCCACAGTATAAAGTCTCTCTCCTGTTTCACCCACACTTTATTTTCCCCCTCCAACTTCCCCAGTTTAATGCCACCCTCCAGCTGCTCCATAGTTTCAATGTCCTCCTCCAGCTGCCCCGGTTTAAACTGGGGCAACTAGAAGGGGGCATTAAACTGGGGTAGCTAGAAAGAGACATTAAACTGGAGGCAACTAAAGGGGGACAACTGTGTAGATAGCTGGTGGGGACATTAAACTGGGGCAACTAGAGGGGGGACATTAAACTGTGGGGAAAATTGTAGGGGGACATCTGCCAACATTTAAAATAAAAAAAAACACTGATAATTACCGCTCCTTGCTCCCCTGCTGCTCTGTCTCAGTCCCACAGTGTCTGTCTCCGTCCTGTAGTGTTGATGGAGCTGAAGGTACGATGTGAGTAATGTCATCACATCGCGCCTACAGCTTCCAGAGCCGGAGCACATATGGAAATAGTGGTTAGACAGGAGCTGTGTCCGCTCCTGCTTCACCACTGTATTCAACTCCTCTGCGTCCTCTCCGGACACAGAGGAGTTGAATCCGGGACATACCTCCCGCTGACCGGGACTGCGGGACAGGACCCCGAAACCAGGACTATCCTGCAGAATGTGGGGTGGTTGGGAGGTATGAGAATGTGATTACCACCAATGATGTACCTAAAAGAAACAGGGCCCCCATTCCTGGTGTCTACTTAGGGCTCATTTGTAAATCAAGTTTTTAAGGCTATAAAATGTCACAATTGTGCAAGTGAGAGACTAATGAGGGGCTGCATTGGAAATGGAGTATTTTGCTGCTGCATGTGCTGGGGCCTCTTTAGAGTGCAAAATCCCCCCCCCCCCCCCACCCACACACAGGTTCCCTTTAAAAGCTTTCTATAAAGTAGAATTAGCTATTATGTGCTGTATGGAAGATGTCAGCGAGTCAGCCCTGCTGTGTGCTAAGTTAGGCCATTTCAGTGTAATGTACAAATGATATAAGCAGAAAAAGGTTCATGCCCTAAATACCAATTTCTACATTCAGTGCAAATAAACAGAGACATTCATAGTAAAATAAACTTGGGCACTGAAGAACTAACATAACCTCCTAAATTACAGCTGCATGTGTTGCATTAATACAAATATCCCCATAGTAAATGACACGAGTCCAATAAAATGCTTGGCTTAAATGGTATCATTAAACTGTTTTCAAACACAGTCACAAAAACCACATTCTGTGCGCCAAGGCAAACATACCCCATAGTAGCAGAATTTCACCAGATCAGCAGTAACTGGAAACAGACAAATACCCATCACAGGCTGTTTTTACTAAATCTTCCAGAATATGGAAATACCATTGAGTAACAAAGAACAAAATACAACATTTCTCAAAAGAGTTTAAAGGGATTGCCTACTATGGGAGAGATCTGTAGAGGGTTGTAAGGCTGTGGACAGAAGTGTAACTTGAAACTCTTGAGCCTCAATGCAAAATTTGTAATGGGGCCCCTACCTATTTGGTGCCATATAGACTAATGGTATGTTTTATGTGGCTGAGGGTCCCTTAGCGGTCCCTTCAGGCTGCAGGGCTTGGAGGCGAATGCCACTGCTGCACCCTCTATAGGTATGCCATTGGCTGTGGAGTTGGAGTCAGACTGGTGAAGAATTTTTTTTTTAAAGTTATCTTCTCCAAATCCAGCTTCAAAATAAAACAATTCATTATTTTTAATTAAACTATACAATTATTAATATTGTATAAATAATTCATTAGATACATTGTTTGTTACATATTTACTTTCAATTAATTCACTCGATAACATTTTAATGAATTACAGGAGTTTTACTGCTTCAGACTTACCATGGGTGTCAACAATTTGGTTAAAAGTAAGAGCAAAAGTCGAAAATAGAACAGTCGAAGTTGGTGGTTTGGCCTACCTACTCCACAGCCTGGATCACAGGATATCTTGTTGTGGTCACTTCTAGCTATCAGTTAAGCTGCATGCACATGGGGCAATCTGGAACAGAAGCCAGAAACAGCATCTAAGGGGTTAACATTTATACTGTCACCTCCAATGACTGCCACAACACAATTGCCTAACAATTGCCTCCATGGGTGGCATCTATAGAAGTCATAGACTGTGTCAAATAGGCAGCCCGTAGTGTAAAAATGCAATATAGAAGTATTGTATTGTATTACAGTACACCATCAATTGATGCAATATGTTTAGAGAGGACCTTTCACCACCTATACCAAGTCCAGCTCTTTACATCATTTAATAGCTACTGCTCTGCTGATTCCAGCACAGTTGGAATTTTATCTTTACCCTCCACCGTTCCTGAGCAATAGATGCTGTTAGTTTTGGTGCCTGATATACTATTTCGTCTCTGTACTGTCAGGAGGGCGGTGTCAGGCAGGAGCAGACAAGGGGTGTGACTATGAGCTCTTACACTGGCTGCCTCTGATTGGATCTCTGAATCACATCCCCCTGCCTGGCACCGCTCTTTTGACAGTACTGAGCTTTCATAGCACATCAGGCACCAGTGCCTATTAACATATGCTAAGAACTTACTTGAATTGGTGGAGTTAGTAAAGGGTCCTCTTTAAGTCTCCTAATGGGACTAAAATGAAAACTAAAGATGCTAAAAAATATTAAAAAAGGAAAACTGAAAAGACAAACAAAACACTTTTTTACATTAAAAAAGCTTTATTTTAAGAAAATGATGCCATATTATAATGCAAAAACAATCCCTCCTACTCCTCTGGTGATGGAAGAATAATATAAAGTGGATTGCAGAATATGGAGACACAAAAACCAACAATTTTTTTATTATATATACAGAAGTGTTTTACTGTGCAAAATGAATACAAACATAAAAACCTGCACATATTCAGTGCCATCATAAATTTACTGACCACAGAATAAAGGTATCATGAGTTTTATGCCACAAGGACTCGCTGACCAAAAAAAAATATGGTTCTTGAATTACAAAAAATAATAAAAAAAAAACAACAAAAAAACCCCAATAAAAATTGCTTGGACATTGAGGCTTAATTAGCCTGATGGTTATGGGTATTGCTCATACAAGTCCTATTTCTTAATTTAGATACTCATAGTCTCAGGAATGTTCCAGAAAACATATTACAATGTTATCCTCACATTAGATCATACTTTGCATAGACAAAGGGGGATGCAACATGAATTATAAGCCACCCTCTGGCGCTCTTGTACACTAGGTGCAAATATATGGCAGTCCCTGGGCTAGCCTAGATTCTGAGGGCATTTATGCAACTTTGTGACCTAAATTTTCATGGATAGTGTGATAAAATGGCAAGGTCAATGCAAAATCTCCACTTATCACTATTTTAGTCACGGTGGTCTTAAATAGTTACACATCATTGATTTTCAACTATCTTACTCCTCTTTTCTGGCTTACGGGATTTGATGAATCTGCTCCAAAGTTTGGGTCTGATCCTAAAACATCTAAGGATTCTGCTCGGCTCTCATCCTCTCTTCACACAACTGTCTCCAAGATTTCTCCCGTGCATCCCCATACTGTGGAACTCCTTACCAAGACACATAAGACTGACCCCCATAATTACAGGCTTCAAGAAGGCCCTGAAGACTCACCTATTCAGGAAGGCCTACAACCTCCAATAACACTATCACCACACCGCCATCTGTACAGTCTCCCCCTCACCTTCTGTCTCTATCCCTCTCCCCTCATAGAGGACCCTCTATCCCGCTGTGCCAGTCAGTCATTCTTAGCAATATATTTGTTTGTATATTTTGTGTACTGTATGTAAACAAATATAAAGCACCATGGAATATAATAATGTGCAGCAGCATGGAATTAATATAATAATGTCCAGTAGCATGGAATTAATATAATAATGTCCAGCAGCATGGAATTAATATAATAATGTACAGTACCATGGAATTAATATAATAATGTACAGCGTCATTGAATTAATGGCTATATAAATAAATAAATAATAATTTGCAGAATGAATAGGCTCTGTATCTTCATCTTCACCACAGCCTATCTTCATCTTCACCACAATAGGCAGCACTATACCCTGACTTATTATACATTGATGACCTATCCTTGTGGACTACTGGACCATATCAGCCTCTATAGTTCCACTGATTCCTAGAGCAATTGTAATTTTGTCTCTAGCCCCCAATGTTCTCAAGCAACAAGTTTTGGTGAATGATGTGCTATTTAAGTTCCTTACTGTCAGGAGGGCAGTGTCAGGCAAGGAGTGTAATTCAGAGCTCCAATCAAAGCAAGCCTGTGTCAAAGCTCAGAATAACATCACTTGTTTGTTTCTGCCTGACTCCTCCCTCCTGACAATACAGATCCTAAATAACATATCTAATAACATATCTAACTAATAGCATTGATTGCTAAGGAATGGTATGGACTAGAGAAAAAATTCCAACTGTACCGGAATCAGTGGAGTGGTGCCCATTAAAAAAGGCTACGACCTCTAGTTGGTGGAAGTGCTAAAAGGGAGTCTGTCTCTTTTGAACTATAAGCACAGTCCCATAGCCAGGTTCACATCAATAAAACCTTTTTCTGCTTCCTGATTGGAGCCTTGAGATCAGTGGCGTAACTAGGAAAGGCGGGGCCCCGTGGCGATCTTTTGACATGCCCCCCCCTTCATAACTGACACCAACGAACTTGACCGACCGACCCCCCCCCCCCGCCGCATTCCTGTGTGCTCTATTATGCCCCATAGTGGCCCCTGCACACTGTTACTTACCTCTCTCCGGCTCCCCTGCAGTCCTCGGCAGTGTCGGCAATCTTTAATGCCTTACGGACGTCACATAACCCAGGACGCAGGTCCCGGTCATGTGACGTCAGAAACTAGGCCCGATGCCTGTACGGAGCATGGAGAGGACACCATGTACAGCTTCAGTATCAGCTAATGAGGACTCGTGTGTGTTCAGGCAAATGCATTGATCAGGTGCACGATCGGGCCCCTGACCAGTGCATCTGCTTTGGCAAAATGAGGACAGTCCGACCCTGCGCAGGCGTAGCGGCTGTTGCCGGGCCACTAATGTCCCGGGCCTTGTGTCAGCCGCTACCCCTGCTACCCCTGTAGTTACGCCATTGCTTGAGACCAGTTTTTAACCCTCAGAAGTCAGATGAGGTGTTTTGACTTCCTGAAGCTTTAACACAGAATTTGGGTTGACCTCCAAAAATGTTTGGAGTTCAGAAGCTGAATTTTTTGGAAGATAGAGGAAAAACTCAGTTTGTTCATGTTGAGGTTCAGTCACTCTTCACATGAAGGTTACTCCATGACAATGACCGCAGTCTTTCTCCTGATGTTTGCCCTCCTCCTGGATGCAAAAACATTTGTGAAAATCTTACGTAATATCAGCCACAGTCATGCTATTCTTTGTGTCCAAATGTAACAGAGGTAATGAGAAAACACTGTTGGAGACAACTATTGGACTAAGTATTAGTAATGCCACAACTAGCAGTCAAAACTTGTTGGTAGAGCAGTACATGATATTTCATAGTAATGATGTCCAGGCGGTGTCCTTTTATGTTTATATGGGCACCTAGATATACAACATATGGCAGTGCTTAAGAGTTAGAATAATTTATTTTATAGTCATTGGCTTAGTGGCTACGGGCACTTGTTCAGTCTTGACCATATTAGCACTCATAATGTAGTATACATTGGAGAACATTTTCTCTTGATCTGGCATAGCCCCATAGTAAACCTATAACGTCTCCTAGATGTAAACATATACATATTTACATATGCATACAGAAAAGTCATTAGTAGCGTAATGATCCATTATATGGCTCCGTGGAGAAAGTAATTCATATTTCCATAAACAGAATTTTACAGTAATTGAAGTTTCTCTGTTGTCAATCATACTGTCGATTGCCTTGTCACGCAGAGCGAAATGTCTTCAAATTACCCATGTAATTCCGGTTCTAGTCATATATTTAGTTTAGAGAAGAGAGTGGGATAGAAATGTGTTTAGCTTGGCTTAGTATGTAGGTAGTGCATACTTTATATATAACTTACAACATAGCACTTGCTGGAGATTTAGGCTAAATTCAGATTTGCTTATTTTCAATCCATTGCTCTAATCTATAGGATCAGAACAACAGACTGGGGTAGATTTATCAATCCGTCTATGCCAGTTTTCTGGCATAGGGAGATAATATTGTGGCCCACTTTTGGCACAAGGCCCAAGCAGCACAACCCCTGGTAATGTCCCAAATCGCCCTGTTATGAAGCCACCAGTGCCCGCAATAATAATAAAAAGGCTTTATACTCACCCTGTACTCCTCATGAAGGCGAACTTCTTCACTGAAGCGAGAGCAGAACACCTGGGCTTAAGTGTACTTTTTCTGTACCTCCGGTACTAGTGCAGTGAAGTCAGGATCAGGGTGCACATCTTCGGCTTCACTGAGGACTATGATGGTGCTCACCATAACATTTTCTACAATGCACTGTGGCTGGTTTATATTAAATTCATATTAAATATCCTGGTGACTTCTTCTGGTCACTTCTGGCCACCTGGGTGACCTAATGTGGTCTAGGGTCACCACTGCGGCCTGTGATTGGGCCACAGCATTCACATAGGGCATGCTGTAATCATGACGCAAATCATCATAAGTGAAGAACCCCCAAAGTTTTGGGTTCCAACTAACCCCAAAACATTTGGAAAATTTGGGTCCAATCTGGTCATTTCTGAAATGGTTCACTCTCCTCTATGGACAATGACCGTGTCTTTTTCCAAACTTGTTTGCTCATTGATCATATAGCCCAAGCGGCAGCATGCTCTAGAGGTGGAAGAACTGAAAAGACTGATATATAGCTAAGTGGAAAAATAAATCTTTCCATTTTGACTCCTGCTTATTACCTGCCTAAGAGTCCAGTAGATGGCCCTACCAGTGACTGATAACTATCTTTATAAGTACACGTAACAAGGTTGTCAATCATCAATAAGACCACCCAATGGTATAAGCCCAAAATGAGCCCGGAATGAAAGGAATGAATAGTATGTTGTACTAAAAATTTTCCTATAAAACTATTTTCCACTCTACCTAGCTGCTCCTGTTCTATATCATGCGAACCACAGATGGGACTGCATGCTCAACATGATGAGTTCCCTTTCATCTTTGAGGATACGCCTTCTTGGAGATGCCTAAGGCTCCCTTGAGGGCAAGCAGGATACATACTGTAGTTATTATAAGATGCTTGCTTTTGCCTGTGACATGTCATGGTGAGCTTACCACCTCTGCTGCTCTTTGATCTATGGGCTGCAGTAGTGGTCACCTCATCTGCTCAGCTTACATTCCCATGGTTGGCTGAGCTGGTAGAAAGGCCTTTGCTTCTTCTAAAGGCTTCATAAATGGAGCAGTAAGGTCAGCCACCGAGGGACATAAAAGATTAAAGATGATTTTGTTAGCTTGCTCTATGTATTTGCATTTTAGAGCTGCTAGTTGACCCTGGGATGTTCTGTGCAACCCCCAAATCTGTCTTAGAAGAGTTTCTTTATACTTACTTATCTTGATTCTTTAACAATGTGAGCATCTATTATGTTTATTTATATATCTATATACAGTGCTGTGCAAATGTTTTGGGCAGGTGTGGTAAAACTATTGCAATGTAATAGTTTATAGTATTAATACTTTTTATGTCAGTTAACATGAATGAACAAATACATAACATCTAAATAAAATCAATATTTGGTGTGAACCCCCTTTCAAGAAGGAGTCCTGGAAGTGATGATTAGAGATGGGGGAACGTCTCAAGATCTCTTTTGTATCAGGTCCGGGACCAAGATTAATTTTTGTTTGAAAAAGTTTGGTATGAACCACACCTTAAATTGGCTTAAAACGCAGTGCAAAATACTCTAAGGGGTCCTTGGAACCTATCTATAAAACATAGTGTAGAACACTGTCAGGGCTCCTAGGAACCTATCTATAAAACATAGTGTAGAACACTGTCAGGGCTCCTAGGAACCTATCTATAAAACATAGTGTAGAACACTGTCAGGGCTCCTAGGAACCTATCTATAAAACATAGTGTAGAACACTGTCAGGGCTCCTAGAAACCCATCTATAAAACATAGTGTAGAACACTGTCAGGGCTCCTAGAAACCCATCTATAAAACATAGTGTAGAACACTGCCAGGACTCCTAGGAACCTATCTATAAAACATAGTGTAGAACACTGTCAGGGCTCCTAGGAACCTATCTATAAAACATAGTGTAGAACACTGTCAGGGCTCCTAGGAACCTATCTATAAAACATAGTGTAGAACACTGTGAGGGCTCCTAGAAACCTATCTATAAAACATAGTGTAGAGCACTGTCAGGGCTCCTAGAAACCCATCTATAAAACATAGTGTAGAACACTGTGAGGGCTCCTAGAAACCTATCTATAAAACATAGTGTAGAGCACTGTCAGGGCTCCTAGGAGCCTATCTATAAAACATACTGTAGAACACTGTAAGGTTTCCTAGGAACCTATGTATTAAGTTTCTAGTTCCCTAAGGAAAACACAGGCAAAGTTAGGTGAAAGTGAAAGTGCCATTATTATACTCTGTGGTCTCTCCAGGCACCAGACTATAATAGGTGAAGGTCCAGGGGAGGTGTAAAGCAAGAAAAAAAAAACAACAACATTCATACTCAAATCTGTTACCTCTTTTGGGCCTCCTTGAAGCATCTGATGTTCTGTCTGCCTCATTGATCTGGTGCTCTCCTGTGACGTCATGGACCCAAGGTCACCACTGAGGCCTGTAATTGGGCCTCAACGGTGACATGGTCACTGCAAATGTCATGGCGTCATGATGCTAGGCATGCCCATGTGACCACTGATGGGCCAATCACAGGCCTCAGCATTGTCCTGGAGCACATGTCATCACAGGAGTGCACCAGATACTGCAAGGAGACCCAAAAGAGGTAAGGGAAGGTGAATATGAATGTTTATTTTTTTTCACCTCCCTGAGCCTCCACCTATCATATTATACTGTGGGGTCTAAAGAAACTTCAGAGTATAATGCGGTTTTGTATGTTCAAAGCGAATCATCATTTCGTTTCATTTAAAACCAAACATTTTGGAAAAAAAATTTCAAAGCTGGTTCATTACAAACTGATTTGCCCATCTTTGACCCCCACAGAGCCCTGATCTTAACATCTCCCAGTCTGTCTGGGATTACATGAAGAGACAGAAGGATTGGGGCAAGCCTACATCTACAGAAGATCTGTGCTTAGTTCTCCAAGATGGCGGGAACAACATCCCTGCAGAGTACCTTCAAAAACTGTCTGCAAGTCTACTGAGATGAATTGATGGAAGGCAAAGGGCAAAGGTCACACGAACTATTGATGGAATTTAGATTTCTCTTTTCTTCATTTGCTTAATTTTGTTAATTAACAAAAATAAACTATTAACACTTTTATTTGTGACAGCATGCCTGAACCTTTTGCAATGCTCTGTGCATCGTATGAACATTTAGTTGTAACCATTCTATTTTTGCAACCCGCAGACTCAGACTCATAGGTAGTGAGGATTTACCACCTGTGGCTCGAGACGAGATAGACCAGATAACTGGAGTTTCTCTTGACATTCATTATTGATCAATCTCTTTTTTATGTGAACTTTGTTTGCACTTCAAACTTTGGTTCTGCTTGGGATTCATGACAACACAGAGAGATTAACAAATCCCACTGACTTCTTATAGGTCCATTTATTTTTTCTTTAACCATAGATCTCATTGTACCTTTACTTCAAAGCAGTTATTTACAGAGGAAATTCATAAATCTCTCCCAAACTAGAGCTTCATTTTAGTACTTCATTTGACTTTATTTTCTTCTCTTTTCCTGTATTTTTTTTAATAAAAATTAAAAAAAAAAAACTCAAACAAGGGGGCACAATTGTAAATTAGTTGGGGGTAAGATTAAAAGCAAGGGAGGGGTGAAGGAGGTACTTTTTAACAGGTTTTCCATTTAAGTCAGCGCATCAGATGTCAAATTGGTACCATGGAGTTTAAGCCAGGGTGCCCAGATTTTTTTAAAATTTGGTGTGAACGCCTCTAGACCAGCTTAACAACTCCTCAAATTGGGCTATCTGGTGTGTTTTTTCTATCCAATGTTCAGTTGGGGGAGTAATGGATTGCAGCTAGTAGTGTGGGATTGTGGATTTAGCTGTCTCCATTATAAGAGTAGTAAGGTCTGTTTTCTTGGGTGTCAGATCAGGTTGAGGGAGAGATAGGAGGACAAATGCAGGGGTCAGTTTAATGGGATTAGAGGTGAGACTGTCTAATGTCTTTTGGACTTGGGCCCAAAAAGGGGTTATCAGGCTGCATGACCACCACACATGAAGAGGGGTGCCTTTTTCCGATTGACATCTCCAAGTGTCTGACGAGGCTAAGCCTCTAATGTATAGCCAAGATGGTGTCCTGAGTTTCCTGTAGTTTTACACAGGAGTAGAATCCTTGGGAATTCCTAAGGATAGTTTCCACATCTTCATTTGTGAGTGTAATCTCCAAGTCTTTCTCCCATGAGAAAAAGTAGGCTAGTTTATATATATTGGTTGTGTGGAGGCGAGTGCTTTTTTACAGGTGGAAAGTTTCCTCATCTTGGGGGAGCGCGAGAGAATTAGCCTTTCAAATTGTGTAAGGGGTCGTCTCAAACCGGGGATGTTTGGGAGTGAGGAAGTACACCATTTAAAATGTTCGTAGTGTAAGAGGGAGGCCTTGATGTTTGGAACAAGTAGTTTAAGAGACTCAAGCGTGAGAGGTTTGTCGTCTAAATAAAGATCGTCAATGTACTTACCTTTTAACTGTTTCCAGAAATCTTCCTGTTGGTTAGTCTTTTTGCCTAACATGTGTGGAAGAAGCTCGGTGGGAAACACTCGAGAGGGGTGTGGAGCTAGTTTCTCTCTTAAGTTGTACCAGGTCTCGCATGGGCCCTTTAGAAGAAAGTCACTAGTCTGTGATCTAAAATGTTTTGTGGAGGGAGTCCACAAGATAGAATCAAGTGAGCCGCCGTGTTCGCATTTGGCCATGGTTTGTATGAGTGAGTTCTCTTTAGGAGCGCTTAATGCCAGTCACCTGGCCAGCATGTTCGCTTGGTAGTATGATGTCATATCGGGGATTGCGATGCCTTCTTTGTCTTTTTGTTTTATTAGTAATCTGTATGGGAGCCTCGGGGGTTTGTTTTTCCAAATGAATCTGTTAAATAAGGTCTTCAGCGACTGTAGGAAGGGTTTGGGTAGTAGATAATGGAATTTGACTGAAGAGTAGCTGAAGTAGTTGAACAAACTTTCAGCAGATGAGACTGAGAAATCTACAGTAAGGCTAAGTTCACACTACACTAGAGCTAAGATTTCGTTGGGGGTTTTCGTTCCCAATTCCACTAGAAAAATGCGGACTTTTCTCAAGCAGGACTTTTCTGACTGCATTTTTCAGGCGGAAGCCTGGCGGACACCATTATAGTCTTTGTCTATATGTCTATAGCCTATAGGTTCTGCAGATAACTGCTTTTTAAGTGGATTAGGTTTCTGTTCTTTGGGTCCTCAAATGACTCGAAGAATGAAAAGCCAAATGTTAGTGTACAGGTGCGTAACTTGAAGGGGTGCAGATTGTGCAGTCACACCAGAGCCAAGGAGTCTAAAGGGGCTCATAAGCACTGGCATCAGTATTCAGATTGCAGCTTCCACCTGGCCCATAAGCCAAGGAGACCCACAGATTACCCAAACCACACTAAGGTGGATTAAACTACTTAACATCCGTAACCATCACTATCAAGAATTCACTGTAGGGTGAAGTAGGGGGCCCAGGACAAAAGATTGCAGCGGGGCCCACAAGACTTTAGTTACACCACTGCTAATGTGAACCTAGTGTAAGTGAATTTATTCAATTCTAGGATAAGATGAATACAAATAAGGGCAGACCAGATGGACCATGTGGTCTTTTTCTCCCGTCAACCTTCTAAGTTTTTATGTTATTCTGGTATGAGAAAGTCTAGTATAAAATACAAAAAATATTAGAACATTTACATACCCTACATTGTAACAGATCTTTGTTATCTAACATTGTGTGTTCTGTCACCAGTCGTGAATAATTAAACATTCAGTAATTTGTTCATTTAGGTTTAATTTCTATTTATTTACTTTGTATCATTTTTCGTCTATAATGTAGTTAAATAACATGACTATTTTTATTGGAACGAGTGCAGCCATGTCTTTGATGTCGACGTATCAGACGCTGCTCTGGTGTTTTTGTCTTGAAATTAAGACTCATTATTGTGTCAGAGGAGCAGGACCTCCCAGTCATCAATGGACAAGCTACAGAAACCCAGAAGTTACAAGCCAAAGTACATTTTTAACATTCTCTTGTACAAGAGTCTGCATATGTTTAAAAAGATCCTGTCATCACTTTCGCACTGTCCTAACTATGGACAGCGTGAAATACCTTCAGACTCCCTTTTTACAAAGAATTACGTTTATTCTAAAATGTTGAGTTTCCGAGAAAACATAGTCTGAAAAAGAGCAAGGCATGGAAAGTATCTGCTAGGTGGCTATTGGTTCACCCTTTACATTAGACACCTTGGAGAAGTCAAAAATTATTTTCTTCTGCCAGGTGGAAAGGGTGGCCAAACCAGAGAAACATTATATTGCCCCTTGTTTTCACATTATGGACCCATATTTGTCACATACATGCTAGTCAAGCTAGAAACATAGATTCATATTTTGTATGGTTTCCCATCTTAGACATTTATGATATATTCAAAGGATATGCCATAAATGTTTATAGATACGTGTCCCACCCATACCATCTCTAAAACAGGGGTCAAGTCCTTGTGAACTGATAGGTAACCAAGCTCAGCTATTTTCCAACTCCCATAGAAGTGAATTAAACAAAAAAGGAATGTCACAATCTCCATTTACGACAATCACCATACAAGGGTCCCAAATACCCATTTTTGAAATACTGTAGGGAAAGGTTTTAGGGGGGATCCACATCTACAATATATGTCAGAGGTGGAAAAACATCTTTAAAGGGAGGGTAAGCTTTATTAATAATATACACCCTGGTACCCTGGAGCTCCAAAGTTAACTGTGCAAAAGCCATCTGTGAAGACCAGAACTCTTGTTGCTCCTCTCCAACTTTCAGTAACGTCAATGACTCCTGTTCGCTTGTGCCCCAGGCCTGTTGAGTAGAGTGGTTCACTTGGAGAGTTGGAGTGTCAACATGGGAAAGCAGAAAAATGAGAGTTCTTTACTCCTAGCTACTGTCTACAAAGGTAGCGTCTGGGCTCTAGGGGGATGGGGTGTTTATTATTAATAAAGGTTATCCAGTGCTCTGGTAAGTTTTATTACTCCCCAGACAACCCCTTTAAGTCTTAAGACTTAATAAGACATAAATGCACCAAATGCGGTATGTCTTTGTATGAGAGGTATACCTATTGCCAAAATCCATGGCCTTCCTTATCTGGTTGGATCTTCTCTACCAGACAACCCTCCATAAAGGTCCCCTAAAGGTCTATAGACAACTCTTGACAAATTGAATTTTTGTTAATAGAGAAGAACAACTCAAGATCTTGTCTAAGAGTATAGCCAGGGGCGTAACTTGAGGTGGGGCAGAGGGTACAATCGCACCTGGGCCCACGATCTTCAGGGGGCCCATAAGTACTGGCATAACCTAAAGGGTTCTCAGTGGTCTCATCTGGCAATTGGGTCCATAAGTCAGGAAGTCCATAGGTGCATTGTAAATTTACTTCCATTGTCAAAAGGAGAAAAAAAAAAAAACACCTTTTCAAGCCAAAAGGAGAAAATGCTCAAAATGTAGTTTAGGACAAATTCTGCAGGTGTAGCACAAATAGATAGGTAGCTAAGAAAGCCCTGTAATACAGTGTACAGTAGGGCCCTGGAGTTTTAAGATACCCCACTGATGTGGCGGCTAACTAACGGCTTTTTTTTATTTATGGGAAATGCTAAACTTAGCTTTTCTAAAACTTGAAGGTAAAGGTGTTATGTTAATTCTTTATTCTATCAATGAAAACAACTGAAGAGGAGTGAGTCACTGTTCTGTGCTGTTTGCACAATTTTAATTCATTCCATGAAACATGATGATATTTGACAATATTTTCTGATACGTGAAGTAGGATACGTTTCATTATACAAACTCCTTTACATGAAGCAGAAGTGAAACCTAGCACCGTGCCCGGAAGAAATCTTGGACCCTACAACATCAACAGATGTCTCAAATTTGTCAAAACAAATGAAGATTAAATATGAAGTCCATGTTCCCTCTGACACTTTTGTTTCCCAAATCGATGTGTGGATTTTTATTAAGAGTGTCAGGTCTTATTTACAGGGTGGAAATCTCAAATGTTCCCATTCCCCGTATAGTAGAAAATCAAGGGAATGATTTGTAGTCATTCCAATTCATGTAAACAATATAAGGGTCAGTGGAAAAAACATAACTTATAGGTCACTGCCTGTTTATCATTAGATGTCTTCCAGTCACATAAAATATTACATTGTAAAATATTACGAGACAGCGCTTTAATTTTACATGACATGTTAAAGAGGAAAACACAAAACGGATGGATAAAATTAATTTAATTACTAAAAATAAATTTAATTTAAAAATTTGGTATCAAGATTTGTAAAAAATATTTTTGGCCACAAATAAGTAAAGATTACCTTCTCCTAAAGGAAACTACCATACTTGTAGAGTATAGTGTCAGGGTCTGGGGTTGCTAGGTGGGGTGGCATAGACACACAAGTCCAGTTTCTTTTAGTCCAAAACAAAGGTAGAGTTTATTTTCACTCAAAAAGATAGTGCAGCAACAAAAGGAAACAATACAAAAATAAATCCCTGCCCGGCTAGGCTCTAACTAAACATAGAATAGGTTACCTCACCTAGAAGAACAGAAATCCAAAAGCCAGTAGAATCATTCAGGACACAGCTCCAAAAATATGACCTCTCTGTCAGCTCTCCAGCCAAACTCTGCCAAAGTGTTGCTGCTGGAGCTGGCTTCTTAAGTCTCCTTGATGAGGAGACTCTCTGCAGCTGAGTCGCTGCCGGAACATCCCCAAGGTGTGGACTGGAGGGGGGTGGAATGACAGGTCCCACTACCAAACCTACCTGTCATTCCCAAAAATCCAGCCCAATACTTAGCACTTACCAAAATGCTCAGCAGACGAAAGCTGTCTGCTGAGAACAAACATTCCTGGAGTTTTCTCATCTCACCCACCTGAGTAGTCTGGGTGACATGTACACCCCTCCATTACCTGACCAGCCATCGGCTTACAATAGTCAATATCTGAGCAGATATATTCTCTGTCTCTGACACAATGTTGCTAGGTTAGAGCAGGAAACTCCAACTAACATGGTTCATGGACCAGGACAAGGCCATGGGGTTTTTTTTAGCTGGTCTGGGGGGCGGCAGGCTACCCTCAGTCTTAGTTGGATACTTTGCGCTAGGCCATGTTGCTATGGTAACATGTAAACAATAGATTAGCGCAGTGTCCTGTAAGGACACCGCGCTACACAATAGTTTACACATTACCATAGTAATGTGGCCTAGAAAGAAGTATCCAGACTCGGTGTTGCTTACCATAGCAACGTGGCCTAGTGCGAAGTATACGGCCACGGGGACTGGAGGGACACATAACCAGCAAGCTTACCATATGAGCAGACTCCTATATATAATAAACACACTAGACCATTTTAGTGCATAAAACTGGGGGTTGGCCACAGCTTATTTATTTATAATATAACATAAAATAAACAAACAAAACAAAAAACCATGCCCTGTAACTTTGCTCAATGCCTTTCGTCCAAAATGCCGGACCGCCTTCCGACAGCGGGCATGCGGACCGTCAACTCTCTGGGGCAGTGGCATAACTAGGAATGGCGGGGCCCCGTGGCAAACTTTTGACATCATGTAGCAGAGCCGAATGTGTCATCATGTGTGAATGCTCCCTTACATCATGTAGCAGAGCAGACCCTGTTCAGAATCCCTGCCCTGCCCCAATTATCAGCACTGCACAGCACAGCACTGTGAGGAAAGAGTTCGGGGACCCAGCGCATACCTGGCTGATGGCTGGGTGCTTGCTGTGCTCTGCGCGGCGCCACTAAACATGGCCCGCTTCTTCTTGAGAACTAAGTCTCCGCCCCCCAGCGTCACCCCGCAAAGGCTAAAAAAACAGGTCACTTACCGCCGATAAGACTGAACCCCCCCCCTCCACTCACCGGAGAGGAGGGGGAGGGCCCGAGCTTCTAGAGGAAAAAAAAAAATTTGTCACGTCGGGGGCCCCAGGCCCCCTGACGTGCCGGGCCCTGTGGCAGCTGCCTCTGCTGCCTCAGCGGTACTTACGCCACTGCTCTGGGGCATGGAACCTTCGGCCAGCTGTGACGACTAACAACCTGAAAGAAAACACAGTTAACCAAAGAAAGCGAAAAACCGTGAGGGCAGGGTGGGAGGGAGATCCGCTCAGCAGCACCAACACTGAGAGAAGGTGCTTCCACTACCACGTGCCCCCATATTTAATAGAACCACTCTTCACCATAGCAACCGATATCCAATCCAAACTTAAAAATAAAGGAGTCTCCAATCATTTTAAACATAAATTAAGTTCACCACCCGCCCTCCAGTCCTAGCCCTTCTCTCTATATGCTTCAAGGGCGACTAGTCTAGCAATTTGTCATGTCTGCTTAGATGCTCATGTCACAACCGCCTGCCCCGCAGAGCATCCTGACGGAGAGCCTTCCCATCCACACGGTGGATCCACCTAGAACACTCCCCATAAGACCAAAGCCCCACCCCTGCTGCACACCCCACCCCGCCCTGCCAGGCCATAGAAAAGTGTCCTTGCTTGAAGTCGGTCCCTGATGCAAATAAGGTTGGAGACCACTGAGTTAAAGGATAGACAATGGACAAACAGGTCACCAAGTATTGCGATCAATCAAACTATCCACAGTTGTGACCATTACAGCAGACAAATGTAAGTGGGATAACAATGTTGGATCGTAAGGATGAACTGAAACTGGCAGGAGACTGGGCAAGGGGAAAACAGGAATGACAAGGGATCATTTATGTAGTGCTGATATACAGTATGTGTTGGATAGAGAATATCATCACATAGATTTGCAATGTCTCAGGCTATCAGGATGGAAATGGCTTTCAATTACATCAAAATATGGTAATATAAATAATCAACTTTATGTGGTGACTAACCATAATGCATTTATACATTTATCTCAGAAATCCGTAAGTACACCACATGATAACCCAAAATGTGGCATTGATATGTCATAATAGTACATACAGTACTCTATGTAGTGCGCATATAGTGCCTCACCCAAGTGTAACATGTATGTGATGACATCATCACTATGCTTAGGTCACATTACATCACAACTACACAGTTTTGCATGGAGCTCAAATGTTTTTAAGCAGCTTTTATCTTACATTATTTAGTGTCTCACTTTAATAAAGTTCTGATACAAAAAGGTATAATAAAAGTCTGTAGTCCTGCCATATAAAAATATGGCACAGATTGAAAGCTTCAGCTCTGGCAGACTCTGGCAGCTGGGCACCGTATGGGAAAGATAGAAGTGTGTTTTAAGAGACTGGAAACAAAGAACAAACCACTGGGTGCTCAAAGACTGAATTACCATTACCCAAAACAAAATGCAGCCACAAGAAGATATGAGAGAATTCAGTTTAATTCCAGGTCAATAAAGTACCCCATGATTTTGTTAACATTTATTTAGAGAAACGTATGCTTTTTTTTCCTTATAGAAGATATATATTCCTCTCTCTCTCTCTCTGTATATATATATATATATATATATATATATATATATATATATATATATATATATCAAGATAGATAACTGGATAGATAGATAGCTAGATAGATAGATAGATAGATAGATAGATAGATAGATAGATAGATAGATAGATAGATAGATGGTTTCAGAAAGGCCGCAGAGCTTTTGAGAGTTGAAGTGTCGCAAATGAAATAAATTCGACCAGATTTCATGCTTATTTTTGGAGTGTCGCCTACTTCTATATTTATTTACCATGGATTTTGGATCAGGAATCTGTGCCTGAGCACCCACTGTTTTATGGTACTTCTGTGGAGTTTGATGATAGATAGATAGATAGATAGATAGATAGATAGATAGATAGATAGGAAAAGAGAGTATGAGCAGCACAGTATAAAAAAAAAACAAAAAACGCTGCAATCCAAAAAAGAAGATGGCAAGTCCTCAAAAGTACTTGTCTTGGATTAAACCACTTCGATTTTTTCACTTATTTTTGGTGTGCTACCATTTTTCCAGAGATAGATAGATAGATAGATAGATAGATAGATAGATAGATAGATAGATAGATAGATAGATAGATAGATAGGAGAAAGATTAGATAAAAATGAAATATTCATTAGGTAGGTGCTGAAAGACTGAATTACCAGTGACCTGACACATAGTTCATCAACATTTGGTTCTATAATTAGAAATGGGTGATTATTAGAGATGAGCGAATACCGTTCGATCAAGTAGATATTCGATTGAATTTTAAGGTATTTGACATATTCTATTCCAATCGAATACCGTGCGATAAACACAGTAAAAATTTGTATGCCCTCCCACCTTCCCTGGCGCACTTTTTGCACCAATAACTATGCAGGGGAGGTGGGACAGGAAAGAGGAAAACATAGGCATCGAAAAAAAAAAGGAAAAAGTCATTGGCTGGCAAAATCAGGTGACCTGGGATCTATAAGAATAGTGGCAGCCATGTTCATGTCTTTTGCGGCTGGATAGATAGGGAGAGACATCGTGCTGAGGGTCAGAGAGAAATTTTAGCTTCTGTTAGGCAGGAAATAGTCTGAAAACAGCAACACTGCTTGATGAGTCTATAAACACCATCAGCTTATAGGCTCATCCTAGCGCTGGTATACAGTATATACCTGGGCTGAAGCAACAGAATGGGGCTGAGACTGTAAACGCTGCTTTGGCAAGTCACAATTGAAAAAAGGGCTGAAAGAATGCCTACTGGGGGTTGTAGGGCTGAATTGGTACAGAGGGGCAGAAGAAAAAAATCTCTGCTTGTGGCCTAATGCAAAAGAATGGGGCATAAACTTGAAATGCAGGTGCACAAATCTAAGTAGACCTGAAAAGAAAGCATAGACACCCAGGTTCTATCATGAAGTTACAAGTAGAAGAGTGGCTCAGTGGCTCAGCAAGTGACAGTTGGGGTTCATTGTGTACACTCTATGCCACCAAAAAGGCTAACTGGGGGGCCTACTTGAACCCCCTTGCCAAACTCACCCAATCTTCAGCTGGGGAAAGCCTCCACTCACCCCACGGGCCACAGGTCCAACTTCTACACCCAGTACGTGTAAGGCGCAGAGGGACTGGGCTGTGTATACTTTTCCCTCCTGGTGACACTTGGCCGGGGGGGGGGGGGCATTAATGTGTCCCACTCCTTGGACAGTGTTCCCCAGGTGGTTGTGCACCGGATGGCAGTTGTTAGCCTCTTTGAGGAAATCTCCTCTCTGCCGCCAGCGAGGGTTGACGGAAACATTTCCATCATATTCTGCACCAGGTGCTTGTGGCAATCATTTATGCGATTGTTCCTCTCCCCTACCAGAACGAAAGACGGAGATGTTATTTTTATACCGGGGGTCGAGGACTGCAAAAATCCAGTATAGATTGTTGCTCTCCATGATGTGAACAATGCCTTTGTCTCTGGAAAAGCAGCCCAACATGAAGTCAGCCATATGTGCCAGAGTGTTACTTGGCATGACTTGGCTGCCCCCATCGGAAAGGTCACTCTCCATTTCCTCCACTTTCAACTCCCCTTCACACCATCCGTGCTGAAGCAATGGGATGCAGTGAACTTCCCTGCTAGCCTCGTGTGGGACAACGACATCAAATACCACTTCATCCTCCTCCTCTTCCTTCCAACGGTGAGAAGATGACAGCAGTGTGCTCTGAATGTTTTCTGGCTAGCAGCGGCTACTTTAGGCTTACAAAAATGGCCACACTTTCACCAGTTTATCAGGCACAATGGGGTGGTTTTTAAAAACCTTACCGCCAACAAGTTGAAAACGTGGGCCATGTGTGGACTATGTTTGAGTCTGGCAAGCTCCAGAGCCGCTACCACGTTCCGGCCATTATCACACACGACCATGTGCACCTGGGCACGACCACTGCCCAGGTGCATCGGCGAGAAAGACATTGCCGTTTCATCTAGGATGGCCATCCCTCACCTTGGGGGCAGTGTGTTTTCTGTTGGCCAAGCTGAGCTTTAGCACAACCTGCTGACGTCTCCACACGCCAGTGCTTCAGCATTTACAGCTCACAGGAGCAGTCGATGTTGCAGCAGAGCAGCAGGCTTTTTGAGAACCCCAGGCATGAATTTTGGGCTAGGAGAGGAGATACGCCGCCCCAGTTTGCAAGCCGGGCCCAGCCTCCACTACATTCACCCTGCCTGTCATTATAGAGAAGCAACGTCCCTGACCGCATGCGCTTGTCCATGCGTCGGTGGTCAAGTGGACCGTAGAGCAAAGCGCGGAACTCAGGGCCCGACTGATGTTATGGGACATGTGCTGGCATAAGGTGGGGATGGCACACCAAGAGACGTAGTGACGGCTAGGGGCAGCATAGCGAGGTGCTGAAATCTGCAGTCATTTTTCAAACCCATTCATTAGACACAGAGTCGGACATGCAGGATTTTGTGTCCAGTTTAAAAACAACGGTTTCACCGCGGAGAGCATAAAACACTCACCAGAGCTCATGGCCGGACCTGGTCTGACCGGTTTCCATCTTCTGCATGCAGAAGGTGGGAACCTCAGAACGGAGATCGAACTCTGGTGTGAACACAGCGTCAGATGCCCCCAGGCATGCTTCCCCTGCTGTCCCAGTTGCATTCCAGAGGTGTTGGCATCATTTCTTGGGGTGTCATTGTGGACTTGGTGACTCTCCTTTTTTTTCAGGGTTTCCCCTGAAACAAGCATTTTTTCCCCTTAGACTATGATGGGATTCGATATTCGTTTCGAATAGTTGAATATTGAGGGGCTACTCAAAACGAATATGGAATACAGAATATTTCACTACTCATCTCTAGTGATTATATATAGGTGATTAGATAAATAAATACATAAATAAATAGATGGACAGATAGATAGATAGATAGATAGATAGATAGATAGATAGATAGATAGATAGATAGATAGATAGATATGAGAAAGTTGGGGGTTTATTTTCCAACAAAAAGTAGCATTTTTGTATGGGACAGTAAACCCACAATTTTCAGAATTATCTAAGAAATGCCGCCTATTTTTACATATTGGGATTTGCTTGCACCTTAGGGCTGACACCCTTGTCTTACTGGTGCTGTCTTTGTTTGGACATTTAAATAGATAGATAGATAGATAGATAGATAGATAGATAGATAGATAGATAGATAGAATATTCATTCTCTTTGTCCTTAAAAAGTCTATGGAACAAATGTTCCCCTTTAAAATGCTAAATCCACTTATCAAATGCAATTTACTTGTTACATTATACTAAACAGATCAATATAAGCTATGAACTGTGTACTTTTTGCTCAGTTTATGCATAAA
Source organism: Leptodactylus fuscus (assembly GCF_031893055.1). Lineage (NCBI taxonomy): Eukaryota > Metazoa > Chordata > Amphibia > Anura > Leptodactylidae > Leptodactylus > Leptodactylus fuscus. The sequence goes on from NC_134265.1 coordinate 315,070,591, forward strand.
AATTACCCAAACAGCTGAGAAATTCTGATCTAATCGTACACAGCCCGCTGGCAGAACATTCCATATTAACTGAAAATGTGTTATATTTTGACATTTGATATTTTGTCCTTCCCGTGGGGGATCATTTAATGTTTCTGTTCTCACCTCTGGGTCCAGACCTACCACCGGCACATTATAAGATAGCAAGCTGTGAAGATTAGGAACACAGACTCTTTAAATGCTTTCCGTAATTGAGGTTTAATAATCCCGGCTCTGGCTGTCTCTTTAATAACCTGGCTGTCTCTATAAGGCAACAGAAAGAGAACATTTCAAAAGAAAAATAAATGTCAGCATTATATGTTCAGGAATGTTAAATACTGTGCCGGAGAAAGGGAACAAAAATGTAATAAGCTGATTAAGTCTTCCTATAAGGCAACCTCTACTCACCTCCAGCCATGCCATGTTACAACAAGGTACAAAAGTCATCTCATGGGGGTCAAATCTTAAGTCCGTAATGAATGGGCTGTGTCAATTTATGTATAGACTAATAAATGGACAGATATAGGTAGCGATGGCTTAAAGGGAGTCTGTCAGCAGAACCCAGTATATCAACCCAGCCCTGCTGATAGATAGAAGAAGGGTCACAGGGCTGAAAGTGATAAACCGCAGTCGCTGGTCCACAGATAGAACAACCAGAAGGGTAAACCTGGATCCTTTATTGCTTAACAGCAAAACAACGCGTTTCAGGGTATATAAAGCCTTTTTTCTAGCCAGATGCTCATTCTGGCAAAGACTTTTATGCACTTTTATATTACTTATCATTAGAGATGAGCGAACAGTAAAATATTCGATATTCGTTATTCGTTTTGGATAGCCGATCAATATTCGACTATTTGAATGAATATCAAACCCTATTATAGTCTATGGGGAAAAATGCTTTGTTTCAGGGGAACCCACCATTCGACTAAGGAGGGTCACCATGTCCACTATGACACCTCAGGAAATGATGACAACACCTCTGCAATGCAACTGGGACAGCAGGGGAAGCATGTCTGGGGGCATCTAACAAGCCCAAGTCACAGTTTTACCCCACAATTACAGACTATCAACTACACACTTTCTACACTCAAAAAAACCTCTATCAAAGTGGGAAAATACCTGGAAACCTTCTTTCTTCCCCAATTTGATGGACAGAAACCCAAATTTAAGCTAAAGAATCATTAACAAGCACCCCTTTAAATCACTTTGCCCATGACAACCACAGATGGAATAGGCAATGGGAAATCCAACAGTACCCACCCTGAACTGTCATTGTGGATGTGTGTGTGTGTGTGAGATGTAGTAAGACTTTCCAAAATTCACTTTTCTGGTCCTTCACGTGAGCCCTTCCAAATTAAGTTAGAGGCCCTTAAGCTGAGCTACCAGCAGAGAATGAGGCCCTTTAGGTGACTTCAGGCTTTTACCTGCAGAGTTTTAGGCCCTTTAACTTAGTTCAGCCTTGCACCAGCAGAGTTCTTTGCCCATTGGGTGAGTTGAGCCTTGCACCAGCAGAGTATTAGCCCCTTTAACCCCTTCCCGCCGATGGCATTTTTTGATTTTCGTTTTTCGTTTTTGACTCCCCTCCTTCTAAACCCCATAACTTTTTTATTTCTCCGCTCCCAGAGCCATATGAGGGCTTAATTTTTGCGGGACAAATTTTTCTTCATGATGCTACCATTAATTATTCTATATAATGTACTGGGAAGCAGGAAAAAAATTCAGAATGGGGTGGATTTGAAGAAAAAATGCATTTCTGCGACTTTCTTACGGGCTTCGGTTTTACGGCTTTCACTGTGAAGCCAAAATGACATGTCCCCTATATTCTGTGTTTCGGTACGGTTCCAGGGATACAAATTTATATGGTTTTATTTACATTTTGACCCCTAAAAAAAATTCCAAAACTGTGTTAAAAAAATTTTTTTCTAAAAGTCGCCGTATTCCGACGGCCGTAACTTTTTTATACGTAAGTGTACGGTGATGCATAGGGCGTCTTTTTTTGTGGGGCCGGGTGTACTTTTTAGTTCTACCATTTTCGGGAAATGTTATTGCTTTGATCACTTTTTATTCAAATTTTTATCAGAATCAAAACAGTGAAAAAACGGCGGTTTGGCACTTTCGACTATTTTTCCCGCTATGGCATTTAGATTTGTAGAGCGGGCGATTTCGGACGCGGGGATACCTAACATGTACACTCACCGGCCACTTTATTAGGTACACCATGCTAGTAACGGGTTGGACCCCCTTTTGCCTTCAGAACTGCCTCAATTCTTCGTGGCATAGATTCAACAAGGTGCTGGAAGCATTCCTCAGAGATTTTGGTCCATATTGACATGATGGCATCACACAGTTGCCGCAGATTTGTCGGCTGCACATCCATGATGCGAATCTCCCGTTCCACCACATCCCAAAGATGCTCTATTGGATTGAGATCTGGTGACTGTGGAGGCCATTGGAGTACAGTGAACTCATTGTCATGTTCAAGAAACCAGTCTGAGATGATTCCAGCTTTATGACATGGCGCATTATCCTGCTGAAAGTAGCCATCAGATGTTGGGTACATTGTGGTCATAAAGGGATGGACATGGTCAGCAACAATACTCAGGTAGGCTTTGGCGTTGCAACGATGCTCAATTGGTACCAAGGGGCCCAAAGAGTGCCAAGAAAATATTCCCCACACCATGACACCACCACCACCAGCCTGAACCGTTGATACAAGGCAGGATGGATCCATGCTTTCATGTTGTTGACGCCAAATTCTGACCCTACCATCCGAATGTCGCAGCAGAAATCGAGACTCATCAGACCAGGCAACGTTTTTCCAATCTTCAATTGTCCAATTTCGATGAGCTTGTGCAAATTGTAGCCTCAGTTTCCTGTTCTTAGCTGAAAGGAGTGGCACCCGGTGTGGTCTTCTGCTGCTGTAGCCCATCTGCCTCAAAGTTCGACGTACTGTGCATTCAGAGATGCTCTTCTGGCTACCTTGGTTGTAACGGGTGGCTATTTGAGTCACTGTTGCCTTTCTATCAGCTCGAACCAGTCTGGCCATTCTCCTCTGACCTCTGGCATCAACAACGCATTTCCGCCCACAGAACTGCCGCTCACTGGATGTTTTTTCTTTTTCGGACCATTCTCTGTAAACCCTAGAGATGGTTGTGCGTGAAAATCCCAGTAGATCAGCAGTTTCTGAAATACTCAGACCAGCCCTTCTGGCACCAACAACCATGCCACGTTCAAAGGCACTCAAATCACCTTTCTTCCCCATACTGATGCTCGGTTTGAACTGCAGGAGATTGTCTTGACCATGTCTACATGCCTAAATGCACTGAGTTGCCGCCATGTGATTGGCTGATTAGAAATTAAGTGTTAATGAGCAGTTGGACAGGTGTACCTAATAAAGTGGCCGGTGAGTGTATATGTTTCACAGTTTTTAACTACTTTTATATGTGTTCTAGGGAAAGGGGGGTGATTTTAACTTTTAATTCTTTTTATATTTTTTTATATTTTTTTTAACTTTTTTTTTTTTTTTTTTTGCATTTATTAGACCCCCTAGGGGTGTTGAACCCCAGGGGGTCTGATCACTAATGCAATGCATTATAATGCTAATGCATTGCAATGCATTGCAAAAAAGCATCCTTTCTTTTGCAGGCTGCATAGACCAGCCTGCAAAAGAGAGGATTTGCAGACAAGCCTGGGAGCCTGTACAAGGCTCCCGGCTGTCATGGCAACGGGACGTCAGCCCTGGAGCATGCTCCAGGAGCCGGCGATCCCGGCCAAAATGGCGGCGCCCATGCGCCGCTGGGAAAATGGCGCCTCCGGCACCTTTGACCGCGGCGCCGGAGGGGTTAATGCCTCCGATCGGTCCGGGGACCGATCGGAGACATTAAAGCCGGTTGTCTACTGCTTAAAGCAGTAGACACCCGGCGGCTATGGCGGCCACCCGGCTCCCGGGCGGTCGCCATAGTTACAGACCCGACATGCGCCGTACTATTACGGCGCATGTCGGGAAGGGGTTAAAATTGTTAGCCCCTGAAACGGTGGTTCCAGAACCATCACTCTCATTGTGTGGGATTGATGCAGTGGATTGGACTAGGGACCCAGACATTGACCTTTATTTTGATTGGGAAATTGATCACATTTTGGCATCAAGTCCTGGGGTAACTTTTATTTAGAGGACCGCAAAGGTGGAGAATTGGCTGCAACCACTACTACCGGTAATGGTCCTTTAATATCGGACTCTACATTACCACTACAGGGTTCTGATCAGGTGTTAATATTCCAAACAACATGCTCCAGTCCATTAGATGTAGAGCAGAAACCACTTTCCCTTCCAACACCACATTTAACCAAGCTTCACCATCATCATCCTGCTGAGATGGAGCCACTAAAGGAAACCTTGCCTTCAAAGGCATGTTCTGGAGCTGCAACTGAGCCAAATCTAAACACAGAGTCCTTTGGAACTGAACAAAGTTCACCAGCAGTGTTTGTGGCCCTTAGGGTGAGTTGAGACTTGCACCAGCGTGTGTCCCGTAACATCAGACAGCCCCTAAGTTCTGCGCTTTGCACGAAGTTCCACTTGACCACTGACACGTGGACAAGTGCATGCGGTCAGGGTCACGGAACACTGGCTGAATGTAGTTGAGGCTGGGACCGGGTCGCAAACTGTGGTGGCCTGCCTTGTCTCCCCGCCCAATATTCCTGGCAGGAGTGCTAAAACACCACCCTCCTCCACCGTTAAATCGACCCCAGCTACGAGCTGGAAACACTGCAGCACTGGCGTGGGGAGATGTCAGCAGGCCGTGCTAAAGCTCATCAGCTTGGGGGACAGACAGCACACTGCCTCTGAGGTGAGGGATGCCATCCTGGATGATATGGCAATGTGTTTTTCCCCGCTGCACCTGGGGCCAGGCATTTTTGTCGTCTGTGATAATGGACTGAACCTGGTAGTGGCTCTGGAGCTTGCCAGCCTCCAACACGGTCCATGCCTGGCCCACGTTTTCAACTTATTGGTGCAATGGTTTCTACTGGAGCTACTGGTTAAAGTGCCCCCACTTTGGCAAGTCTGCAGTAGCTGCTGCTAGCCTCAATTCCTCCAGCAACGCCTACATCGGCCCGAAGCACTGCCTGTTGTGCGAGGTCACCACACGCTGAAACTCTAGATACCATATGTTGAGCAGGGTGTGTGAGCAGCAGAGACCTTTGATGGAGTTCCATCTCCAAAACCCAAGGGTTCATCAAGGTAAGCTCCCTCAGTTTCCATGGATGACTTATGTGAAATCCTATCCCATCCTTTCCACTGGACAAGAAACATTAGCATGTGCTCATCACAATTCCTGATATGACAGCTGTGTTAAGCAGGGTACAGGGTACAACGCAGACCAGGCCCAAGCACCAGGAACAGGTGTTACAATGGCTAGCAGATAATACTTCCAGCTACTTTTCCAGCAGCCAGTCAGCCACTACCTGCAGTCGTGTTCTTACCCCAGGGTCTGCCCCTCCTTCCTCCCAACATGCCCAATCTTCCCAACAGAATCATCCCACCCTTGCCCCCTCCCAGGATCTCTTTTCGGGTCCTTTGACTGTCTCTCCCTCTGTTGAACCACTTCCCAAATCCCAGGAGCTACCAGTTGACTTTGTGTGTACTGATGCCAAAACACTGGAGCATCTGCAATCACCTGGCGATTTTGTGGTTGTGGACCAGCAACCAGCATTTTCCATTCTCAGTGATGATCATGAGACACAGTTGCCATCAGGGCAGGCTGTTGTCATGTGCGGTTTGCAGTAAGAGGAGAGTGAGCAATTGGAAGAGGACTTGGTGGACGGTGAGGCCACCGACCCTAAATGGACAGGGGTGATGTCTAGGTGCGAAAGAAGTGTAGATATGGAGGCAAGCTAAGCAGGAAAAAAGGTGGCTAGAGGCAGAGGCATGGACTGGGGTGATGTCTAGGGGTGAAAGCAGTGTAGATGTGGAGGCAAACTAAGCAGGAAAAAAGGTGGCTACAGGCAGAGGCATGGACTGGGGTGATGTCTAGGGGCAAAAGTAGTGTAGATGTGGATGCAAGCGCAGCAGCAAAAAAGGTGGCTAGAGGCAGAGACATGTCCAGAGGCAGCAAGGTCAAATATTTTCCGTGTACTAGCCACTCATGCAAAACTTGCCCATGTTGCCAGACTTATGCGAGATCTCTCCGTGTCTTTGAGAAGTCCACCAAGAGGGTCAGCTGTGATGACACACTCATGAGTGTTACAATCCCGCCCCTGTGTGTGAGGTGAGAATCCCTCTTCGCCATTATGGATAACGCATTGTACGCTGAGGAGTCAGGCATAGGAGCAGAACCTACCAGCAGGATAGTCAGTGCACATTCCTGTCCGCTTCACAGCGTATATTGAGGGGGGAAGAGGAGGATGACGAAGTGGCAGATGATCTCATTGTCACACAGGAGGCTAGCGGCACCCCCTGGCCAAACTACCGCCACTGAGATACCTAGTGTCACCAGTTACGTGACAAATTTAGTGCAGTTTGGAAACTTTGCAAATCTAAACTGAGTAGGGGCTCTGAAAAGAGCAACCTTACCACCTTTTGCATGCGCTGTAATTTGGAAGGCAAGCCCTGGGCTCCGTGGGAGAGAGCAAACGCAGGACAATCGTCGCCCGGCCTTGCTGACACTGCCTCTTCCACTGTTTACAGTGCTGGTGCTGCAGTCCAGACCACCAGCCTGGACACCTACACATCTGTCTCTGACACTTTGGGGAGTTCACCCTCATCCGCCATTTTTGTCTGTACCATCATGTGCCTCTTCCCAGCCACTCCCCATCTCCCAGGTGTTTCATTGCAGGCAGAAGCACAGTGCAAGCCACCCACATGCCCAAGCTTTCAACGGCCTCATCTAAAAACTGATGGCCCTGGAGATGTCGGTGTTTATGCTTTATACCCAGGCCTTCCGTCACCAGATGGCAGCTGGGGCATCTTCCTATGCTGGGCCTAGCAGTTACTACTTTTCTTTGTGTCCTGTCCCTGCCTTGCGCCTGCACGTGTCCCATAACATCAGTCGGGCCCAGAGTTCTTACCTTTGGTCCACTTGACCACCGACGCACGGACAAGCACCTGCAGTCAGGGATGCTGTTTCCCTGTAATGACAGGCCCGGGTGAATGTAGTGGAGTCTGGGCCCAGGGTGCAAACTGGGGTGGCCTATCTCCTCTCCCAGCCCAAAATTCATGGCAGGGGTTCTCTGAATGCCTACTCCTGCACTGCAACCTCCACCCCAGCTACGAGCTGGAAATGCTGTAACACTGGAGTGGGGAGATGTCAGCAGGCCGTACTGAAGCTCATCAGTTTGGGGGACAGACAGTACACTGCCTCCAAGGTGAGGGATGCCATCCTGGATGATATGGCAATATGGTTTTGCCCGCTGCACCTGGGGCCAGGCATGTTTGCATATGTGATAATGGCTGGAACCTGGTAGCAGATCTGGAGCTTGCCAGACTCAAACACGGTCCACACATGTCCCACGTTTTCAACTTGTTGGTGCAAATGTTCTTTGAAACCTACACCATTGTGCCTGATATACTGGTCAAAGTGCGGCCATTTTCGTAAGTGAAAAGTAGCCTCTGCTAGGCTGAAAACATCCAGAGCACACTCCAGTCATCTTCGCACCGTTGGCTGGCGGAGGAAGACGAGGAGGATGAAGTGGCATTTCATGTCACTGTCCCACACGATGCTTGAGGGTGAAGTTCAGTGCGTCCCATTGCTTCAGGACGGATGATGTGAAGGGGATTGGAAAATGGATGAATCGGAGAGTGACCTTTACAGTTGGGGGCAGCGAAGTCATGCCAAGTAACACACTGGCACACATGGCTGACTTCATGTTGGGTTGCTTCTCAAGAAACAAAGGCATAATTAACATCATGAAGTCAAACAATACTGGATTGACCAAAAATTGGATTAAGCTTATATAACCTGACTGATTTGCTGTGCATCACACTTAGCTTTTGGGGGTTTGACCTCTAAAAATTGGATTGAGTTTATATAGCATGACTGATTTGCTGTGTATCACACCTAGATTTTGGGGGGTAGACTCCTAAAAATTGGATTGAGCTTATATAGCGTGACTGATTTGCTGTGTATCACACTTAGCTTTTGGGGGGTAGACCCGTAAAAATTGGATTGAGCTTATATAGTGTGACTGATTTGCTGTGTAACACACTTAGCTTTTGGAGGCAGACCTGTAAAAATTGGATTGAGCTGATATAGCCTGATTGAATTGCTGTGTCTCCCTCTTAGCTTTAGGGGGTAGACTAGACCTTTAAAAATTGGATTTAGCGTACATAGCCTGACTGAATTTCTGTGTCTCCCAGGTAGGTTTTGGGGTTATACACCATGGATATGTGGATTGAGCGTACATAGCCTGACTTAATTTTGGTGTATACCACAAAGGATTTCTGGTTACACACCGTGGATATCTAGATTGAGCGTACATAGCCTGACTGAATTTCTGTCTCTCCCACCTAGGTTTTGGGGGTACACACCGTGAAAAACTGGATTGAGCGTACATAGCCTGACTGAATTTCGGTGTCTCCTTCCTAGGTTTTGGGGTACACACCCTGGATATCTGGATTGAGCATACATAGCCTGACTGAATGTCGGTGTCTCCCACCTAGGTTTTGGGTCGACACACCCAGGATATCTGGATTGAGCGTACATAGCCGGACCTAATTGCTCTGTATCCCTGTTTTGGGGTTACACACTGCCTGAAAAGCTGGTTTGCACATATATATATAGCAAGAACTAACTGCTCTGTATTCCTGTTATTTTGTGGTAGGGACACCCCTAAGAAATGCTGGTTTGCACGTATATAGCCGGTTCTAACTGCTCTGGATTCCTGCTATTTTGTGTGGGGGGGCACCCCTAATAAAAGCTGGTTTTAACGTATATAGCGATAAGTAACTGCTGTGGATTCCTGCTATTTTTTTTGGGGGGGGGGGCACCCCTGAGAAAAGCTGGATGGAACGTATATAGCAAGAAGTAACTGCTGTTGATTCCTGCTATTTTTTGGGGGGACACCCCTAATAAAAGCTGGTTGGAACGTATATAGCAAGTAGTAACTGTTCTGGATTCCTGCTATTTTTTGGGGGGACACCCCTAATAAAAGCTGGTTGGAACGTATATAGCAAGTAGTAACTGTTCTGGATTCCTGCTATTTTTTGGGGGGACACCCCTAATAAAAGCTGGTTGGAACGTATATAGCAAGAAGTAACTGTTCTGAATTCCTGCTATTTTGTGGCGGACACCCCTAACAAAAGCTGGTTTGCACGTATATAGCAACAAGTAACTGTTCTGTATCCCTGTTTTCCACCGTCTGTAGAAAGCTGGACTCCTCTCCCTGCAGTTTATAACTCTGAGATGAGCTGTTGTTGTTCTTTGTTTTTTTTCCTTGCCTATCTGAAGCTAATGCCTATCTAGCCCTCAGCAGATATGTTTCTCTCCCAATCTCTGACCGCAAATCTGACGCATATGGCGGCGGCTGTTCTTATGAATGGGAGGTCACATGTTTTCGGCAGCCAATGGGTTTTTTAAATTTTTTTTCGATGGCTCCGTTGTCGTAGTTCCTGTCCCACCTCCCCTGCACAGTTATTGGTGCAAAAAAAGCGCCAGGTGGGAGGGCATACGAATTTTTACTGCGCATGCCGCGTGGTATTCGATTGGGAACGCATGCCTCGAACGGCCTGATATTTGATCGCATACCTTTTCGATCGAACGGTGTTCGCTCATCTCTACTTATTATCCCTGCTGGTTTTCTATCATTTAGACGGCTTTGCAGGTCAACAGAATAATATCTGGAAAGCAGCATTGGATTTGTAGAAATGTGAACGTTCTACATTGTTAATAAATAGGATGGAGAATTGGTTCAAGGGTTATGAACCTGGCCCTTATGCCTTAAAGAGATTGTCCATGAATTTTATTTTATCTGTCCTTAGGAAAGGTGATAAATATGTGATCCGAGGGGAGGTCAACAGCAAGCACATCAACGCCATGCACTGTATAGAACAGAGACTGAACATACCCCAAACAGCTGATGTGTGGTGTGGACCTACAATCATATATTTATGGCCTATTATAAGGATAGGTCATACATAAAACTTTCCTGGAAAGCCCATTTGAGTAGTAAAAGAGCTATAATGGGTACGTAATGTTTGCTATCTTCCCTGGAAGATTGGAGGACAGAAAGATTGGAGCAAGCCTACATCCACAGAAGATCTGGGCTTAGTTCTCCAAGATGGCGGGAACAACCTCCCTGCCAAGTTCCTTCAAAAACTGTCTGCAAGTACCAAAAAGAAGTGATAGAAGGCAAAGAGTGGTCACAGCAAATATTTATGGGATTTACATTTTTATTTTCTTCATTCAATTCATTTTGGCAATTGCCAAAAACAAACTATTAACTCTTCTATTTCTGAAAGCTTTCTTACTGTGTAACATTACAGTACGGTATGGCCATTTGTCTAAGTAATTAGAAAGAAAAGTAATTATTAGCAGAAAAAGTCTCTATGACATTGGTGTTGTACTGAAGAAGACTATTTACTCAAATGTTTAGTACTGAGGCCCATGACAAACTTTCTTATAAGTTTTTGGGCATCAATTTAATTTTTGACTTCACAAAGTTGTCCCTCGAGCAATGAGATTGTTTCTGACGCATATACTTATTTTCATGCATGTTCTTATTCAATATAAGATCTTTCAAAATGTTTCGACCCTTCAACCAATCTGTTCTGACGACCCCAATGTTTCAAAGCAGCTTCTTCTGCTCTCACATCTCTACAGGATACCTCCTTAAAAGAAAACGGAGCACCATAATGAGAGATGAAAAACTCACATGAAACAAATTCATTTATTTTATCTTTTATATCAACATACTCTCTCTTCTTCTTCACTGAGCAGATTCTCAGCGCTCTCCCTAAGGTCAGAGACATCAGTTTTGTGAGCTGTCACATGTAATTACTGGTAGTTATCATACTACACTTATAGAGGTCTTCCCTGTCACCTATACATTCCAGTCATGGAAGGTCAATGAGGAACCTGGAACCATTTACCGATATACAAGTATGTTACGTTAACATCTGAAGGCAGATTTCCTTTGCTTCTCTATTGTTAAATGCCATATCTTCACCTCAGCTCTGGGACATGAACTTGAGAGATGAAAAACGACGTTGTATCTAACACCAGGGGGAGCCATTGATCTATATCTGCTGGTTTGCTATAACATAAATATTTACATTAGTGTAGATACCATTAAGACTACTTCCTTGTCTAATTTGAACCATCAACCTGAAACTTTTTGCCTCTTTAGGCCGGGACCCCACAGTATAAATAATTTATATAAGGGGTTATTGGAAACATAAGAGGGATTATTTATAAAAGGGGGCATCATGAATATTATTTTATTATTTATTATGCTTACTTATATAGCGCCATCATATTCCGCAGCGCTTTACAGACATTGACAGTCACTGTCCCATATAGGGATCACAATCTACATTCCCTATCAGTATGTCTTTGGTGTGTGGGAGGAAACCGGAGTACCCAGAGGAAACCCACGCAAGCACGGGGAGAACATACAAACTCCTTGCAGATGTTGCCTTTGGCAGGATTTGAACCTAGGACTCCAGTGCTGCAAGGCTATAAAACATCATATTCGTAATGCCCCCTAATGATCCTTATATTCATAATACTCCCTTATATAAAAGATTCCTTCCTATATTCATAAAGCCTCCTAATGACCCCTTTTATAATGCACAGTAATAAAGACGGATCATGTATATAAGAGGCAAAATGAATGTAAGGGGTCACTAAGGGGGCATTATGAATATAAGGGGGGAAACATTTATATAAAGAGTTGTTGTTATGGGGGTAGCATTTATCTCAGGGGGCATCAGAGGCATGATATAAGGACGAAGTTAGGCTTTATTAAATGAAGGAGGAGCTTAGGCTCTATTAAAGGGTTTTTCTAACTCTCTTGTAGTTCTCTGGCATTTTTATTTATATATAAGCAGTGTTCTGATACTTGCAACCCCTACTGCTCTGCTGTTTGAAGGGACCATGGTCATATGCAAGCACAGCGACCCTTTCTCTGTTTATATCACATGCTGTCTGTAGCGACCTGTAATGTAATTCCATCCTTGTCCCATAGAAGTGTATAGGGCCGCTATAAAACAAATGATATAATGTAAACACAGAAGGGGTCATGGTGCTTGTACAAGTGCTGTGGTCCTCTTCAAATTGCAGGGGTCCCTAGTGTTGTAACGCATTATTTGTTTTTATTAATGACATTGAAAACCCTTTACTTAAGAGGTGCACATTATTAATAAGAAACACTATTTAAGGGGGAACACAAGGATATTATTAATTAAAGTTGCACTTAGGGAATTATTCACTCCTGGGATGGAGTCAAATCATATATTTTATAATTGGGGATAGCAGAAGGTTTGGGACTTTGTGTAGATGAATGTGGGTCAGGTGCTTGGAAAAGTGAGGAGTCAAAGATGTCTGTGCTGCAAACTTTACAGGGACAAGTCACAGCTGGAAGAAGTGGTCATGGTTCAGATGAAAGAAACAGGAAATGTGAATGGTTACATTCAGAGACGTCACCTATAAGTCACTGAATGTTTCTTACACTCTATTCACCTAGGTCATCTGCAGAGCCCTATGTAAAGCCAACTTCTACCACTATATGGTCAGTGTACCTGAGTTGGGGACCCACTTAAATGTGTTTTCCCATCCATCCAAGCCCCATGCATTCATGCACTCTGTTGGGAGATACCTCTGAAGATATTTGGGGACTGGAAAAGTCTTGGAATTCAGTTTTCAACACCAGTCTTCATAACCCCTGAGCTTCCAGAGGGTTGCATCATTTATGAAGAGGCTTTATGTCAATCATGGCATGCTACCTGTATCCAACCATGTGTAACATCTAAATGGAATTTTTTATGTTCTCCCCCTGTCTGAGCGAGATTCTTCTGAGTACTGGTCTCCTCCTACACTTCAAAATCATAGTGATATGGCATTTAGATAGTGCCCTATTAGAGATAATGAGTGATGATGTCTGAAGAAGCTTTGTAGAATATGGTAATATAGTGAAGAAGGTAGCTCGGACCGGTACACAAACTGTGGTGCAAACAGGTTTATTTTAAAAAAAAACCAAAAAAACAGCAAAATAAATAAACTTTAACGTTACATACAAAATAAGCAAAATAAAATACAGCCTTAACTTCATGCAAAACAAAACTCCTGCTTGTCCGAGCTTTAACTATTACAGAATCAGGCTAACTATACGTGTGGCTTGCTTATGGTCACACGATCAAAGAAAACACAAGTCCCAGTTTGATCTCACCTAGACCCAGGCGCCTCCTCTCACTCCCAGGATCTGCCCTGAAGTGCAGGCTCTGCAGTCTTTTATGGGCTCAGTAATGAGCCTAGGACCCACACCTGGGCTGAAGCCTACTCCAGACCCACCCTGGACCTCACATGGGTCAGAAACCTGGGGGAGATATAGTGTGACTCCAGCACTCTGCCTGTCACCTTATTATGACATATATCTATGTGCTATGAAAGCAAGAGAAATAAATAATAAATGCCATAAAATTTGCATTACCTACAGTATTCGGAGACTAGGTCTTGGAGGGCATAGACAGTATATAGACCAGGCGATACCCTCTGGTTAAAAAAGTATGCAGTTTACCTCCAGGAGGAAGAAAGCTGTCTTTCTAGTGTTATCTCCAATAGGTGGCAATAGAGAACTTATCTGCATACTTAGCATTTCTAGTACTGTATGTGGCCTTGACACTAACCGTGTAGTGATATACCAGCAAGCAACATATAGTTGATGTACAGTACAGACCAAAAGTTTGGACACACCTTCTCATTCAAAGAGTTTTCTGTATTTTCATGACTATGACAATTGTAGATTAACACTGAAGGCATCAAAACTATGAATTACCACATGTGGAATTATATACTTAACAAAAAAGTGTGAAACAACTGAAATTATGTCTTACATTCTAGGTTCTTCAAAGTAGCCACCTTTTGGTTTGATTCCTGCTTTGCACACTCTTGGCATTCTCTTGATGAGCTTCAAAAGGTAGTCACCGGAAATGGTTTTCACTTCACAGGTGTGCCCTGTCAGGTTTAATAAGTGGGATTTCTTGCCTTATAAATGGGGTTGGGACCATCAGTTGTGTTGCGCAGATGTCAGGTGGATACACAGCTGATAGTTCTACTGAATAGACTGTTAGAATTTGTATTATGGCAAGAAAAAAGCAGCTAAGTAAAGAAAAACGAGTGGCCATCATTACTTTAAGAAATGAAGGTCAGTCAGTCCGAAAAATTGGGAAAACTTTGAAAGTGTCCCCAAGTGCAGATGCAAAACCATTAAGCGCTACAAAGAAACTGGCTCACAGGAGGACCGCCCCAGGAAAGGAAGACCAAGAGTCACCTCTGCTGCGGAGGATAAGTTCATCCGAGACACCAGCCTCAGAAATCGCAGGTTAACAGCAGCTCAGATCAGAGACCAGGTCAATGCCACACAGAGTTCTAGCAACAGTTCTCTACAACAACTGTTAAGAGGAGACTTTGTGCAGCAGCCTTCATGGTAAATTAGCTGCTAGAAAACCACTGCTAAGGACAGGTAACAAGCAGAAGAGACTTGTTTGGGCTAAAGAACACAAAGAATGGACATTAGACCAGTGGAAATCTGTGCTTTGGTCTGATGAGTCCAAAAACCATGTCTTTGTGAGACGCAGAAAAGGTGAACGGATGGACTCTACATGCCTGGTTCCCACCGTGAAGCATGGAGGAGGAGGTGTGATGGTGTGGGGGTGCTTTGCTGGTGACACCGTTGGGGATTTATTCAAAATTGAAGGCATACTGAACCAGCATGGCTACCACAGCATCTTGCAGCGGCATGCTATTCCATCCGGTTTGCGTTTAGTTGGACCATCATTCCAGGTGTGGTCTGACCAGGGAAGAGTACAGCGGAATAATGACCTCTCTTGATCTAGATTCAATGCTTGTCTTAATACAACCCAGAATTTTATTAGCCTTTTTTGCAGCAGCACCGCACTGTTGGCTCATGTTGAATTTGTGATCTACTATTATGCCCAAGTCCTTTTCCCCTATGCTATCACTTAGTTCTATTCCTCCCATACTATATATGTTTTTTTACATTTCTGTTACCCAGATGTAGAACTTTGCATTTGTCCCTGTTAAATACCATTTTGTTCACCTCCGCCCATTGTTCCAGTGTGTCTAAGTCCTTTTGAATACACTCTCTCTCCTCTCTAGTGTTGGCTATTCCTCCTATCTTCGTATCATCTGCAAATTTTATGAGTTCCCCAATAATTCCATCGTCCAGATCATTTATAAAGATATTAAAAAGTACTGGGCCCAGAACAGAGCCCTGCGGCACCCCGCTTTTGACTTTCTTCCAGTTGGATGTGTAGCCATTTAGTATTACTCGTTGTGCCCGATCATTAAGCCAGTTGTGAATCCACCTAACTGATTTTTTGTCAAAGCCATACTTAATCATTTTTTCAATAAGAAGGTTATGTGATACTTTATCAAATGCCTTACTGAAGTCAAGATATACTATGTCCACGGCATTCCCTTGGTCCAACCATTCAGTGATTTTGTTGTAGAAGGAAATCAGGTTAGTCTGACAAGATTTATTGGTCATAAAGCCGTGCTGGCTCTGGTTAATTAATGCCTTCCCATCCAGGTACCGAAGTAAATGTTCCTTGACAATTTGCTCAAAGATTTTTCCTGCTATCGAGGTCAGACTTACCGGCCTGTAATTTCCTGGATCGTCCCTTTTCCCCTTTTTGTAGATGGGGACAACATTTGCCCTTTTCCAATCTAAAGGGACCACTCCTGTTTCCCATGACTTACCGAAGATTATAGCAAGGGGTTCTGTTATTTCCTCTGCTATCTCTTTCAGGACTCTAGGGTGTAAATCATCTGGTCCTGGGGACTTGGTTTCCTGTAACTTGGCTAAGTGCTCTCTTACCAGACCTTTGCTTATAGTCAGCTTGGAGTCCTCCTTCCCCTCATCTCCATCACCATTAATGTCGATATTTCCATTAGTTTCTTGGGAGAAGACGGATACAAAATATGAATTTAGTAGCTCCACCTGCTGTTCCACCATGTTAACTGTTTCTCCTTTGTCATTCTTCAGGATCCAATGGTCTCCTTCACTTTTCTTTTGCTTTTAACATATCCCCAAAATCCTTTTACCTTACTCTTTGCCTCTTTTGCAAGCTTCAATTCGTGTTCAGCCTTAGCTCCTTTTATGCTTGTCTTGCAGAGTCTGCAGACTGCTGTGTACTCTTCCTTAGGTATAGTTCCCATCTTCCACTTTTTGTATGTTTCCTTTTTCCTTTTTAGCAGGTTATGTAATTTTTTGGTCATCCATCCTGATATTTTTAGGTGCTTCCCATTTTTCTTCCTTCTAGGTATTGTTAGTTCCTGTGCTTTAATGATTTCCCTACGGAAGATTTCCCACCCTTCATGTGCATTTTTGTGCTTAAGAATTTTGCACCATGGAATTCTGCTAACCCTTGCCTTCAGGCTCTTGAAGTCTGCCCTGCTAAAGTCGAGCATTGAAGTCTGTGTCTTCTCAGGTCTTCTTCTTCTTGCAACCCCAAACTCAAGTATAGCATGATCGCTGAATCCCAGTGTCCCTGCTACCCGTAGTCCCTTAACCATGTGCTCTTTGTTGGTTAGGACTAGGTCCAAAATGGATGTTCCTCTCGTGTTTTCTTCTACTAGCTGAGCAATGAAGTTGTCTGCTAGAGAGGATAAAAATTTGATGGAGCCTTTACTCTTGGCTGTGTGGGTTTCCCAATGAATGTCAGGGTAATTGAAGTCTCCCATGATCACTATTTCATGTTTCTTTGAGAGCGTGGTCATTTGCTGTGAAAAAATCTCATCCATGTCTTCTGTCTGACCTGGTGGTCTGTAATAAACGCCTAGTATGATGTCCTTATCATTGTTTTTCCCTTGAATTACTACCCAAATAATTTCCAGTAGATTATTATTCTGTAAAACTGTAATTTCTGTGGAGATGTGTTCTTTTTTAACATACAATGCAACTCCACCCCCTCTTTTATTAGTTCTATTCTTTTTGAATAAGTTGTATCCTTCCATCTGTATGTTCCAATCATGCATGTCGTTCCACCAGGTTTCTGTGATGCCGATGACGTCATAGTTTTCCTTGTGTATCATCAGCTCTAGTTCTCTTTGTTTGTTTCCCATGCTTTGTGCGTTTGTGTAAAATCATTTCAGATTGTGCTCTGTTGTATCCTTTTTCGTAATTTCCTTCTGAGTATCCTGTCTTGGGTCCTCTTTACCACATCTAGTAACCTTGTTTAGTATGTCTTTTAGCTGCATGTTCTTGTCTTTCTTTTTTCTTCCCATCCCCTCTTCTTCTAGTTTAAAGCCCTTCTGATGAGTGTGGCAAGTCTTCTGGCAAATATGTTTTTCCCAGGTTTTGTGAGATGTATCCCGTCTCTAGCAAGGAGTCCATCGTAGAGGTAATTCACGCCATGGTCCAAAAATCCAAATCCTTGCTCTCGGCACCACCGTCGAAGCCAGGTGTTTACCTCTAGTATTCTATTCCATCTCCTGATGCCATGACCATCAACTGGGAGGATTGATGAGAATACTACCTGCGCATCCAGTTCCTTCACTGTCTTCCCCAAATTTTCAAAGTCTTTATAGATAGTTGGTAAATCATTTTTTGCTGTGTCGTTTGTACCCACATGTATCAGTAGGAATGGGTAGTCGTCCTTGGAGCTGAGGAGGCTTGGTATCCTATCGGCCACATCCTTGATTTTTGCTCCTGGGAGGCAGCATACTTCTCGTGCGGTTAAGTCTGGCCTGCAGACAGCTGCCTCTGCGCCTCTTAGCAGTGAGTCACCCATAACCACTACTCTTCTTTTCTTCCTTGCAACACCATTTCTTGTTGCTCCTGATTGTCTCTGGGTGACTTTTGTTTCTTCTTTTGCTGATAGGTTATTTTTGTCATTTTCATCCACCTGCATGAGAGTTTCATATCGGTTACTTAGCTGTGTGAGTGGTGATGGCCTTGTGATCCATTTGCATCTCTTGGTCACATGTGTCCAGTTTTCTGCCTCTGTAGGTTCTCTCAAGTATTCTTCCCTTACTGTATTTGGGGGACTTGCATCAGTCTCTGCAACTGTAGGCTCTCTAGCACTTTCATCCCCTACTGTGTTCTGGAGGCTTGCTTCAGCTTCATCAATGAAGACCTCACTTTCTTTGATGCTTCTCAACGTCACTATTCTTTCTTCCAACCTCTGCACTTTTTCTTCTAAAAGGGCCACTAGTTTACATTTCATACAGGTGAAGTTGGCTTTATGGTCCGGCAGATCTGTAAACATATAGCAAGTGTTGCAGCTCACCATGTGGGTTTTCTCCTCTTCCATGTTGCTCATTAAATTTGGATGAATGATCTTGTATATGTTTGTTTTTTTTTCCTCGTCTGACGCCGTCTACGAAGTGTCGAAGAATCTAGAATATAAGACATATTTTCAGTTGTTTCACACTTTTTTGTTAAGTATATAATTCCACATGTGTTAATTCATAGTTTTGATGCCTTCAGTGTGAATCTACAATTTTCATAGTCATGAAAATACAGAAAACTCTTTGAATGAGAAGGTGTGTCCAAACTTTTGGTCTGTACTGTAGTTAAGTGATGCTTTAATGCAGGTTATCTTAGGTTATTTTACAGTATAACAACTGATCCGCCTGCATCTTTATGCTCAGCCTCTGATATGAGAGCATATATCTGCATTATTTTTTCCCCGCTATTATACTAAGCAGCTACAGACTATCTTTGCAACATTTAATTGGTGCCCTAGTGGCAGCATGGCTATATTGTCTTGTGAGCTCTCTATCTTCTGTAATAAACCCTTTTATGGCTTAATAACAATCCTAGCTATTGTGCTATCTGCCTGGTTCCATATACCCGGAGAGAATTGATGGCCTGTGATCTCGTACGCTGCTTGTTTGCATTATAAAGCCTGACAACAGAATGTAATCAGCCATTGTCTTCCTAATAATCGCAGATGATTGGCATCCACTTGTAAAAACGTATTATGGTCGTCATCTTATAATTGAAGGCTGCGTCTTTATTCTGCATAATTGCTGTTGCCCAGGTTGTTTATACTTTTAAGACACATTCTCCCACACTCAACCCTCCGACCTTTCGGCTGTAGGGACAACAGGAGTTCTGGTCTGTTCATTGACGGAGGGAAAAATCAACTACAAGGGGAAGTTCTTTGAAATGAACAATGGCTTTCAATCAGAAAGTCAAAGAGAAGCGTCATATAATGAGAAGAGGATAGCAGAAAATAATGAGCACACCCAGGGCTCCTCACAGTGGTGCATACTTACCACCATGCTGGCCAACCTCTTGTAGCCAGTGCTATTATACACGCCATTGTCTATGGAGACAGACTGGTGCTGTATGACTGATTTATTTTAATTCAGATGGAAGATAAAGACATAGAAAAGGATGTGTTCTAGGACACACTAAGTCATTTCAGGAAGTGAAGACTATATAAGTGACGATAAGTACCATATAAGAGTAAACACAATGGCCGACAATTACTAAGTTAATTCTGTAGCATAGTTTTTTTAGTCTTGAATGTATGTAGGGTCAGCACTTGTCAATCTTTTGGGTGCATTTATAAAGCTGATCCACAAAAATGTGGTGCACACCAAGAGTTGGACTAAACTTTTAAAACTTAACATGAGCGAACTGATTCTTAACAAGCCAGGTTCATTACGAGTTTTCAAAAAAGTTGAGCCTGAGATTTATGACGTTCACTAGCCACAAAGTATTATTATACTCCAGGTCTCTTCTGCACTCGGAGTGTAATAGAAGCTCAAGGTACTAACAGAAAAATAATTCACACTGATACTCACCTTTAGAGATGGACGAATCGGTCCCTACCAAGCCAGGATCAACCTGAATATTCCAAATTGTTTGTTTTTATACCAAGCCAAATAGAGACTTGTGTCAGGCAAACTAAAATGGCCACTGAATTATATCCTGGGGTGTCATGATGCTCAATGTTCCTATATGACCACTGGTAGCCTTAGCAGTGACCCCTGGCCCATGATGTCTCAGAACAGTGTCGGACATCACCAGGAGAGTTCCATACTCCATGAGGAGGCCATAAAGAGGTAAGGAAATGTGAGCTACAAATTAGATAGATTTTCTATTATTACTATTTTTAAGCCAATTGAAGGCATAGTTTGTACTGAACTTGTTCGACCCAAAATGAATCATGAACCCGAGGCACCTGAACCCAAAACAAAATAAATCCTGGGGGGTTCTACCATCTCTACTCAACTTTCCTCCCCTCTTCTGAGCCTCCTTCCTTCATAGGTGTCTGCTTCTCTAGGTGACGTCAGGATAGGTCATCAGTATTTAGTCCAAAGGCAGAAAACTGTATATTATAAACTGTATTTTCCATAGCGGTGGATATAAATCATTAACCTTTGTGTGTCCTCTTTTCCTCCTGGGTGGCATACTAGATATGTGCTCTCGGTATCACACTGTATCCTGGGAGTTCTTGCATACCATTGCTTCACTCAGTGATAGCAGAACCCGTAATATCTTACATAAACATTTTCTTATGAGGCTGTTGTCAACATCTTCTCAGCCAAGATTCATTTTTCTTCAATGTGTGCACATGTATTTTATTCCAATGAATGTACGATGTGTAGATTGTTTTTATTTTTGCTTCCCTTTGACTTCTTATATTATATTCCTTGATACACCAGTGGTAGGTCCAGCTCTCAAGGGAGGAGTTGTAGAAGGTCCCTTGTCCCCGATTCCTAAAATTCAATTGGTACGAAATGGAAAATCATTTACTTGACCCATCCTTGCTGAGAAATCCATTCCATTTTAATTTATTATAGACTGTATACTACAAACGCACATATATGCTTTGCTCAAGGTAACTTTTAGAAAGATTCTGGGGAAGAACGGCATCCATTGGAGAGTTTAAGGGAATTATCCAGGATTACAAACCATGGCTTCACTTTTCTCATCACGTGACCATGCTATAGTTCAGTTCCATTCATGTGCCATATGGCTTGTGGTAGACAAAACTCCTCCGTAAATATGGTGTTATGCCAAACATTGATAATACATTTCCTTGACTTTCTTCCACAGATATGTTGTGCTTACAGTTGACCAGCACTGGAGAGAAGAGGCGGCATCAATACCTTATAATGGAGATTCTACCAGTCCATATACACTATACATAGTATTTTGAACTCAACATCCATGGAGGGCTCTTGGTCGGATTCTTTCACCGTTACTCTGGTTGCATTGGCGTCACATTCGACCACGCTGAACTGCTGTCCCGATGACAAGAGATTTATCATAATATAGAGAACTGAATAGACAGCCTGACATGAGATCAGAGAGTGGATAAAGAATGAGCATACTGAAAATGTGTTATATTAGTTTACCAGTGCTGCAGCTTAGTATATTGCTACATTATGACAAATTCAGCTCTGCTACATTTGTATGATGTATTCATGTGTGCCATCCAGATATAAACTATATAGACATATATAACTTATGTACTGTA
Source organism: Leptodactylus fuscus (assembly GCF_031893055.1). Classification (NCBI taxonomy): domain Eukaryota; kingdom Metazoa; phylum Chordata; class Amphibia; order Anura; family Leptodactylidae; genus Leptodactylus; species Leptodactylus fuscus. The sequence continues at coordinate 315,092,279 of NC_134265.1, forward strand.
TATGATTTTATCTATAGAGTTATTTATTTCATTTCATTCTTTATTTTGCACTTTGTATACTTGGTTCCTGTAATATTGAGTACATGTAATATGTTTCCTGCTGTACAGGAGATTCTGCAATGCAGAGCTATGAAATCCTTCTCTGGTGTAGTCGCTCTTCTTAGCAGCTCATTCCCATGAATACTCAGCCCATTTCTTTAGATATGATCTTATTCATATGACCATACTTTTGTTCCTTGTGCTGTATGTACAAGGAACTGCACATGGACTCATAATACTGGAGAACAGTTTTTCCACAATGCAGCATGCATTAATTTAAAGAGGACCTTTCATGTCCTTGGACACATACGGTTTTATAAACTGCTAAAGCCGACAGTGCACTGAATTCAACACACTGTCGACTTTTCTGTTATGTGCCCCGCTGCAAGAAATATCCGTGCCCTTACTGATATCTCTTTACTGTCAGAAGGGGGTTTCTGACGGCTGGGCTGAGAGGAACGCCCTCCCTGACAGTATTGTCCATAGCTCTGTACTGCCTAGGAATGACGCTAAGCTGTGAAGAACGTCCCCCTGCTCCTGACAGTACTCGCCCATAGACTAGTACTGGGAGAGGCGTTCCCCACTGCTCAGTGTCATCACTGGGCAGTAAGGAATGTCCCATGTGACGGTACAGTGCTATGGACAGTACTATCAGGATGGGTGTTCCTCACAGCCCAGCTAGACTGTCAGGAATGCCCTTCTGACAGTAAAGAGACATCCTTAAGGGCATCGATATCTCCAGCCCCGGGGCACATAATGGGAAAGCCGACGATGCGCTGAATTCAGCACCACTGTTGACTTTCTAACTTTCTATATACACACGTGGACAAAATTGTTGTTTAATGAAATAAAACCCCACAGTGGTCACAGAAATAACTTGCATCTGACAAAAGTAATAATAAATAAAAATTCTATGAAAATGAACAAATGAAAGTCAGACCATGCTTGTCAACCATGCTTCAGCAGAATTAAAAAAAAAAAAAAAAATAAAACTCATGAAACAGGCCTGGACAGATATAGTTCCCCTGAAAATAATGTGACCAAAGGGACATGTTAACTCTTGGTGTGTCCACAAATTAGCATCACAGTTGTCTACAATCTTGTAATCAGTCAGTGGCCTGTATATGGGGCTACAGATACTCACTGTGCTGTATGGTGACATAGTGTGTACTACACTCAACATGGACCAGAGGAACTGAAGGAAAGAGTTGTCTCAGGAGCTTAGAAAGAAAATTACAGACAAGCATGTGTAGCGCCCCACAGAGTGGGTCACTACAAATGTCATCTTATGTGATCTATACTGTGTACTGTGAAGGTATAGTGAGATCCAGTCAACCTGTTAGCATACACAAAGTTCCACAGCCATTATCTCTTCCCTTTAAGAAAAGGGGAGGAGCTACAGACTGGAAGAGGGTCTCTCTTTCAGTTCCAGTGCAGGAGTGTGGAGGAGAGAGCAGAGGTGTGGAGGTGCAGGGTATGCTGCAGCCTCATGGTGTGATAGAACAGCACAGGAGGCCGGAGACCTGCAGAGGTGAGATGAGACCTCACAGGCACGGGGATGCAGTTATAGGACCATCAATTCCTAACTAGTGTGAGAAACACTTAGAAAATTGAGAAACTCACTGGACCGAGGCCTAGTGAATGCAAGATTCCTGGAGGTTTAGTAACACACAGAGTTGGGGTGAATGTGTGCATGCAGAATCCCAAAGAACTCGCGTTACCTGCTGTCCAGAAGGGGGATCGACCTGGTTGTACTTAACCTCTGAGCTCCTGGAACCCAGGACCAGAGGAAATCTATTAGAGAGTTTGAGCAGCAATGGAAGGCTGAATCATACTAGTGGTAAAAGGAAAGACTGGCATCTCACTATACTGGAGCAAGGTGAATTCTCCTATAAAATCTGTTATCTCCTGCTGACTACAGAAGTAAACTGTAAGTGTTTGGTTAACCCCTGTCTGGACTGTATTCTTTCATTGATCCTCTGTTACTCCTCCTGGAAATCTCCCCTTCTTCACCTATATCATATATCATCCGGCCCTGGGACCTGCCCTGGTTGGGAAGGGTATAACATCTGGCACTGCATCACCACCTATTCCCAGAGGCCCTATCTACAGTGCCCGGCTTCACCTCAAGCCGAAACTCCAACTGGCGTCACGACAAAATTTTATTTTTCTTTATTTTTCTTTAATCCATTTTTGCTGAAAACTCCCCTTTTTCAAGGCGCTGCCGCCCCCGGTGTCGGGCCTGCTCACACCGTGAATCCACATAGGCTGAGCCGGGGCGACTCACCTGTTAAAGCTAAAGGTTATAAGACCATCTCCAAGCAGCTTGATGTTCCTGTGACTACAGTTGCACATATTATTCAGAAATTTAAGATCTATGGGATAGTAGCCAACCTCCCTACACGTGGCCGCAGGAGGAAAATTGATGACAAATCAAAGAGATGGATAATACGAATGGTAACAAAAGAGCCCAGAAAAACTTATAAAGAGTTTAAAGGTGAACTTCAAGCTCAAGGAACATCAGTGTCAGATCGCACCATCCGTCGTTGTTTGAGTCAAAGTGGACTTCATGGGAGACGACCAAGGTGGACACCATTGTTGAAAACAAATCATAAAAATGCCAGACTGGAATTTGCCAAACTACATCTTGACAAGCCACAAAGCTTCTGAGAGAATATCCTATGGACAGATGAGACAAAAATCAAACTTTTTGGCAAGGCACATCAGCTCTATGTTCACATACGGAAAAAGGAAGCATATCTTGAAAAGAACACTGTCCCTACTGTGAAACATGGAGGAAGCTCTGTTATGTTCTGGGGCTGCTTTGCTGCATCTGGCATAGGGTGTCTTGAATCTGTGCAGGGTACAATGAAATCTCAAGACTATCAAGGGATTCAAGAGAGAAATGTGCTGCCCAGTGTCAGAAAGCTTGGTCTCGGTCACAGATCATGGGTCTTGCCACAGGATAATGACCCAAAACACCCAAGAATAGCTAAGAGGAAATCATTGGACTATTCTGAAGTGGCCTTCTATGAGCCCTGACCTATATCCTATTGAGCATCTTTGGTAGGAGCTGAAACATGCCGTCTGGAAAAGGCACCCTTCAAACCTGAGACAACTGGAGCAGTTTGCTCATGAGGAGTGGCCCAAAATCCCTGCTGAGAGGTGCAGAAGTCTCATTGACAGTTACAGGAATCGTGTAATTGCAGTGACTGCCTCAAAAGGTTCTGCAACAAAATATTAAGCTAAGGGAACCATCATTTTTGTCCAGGCCTGTTTCATGAGGTTTTTTTTTTTTTTTTAATTCTGTTGAGGCGGAACGCAATGTCTGACTTTCATTTGTTCATTTTCATAGAATATTTATTTATTATTACTTTTGTCAGATTCAAGTTATTTCTGTGACCATTGTGGGTTTTTCTTTCATTAAATGAAGGGGACCAACAATTTTGTCCACGTGTGTAAAACCGTAGATGCCCGAGGACATGAAAGGTCCTCTTTAATACATATTTGGAATGACACAGACTGGGAAGACATTGGAGAGAATTGTCTGTTGGCCTCCTGGTCTGTCTCATCCATGGACATGTGGAATGAACTTGCTGGTTATTTTTCTATACGTTCATGTGAATACATCATAAGATTATGTTTTTGGTCTTGCTGAACCAATATTAGATAATTTAATTTCAACATAGAAAAGTAGAAGATTGACAGCAGAAAAAGACCTCACGATCCACCTACTCTGCTCATATATTATTTCCATTTTTATCTTAGAATAGACATGTCTTTATCCTAGGTATGCCTATATTCCCTTACTGAAGATTTCACAACCACTTCCAATCTGATGGAAGCTTGTTCCAAACCTCAGCTACTCTAATATTTCCTGACATTGCTTCTGATCCCCCAACTAATTTTAGAATGTTCCCCTTGTTCCTGTGATTTTTTTTCATTAACCCCTATATGCATCAGGATGTACATGTATATGTTGGCACTATATAAATAACATATATTATTACGTAATTTTGGCAGCACCCTGAAAGTTGTACAAAATGTAGCACAAACAGTTTTTCTCCAATTCCACTCCATGTGGAACTTTTTTCCAGCCTCCAGTACATCGTACATATTGGAACCATTCCATTGAATGGAACTATTGTAGAGTCAAATTTGTCCCATAAAACTTATGTGCTCATACAGCTCAGTGAACAGAAAAAAGTTATGACACTTGAAAGGCGGGGAGTCAAAACGAAAATCAAAAAATGGCTGCAACGGGAATGGGTAAAGGCACATTAACATGGTTTATCTCATAATCTCTCCTATGCTACTGTAAATGTCTACTGTTTCATACACCCAATGCCATAATATAGAGATATTAGAGTTTCTTCTAAAAACATTGCTTTTCTGGCATATGTTTTGCATTGATTGCCATATGAAGTAATGATACACTTGCACTTACTCTGTAGTATGGATCCGCAGGGAATCGCATTCAGGTTCTGCTGTGACCGTGACCCCTTAGGCTGAGTTCACACTTGTGTCAGAGGCACTCTTACCAGTCTGAATACTATATTTCATCACTTTGACAGCAAACAACAGTCAAACAACAAACACCATGAGAAGCCTGTAGATCCCATTGTAAGTCAATGGAGTCCATCATGCACTACTGGTCTGTTACATGCCCTGCATGGAATTTCTGTTGTGGTTGTTGTAGGACAATAATGGTGGCATTGTGTTGTACCAATGAAATATATATAACCTTGATTTGTTGGCTGTGGGGTTGTGATTTGCCTTTCAATTTTTGGTCAAGTGGTCCCTACACTTGAGTCCACATGTAGCATTTTTCCACTAATATTGACATTTTTACTGAAATTTTTTAACTAATTTTTATTGAAAAGTTTTTTTCATAACAAAGTATATAGTAAACAAAGCAGAAACAACAAATTGGGGGAAGGCTAGGCACCAAGTCTGCAAGCAAACAAGAGTCAAATATATACACCAAACAACTTGACCAAAAAGGAAAAAAGAAGGACAGGGGGAAAGGAAAACAACCACTAAGGACAAGGAAAGAATAAAAGGGAGGGAGTGAGGAGAGGGAGGGGGGGGGAGATCAAGGATTAGAGACCATGTAGAGTACAGTATGTGTGCCAGGTGGTGCAGATGGAGTGGAAGGCATCCAGAATATTAATATACAAAAAAAGTATTCAGCTCACCAAACTTTTTTTCTCCTGACTTCCCCTGGGAGACCAGAAAAATGGAATGGACTTCCGACACCAATGTAGCAATAAATATGAATAAAATTCGGTTCCAACCAGAGTGAAGAAAATTTCAAAGATCCAAGGTTGTAACAATTAAAACTTTCCACTTTATTGAATATCCATTAAAATAGTGAAGATAGGTCACAACACAGCTACGCGTTTCGGTGCACCTGCACCTTCGTCACGGCATCCAGAATATTATTGAGACTAGCAGTCAGGAATTCAAGGCTCCTCGCATCCTTCATTCAAGACAAAAGCTCAAGGCCAGAGGGAGGGTTCACACTGGAGGCCTTGCTACCCAGATGTCTAGGAAAGAGGTTCAGGAGATAGACAAGGGGATCTAAAGGGACCCCCTGCAAAAGAAGGGCATCCTTCAGAGTCCTGACCTCCCTCCAGAAGCCCAGAACAAAGGGACATGTCCAGAAAATATGGTACAGAGCACCCTCTGCAGTGCCGCAACACTAGTATTCCGAGGGAATTGCCGGATTCAAGGCATGACGAAGGGCGGGGTGTGATACCAGTGCTTCAACAGTTTATACTGAGCCTCCCTAAAAGTCACACACTGAGAGGACTTCTGAGCCCGAGACCACCCAATTTGTCACTGTCCCAGGGAGATATTCTTACCCATCGCCTCCTCCAATCTAGACATGTAGTGGTGTCTGACAGGAGAACCAGTCACCTGTGGGGCAAGAAGCTGGTAGATGGAGGAGAATAGGCTCCTGGTGGACGTGCCTGCATGGCAAATCTCCTCAAAGGCTGTGAGAAGTGATTCCCTAGAGGATCCAGGGAGGGAGCGAGCAAACTGGGCTACCTGGGAGTAGTGAAGCCACTCAGCAGTTGGAAGGTTCAATTTGGCTGTAAGATAGGCAAAGGACCTGAGCTCCAAAGTCGCAGTGTCAACCATATCAGCAAATCTGGCAGAGGCCCGCCTCGGACCACATCTTGACCATAGCAGAAGTCAGACTATCTGGGAGGAGGGGGTTATACAATATAGACACCATTGAGGATCGCAGAGACATCAGGAAGAACTTAACATTAAAGGCAAACCATTGAAACGGATGGGAGCAAAGAGTTTACTGCAAATTTTGATATTTGTTAATATTTTAAATTCCTGTAAATTCTAAAAATATGTTGATTTTTTTCATTGCACTTGAGAACACCATGCAGCTTTCTAACGTTGTGCCACACATCTGGTACCTAATGATAAGTCCCATCAAAACTTATAAATTACAAAGCAATTGTAAGAAAGAACATATAATACATGAATAACAACTGTATAACACGTAAATATATTTGTTATATATATGTTATTAAACCAGTTTCCTTCTCCACTTTTTAGGCTTCTCTCCTTCTTACATTCACTCAGACTGTTTATTCACATATAGTCTGTCTCTGTACTCAACCTCCCACTCAGAAGTCTATGGAGAGGGGAGGAGGAGGAGGGATGTTAAGTGATTTTTTTTTTTTTTTTTGCCTCATTCTATGAAGAGGTAAAGCCTTATCATGAAATATAGTAGAATCAGAAGACAGTGTAGCAACATGTAGGAGCAGCACTGACTTGTATCTCACCTCCTCCCCGTCCCTCTCCATAGACTTCTATGTGAAAGGTAACTAAACCTGATAAGTGGAGAAGGAAACATTTTTCTTTTCTTTCCGCCATGCTAGTCATTTATAAAAAGTTGCTTTATAATTGGAACATTTTAAGAGGCCATATATAAAGCATCACAAAAACAAGTGCATAAAGACGTGTAGACAATGTACTAAGGATGGTGATGCTATATCTTTATGCAAACAGTTTTGGAGAGAATGAGTTTTTGTTATGGTAGAAGTCAGTGAATTGGTGCCACGAGGTGATCACTCCGACACTGGAGAGGTGGTTAAGGGTCACATTAATTAAGATCCTTTGTAATATTAATTATACCGTGAACACTTCCCAGGCACTTTGCTATTTTAAAGGGACATGCCATTGCTTACAGCTCCATTATAGACGCTACAATGGAATCCAAAGAGTGGCTGGGAGCGTCTTTGGTGTCGTTTTTGTCATGGTTGAAATCTACAAGCTATAAGTGAGAGGCATTTCACAACTGTCATCCCAGACACACACAGCGCCTAATCATCTGCCATTCAGAGCACAGGTCAACAATTATTGATCTGTCAGATTTCTGTGGATATAACTCGCTGTAACAGCTCCCCAGGGTGGGATTCTTCAGTCTGTCTCTTTGATTTTGCTCTCTGAGAGCTTTTGGAAATTTCCTGGAGGACAAACAGAGTAATCTTGTGCCTGTACCATGATGTAGGATTGAAGTGTGAAACCATTTAGAGTCCTTCCTTTCTGCTGTCATATTTCATCACAGATGCACAATTTACCACTGGCAGCCATGGTTTCATTTCTGACAGCTTGACCTGAATTTATGCATCATTTATTGGGTGGCATTTTATGTATTATTTAGACTTTGGACACTAATGTTATTTCAGTTAAAAACAGTAAATCCAGTAAAAAAAAAAAAAAAAAAACACATAATTTTTATGTTTAGATTTTTTTTTTACCTTTGTAAATAACTAACACATTATTATTTATTTTCCTAATTTCATCTAAAAATTAAATTACCAGATTTTTTAAAAATTTTTAGTGCTATATTTGTTGTAAAGGCAATTAAGTAATAGAACATTTTAATATAATTAATTTTAATAGATATGAACGCATTTATTGTAAAAAGTTGCACTATTTTATTTAATATTGATACAATTCCTACTCGGTTGGTTTAGCCTCTCATGTGATCTAATTCTGCAGTTTGGTCAGGGTGGTCTGAATTTATTTTGGATTCTGGTCTAAAGTCTGATATAATTTGGGGGTTTTGTCTGACTGCTATGTCCCCATCCTTCAGTTTTCTATGTATGTGGCTAATGGTGTGTGTTGTCCAAACATTTTCTGATCCCGTGTCAAGTTTTTAACCACAGATCAGCTATATTTGAGATAGCATAGTCAAAATTTTGCTATCAAATACAGCTTTTTGTACTTGGTCGCTTGCTATACTGGTATGTACTGCAAGTCTATATATTGTCTATTGCCTTTGCCCAGCACAGTTGAGTGCAAGAGACCTGAATGAATGTAATAAAATTATGTATAAAAGTATACATCCAATATAAGCGTGATCCATGTGTCCTACAATCAAATCACTCAACCAACAACAACCTATTTAAAGGGATTGTCCAGTTTCTGCAAATAAATCTTAGTCTACAATTTTCCAATATATTTTCTGTATCAATTCCTCACGTTTTTTAGATCTCTTCTTGCTGTCATTCACTCTGTTTACTTCCAATTTACAAAAATTAGTCCATGGTCATGTGACAGAGTCCGTGGTCATGTGATGGACACACAGGTGCACAGATCGTTATAGTCACAACAGAGTAATCAGACATCTGCCCTGTAACAAGCTGTGCACCTGTGTGCTCATCACATGACCATGGACTGTATATCACATGACCATGGACTGTATATCACATGACCATGGACTGATTTTTATCCACTGGAAGTAAACAATGGATGAAATCAACAGAGATTTAGATACAGAAGGTGTATAAAAAGGGGTAAAAATTGTATAATAATATTTACTTGCTGAAACTGGAAACCCTTATTTAATTTCCGGGATAAAAATCAAAGAGGGGCGGGAGCTTTGTAGCAATAAAAATATTCTAATATATATATACATATACAGTATATATATACTGGGTATAAAATGTTCAACAGAATGAAAGCTGAAAAACAATCGATTAAACTGTAACAGCAAGGAATAAATATGAGGAAGTAAGAGAAGATTTAACACCAGCTCTCCTCATATGTTGTATCCGGGATCACAAGATTTGTGAAAATGTATCCTCCTAGCAAGATAAATACATAATGTCCGCCATTCAAATATTTTACTATATCCTGCTGTCTTCTAGTATTAAGGTGAAAATTGAATAAAAACAATGTAGTAAACATAAAATACAGAATAAATAAATATGAACAAAGCTAAATCCTTTTGTACTAGAGACGGGTGCAGTATGAGCACCTGGAACACGAGGTAGTCAGTACATAGAAGCGGATGGAGCACCTGCATGAAGCACCTAATTGCCGAATGTTTTTCAAGAGCCTTTCTTATTTAGCGTAGAATTGGATGATGAAAGGGAATCGGAGAGTATAGGTCAGAACGAGAGCTCCATTCTGCTTCATTACATATGCTACAGTGTGGACTGGTTAACCCTGCCACTTCTAATAATGCCATATTCTTCACAAGGCTATGCAGAAAGATCTAAAGAAACATCTTCCACTCTACAATAAGAATATATTATTACTGCACTCACCATATTGCTATCATAGATTCTAATGGATTTTTTTAATAGAGTGACTCAGAACATTACCTAGGTACCATGCAGAAGTGAACAACGCATGTCAGTTTCAGATATAATGTGCACATCGGGGCTTTATAAAATTCTTATTAGGACACTAAGATGACTGATTGACAAGTAAATATACTTTATCTATCCGTTACGTGGACAATTTCTTTAGAAATTTATTGACTTAATTATTTAATGTATTTTCTTAACTCTGAATGTTTATTTAGTAAAGTAATTCATGTTTATTTCTTGATATGTTTATATTTTAGTATGTGCAGGTCATTGACTGATACATACAAGGACCTAAGACCTGTTGCCAGCAGTTTCCTACATGTTATCTGATCTCAATACACAGCTTTCATAGGAATACTTATTCCCAATGATTTGCTTGTGTTAATATGCTTCAGACCAGCCGACAAATGGGTAAAAAGGATATGCTAATAAAAAAGAATAATACCATATGGAAGAGGAATGGATGTTACTGCGATCATTCCTCCCAATGAAGTTTGCATTGCCTAGGTAAGAGGTGCCACAAATACTGTACGTTCTATTAGTCATGCTGTATTACATCTTCTCAGCCCCTGCTTTAACCTAAATGCAAACGGAGTACTCAGACGTCTATAGAATTTGGAAAATAAAGGAGAAGGAGATATGTCCAAAAGTCAGCCCAATAAGCACTTATACTGAAGAACAAAGGGTAGAAAGCTTTGATCTTTTTACTTCCGGGCTCCATATATCAGCACCCAACACATCTTGGAATGTGAGACTACCATCATTTTATAGACAATCATCTTGGCTCATACATAAATTGGACTTGTAACTATTTAGCATACGATTAGTTATGCAGATTATTGTCATATAACTGAATTGTTACTGTTTTGCTCCTGGTGGTGGTAAAAAAAAATTCTGCTTGTATACAACACATTACAACCTGCTCTCATATTCCCTAGTATCTCAGTGTATTATTAGGTTGATTCTGAAGCTAGAGGTCAATGGTACAAAGGATCAGCCATGAAGAAGATTTACCAAGAAAAGAGACACAACCTCATCGATAGCCAAGAAAATTGTGAACCTGCGTCATGTGTGGGCCATGACAACTGGAAGAATATGAAAGGAAGTCCGTCCATTCTTTCAAAAGCCAAGAGGTGAACGTCCAGGCAAAATATCACAGTCAACAAGTCAATAACTGTATAAAATGAATTGCTATACTTTGCATACATACCTACACATTGCTTAAGAAAGCTCCATAGAGTTGAAGAAAAACATTGGTGGATTTACTGGTAATGTATGTTAAGACTGTAAGCTCTTAGGACCAGATTGTTTTACTATTATGTGTTACAATATGCTGGTTCTCCTCCTTCAGTAGCCAGCATTCTGTTTTCTCATGATACTCAATGACTATAACTATAAAGGCATTAGTGAACTATAGTATTTACAGTACTGTGCAAAAGTATTAGACAGGGGGGTTAATTGTGTTAATAAATTATATTTGAATAAAAAAAAGACAGCCATTGGAGGAGAAATCCTACAAGTAATAATATGGAGACAATAATAATCTGGTCCAACAGAGCCCTGATCTCAACATCATCCAGTCTGCCTGGTATTACATAAAGAGACAGAAGGATTGGAGCAAGCCTACATCTACAGAAAATCTGTGCTTAGTTCTCCAAGATGGAGGGAACAACCTCCCTGCCCAGTTCCTTTAAAAACTGTCTGCAAGTACCGAGAAGAACTGATGGAAGGCAAAGGGCAAAGGTCACACCAAATATTAATGGAATTTCTCTATTGCTTATACATCTTATCTTTTATTAATTGATAAGAACAACCTAATAACTAGAGATGAGCGAACACTATTTTCGTTCTGAATAGCACGGACCCATAGAAATGAATGTAAGCGGCCTATGTCAATTCATTTCTATGGGAGTGTGCTATTCGAAATGGCTGTTTCGAATAGTGGTCGCTCATCTCTATTAATAACATTTCCATTTATAAAAGTGTTCTTACCTTGCAGCATTTTTTCCACACCTGCCTAAAAATTCTGCACAATACTGTATTTCTCCTGATCTCACCTTCTCCTTTTTGGCTTTCGTCTGAACACATACCACCTGAAATGTAAAATGCTATACAATATGTTGACGTTATATAAATAAAGATTTTTATTATTATACTAATATTACTAATGTCTGTTTATTTCGATATTTGACCCATTATTCCTCTAACTCATCCCATGTCGTACAATCTATTATAAAAAGAAAAATACTTTCCTCTGCAGATTGTTCCAAATGATATATAATGTTTTAATGTAATGCTTTACTATTATCACTCACCAAGAAAATACAGTCCTATGAAAAAGTTTGGGCACCCCTATTAATCTTAATCATTTTTAGTTCTAAATATTTTGGTGTTTGCAACAGCCATTTCAGTTTGATATATCTAATAACTGATGGACACAGTAATATTTCAGGATTGAAATGAGGTTTATTGTACTAACAGAAAATGCGCAATATGCATTAAACCAAAATTTGACCGGTGCAAAAATATGGGCACCTCAACAGAAAAGTGACATTAATATTTAGTACATCCTCCTTTTGCAAAGATAACAGCCTCTAGTCGCTTCCTGTAGCTTTTAATCAGTTCCTGGATCCTGGATGAAGGTATTTTGGACCATTTCTTTCTACAAAACAATTCAAGTTCAGTTAAGTTTGATGGTCGCCGAGCATGGACAGCCCGCTCTCAAATGATCTGAAAACAAAGATTGTTCAACATAGTTGTTCAGGGGAAGGATACAAAAAGTTGTCTCAGAGATTTAACCTGTCAGTTTCCACTGTGAGGAACATAGTAAGGAAATGGAAGACCACAGGGACAGTTCTTGTTAAGCCCAGAAGTGGCAGGCCAAGAAAAATATCAGAAAGGCAGAGAAGAAGAATGGTGAGAACAGTCAAGGACAATCCACAGACCACCTCCAAAGAGCTGCAGCATCATCTTGCTGCAGATGGTGTCACTGTGCATCGGTCAACTATACAGCGCACTTTGCACAAATAGAAGCTGTATGGGAGAGTGATGAGAAAGAAGCCGTTTCTGCACGTACGCCACAAATAGAGTTGCCTGAGGTATGAAAAAGCACATTTGGACAAGGCAGCTTCATTTTGGAAACAAAAATTGAGTTGTTTGGTTATAAAAAAAAGGCGTTATGCATGGCGTCCAAAAAGAAACAGCATTCCAAGAAAAACACTTGCTACCCACTGTAAAATTTGGTGGAGGTTCCATCATGCTTTGGGGCTGTGTGGCCAATGCCGGCATCGGGAATCTTGTTAAAGTTGAGAGTCGCATGGATTCCACTCAGTATCAGCAGATTCTTGAGAATAATGTTCAAGAATCAGTGACGAAGTTGAAGTTACGCCGGGGATGGATATTTCAGCAAGACAATGATCCAAAACACCGCTCCAAATCCTCAGGCATTCATGCAGAGGAACAATTACAATGTTCTGGAATGGCCATCCCAGTCCCCAGACCTGAATATCATTGAACATCTGTGGGATGATTTGAAGCGGGCTGTCCATGCTCGGCGACCATCTAACTTAACTGAACTTGAATTGTTTGTCCAAAATACCTTTATCCAGGATCCAGGAACTGATTAAAAGCTACAGGAAGTGACTAGAGGCTGTTATCTTTGCAAAAGGAGGATCTACTAAATATTAATGTCACTTTTCTGTTGAGGTGCCCATACTTTTGCACCGGTCAAATTTTGGTTTAATGCATATTGCACATTTTCTGTTAGTACAATAAACCTCATTTCAATCCTGAAATATTACTGTGTCCATCAGTTATTAGATATATCAAACTGAAATGGCTGTTGCAAATACCAAAATATTTAGAACTAAAAATGATTAAGATTAATAGGGGTGCCCAAACTTTTTCATAGGACTGTATGTATAATGGCTCCACATCGTAATGGAAAAATGCGCCGCCATCGAGATCTTCCTCCCACTGCTATTGTAGGTGCACTTAGCAAACTTTAGCAAAGACTTCCACCTTGACTTATTGATGATAAACAAAGTACAGTAAACTCAGACATAAAGCCATGAACGTCTCCCGGAGACAGAAACGTAACAATGATGTCTATTAGTGACAGTGTCCTCACGTAGCCCAGGAGAATGATCTAAAAACATACTGGAACACAATCTATCTGGACTTTTCTCTTTACATAAGTGGCTGCACAATGGTAAACAGACATGGCCCTGACTCCCGGAACTATAGAAGATTTGCTTTAGATATAGCGCTCCGTCCCCAGGAGACGACGCATTTTATCGAAGTGTTTTGCATATGTACAACGGCTTGAAAATTAACAGACGGCTAACAGTGGTTAAATCTTTAAGCCTGTTAGAATATTCAGATCTGGATCCTGTCTCTATAGAGAGTGGAAGAGAGTTGTCAATGAAATGAACCAATATTGTTGGCATAGGACAACGCAGCTGTGAAAATAGACTATGAATAAGGAGAGCCAAAGGGATACTTTGCCTGTTTTCCTTTGTATTAGACAGTAAGCAGGTTGTCTCTGTAGAATAGCTTTGTGATGACTCCATTTTCATTCTATTCTCTCTTTAATAATATCGACTCATATAATATTGTAGAAAACTGAATATGCCAAAGTCTAAATTATTGTCAGAAAGGACGGTGTAGTATAGCTCCACCATCTTGTCTTAAAAGGATATTTTCATCTCAGGCCCAGTTCACATCTGCATTCGGGCCATTCCATTCTCCAATCCATATGAAATATGCAAGCAGCACTTTTCTCTTCGCATTTTTCGTGTGGAAACCTAGGTAATCACTTTTTTATGCAGATAGGTTTCCGTTCGGGGGTTCCCAAGTGGACTCCCTGAACGGAAACGTGAACACAGATGTGAACTGGGCCTTAATATGGTATCCCCTATCCCTGCATGGGGACCCGAAAGATGGAAACCCTATCCCATTAAAAAGCGGTTACAAACGGAAACCTGGCAAATCCAATTATAGTCTACTGAAATCAATTGTAGCGGAATTTGGGAAAGACGCAATCTGCGTATCTATTATGTGACCAGGACAGACTGTATCCCCTAAGAATAAACAATGGGGGCTCCAGATAAATGAAAGCAAGCAGAGATCTTAACAATATAACCTTTATTTGCTCAAACTAGAATATGCATTTAATAGAATTAATGTTTGCTTACACAGGGTATCTCTAATATACTTACATAGATCTATATTGTACCTTGTATAATATAGATCTGTATATGGTTCTGATGTAGATATGAGTAGAGCATTACATGGTATTTCATTGTGCCAGATGTATCCTTTAGTAAATGATAAAATGTATCTGTTTGTCTTTGAAGGAAGTTGCAATGGCGGATAACAGACCTAAAGAGTCTGGGAAGAGACAACATGGCGCCTATGACTTCCCCTCCCAAGTGGCGTCAACTCGAAGCCCCGACTGGTCAGACGTGTGCATTCCAGTCCTTTCATGTTGTGCTGTACACACCTCCCAGTGAGCTACTGGATTGTCTTGGATACTTTCTGTATCGGAGATGTTATAAGCTGGAACATCTTTTACCTGAACATCCTGTGACTTGGGTAAAAGAAATTGACAACGTTGTCTGTACTTGGAAGAGTAGTGAGAGTTTCCTCAGCTCAGGTAGTGTGGTATTCCTCTGTATGATGTGCTGAGACCTCATCTCTCCAGAAGTAGACAGCATGGAAGAACTAAAAGCAGCCCTCTTCATAATCCTCTACATCTCCTACAGCTACATTGGACATGGACTTACATACCCAATGATGCCATTCATGGTGGGAAACTCCAAGATGCCGTTCTGGGAGCGTTGCTTATCTTACACACGGATGATGAGCACAAAGATGATGCAGATCAATACTGACCGCCAGTTGTATAGCAAGACATTTGCGGAGCTCAGAGATATAAGCAAGAGATCATCTTTGAGGGAGGTGTGAACTAGCGACAAACATCAGAGGACCTCCATGTTTTTCTACCTCATGCCAACAAAAGATCAAGGGTTGGGGCCACACGGTGGCTCAGTGGTTAGCACTGCAGCCCTGCAGTGTTGGAGTCCTGGTGTTCAAATCCCACCAAAGGCAAAAAAACATCTGCAAGGAGTTTGTATGCTCTCCCCGTGTTTGCATGGATTTCCATCCCATATTCCAAAGACATACTGATAGGGAAAAATGTACATTGTAAGCTCTACGTGGGGCTCACAATCTACATTTAAAAAAAAAAAAAAAAAAAAAAAAAAAAAGATCAAGGGTCCTGGAAGTCTAATATCCTGATAGGAGGTGTCTTAAAGACAAGAACTGCATTGCGTGAATACCAGTCACAGCGACCTGAAAAGATCCAGGATTACTGAATATCTGACTTGTTATAGTTTAGCCTGGCCAACTAAGGAGATCTCAAAGTCTACTTTTTCAGGTCAGTGCTCAAACAAGGGAATACATGGCGCGTCATATGCTGTACAACCAGTTGTTTTAGTCCATGCTCCATCACAAGCCGATCTGGTTCCAATTTTAGCTCCTAGAGATTTTTTTTATCTGATATCTCTTAGAGATTTCAATGCTATAATACTGTATACTGTATAGCTCACAATGCATACAGTACATGGATTTTTCTGACTGCTGCATAATAGTGCGATGACACAAATCTTCAGACTGATCTCTACAGATGAAGACATGCAGTTTGTTTTGTTCTGAGCATTTCTTTATAGGTAAAATCTGAAGGAGACATCATAAACCACCATGTGCAATCTTCTCATTTATCTGTCTCATACACCAGCCATTTACTACTCTGCAAAACTGAGAAGAAAAGAACCAGCACATCTCCTTCCAGAGGAACCATACAGAAGCCAGCTAAGATGTCTACTGGTGACAGAGCTGATGGACAGAAATGTGGATCCTACAGATCTGCCAGGGAAATGAGATTCTTAAGATCCTTCAAAGTCTTATCCAGGCTTTGGTAGTTGATGGCCCACAAAAATGTTAAAAACGTTATCTATTGGATACCTAATAACTGATCACTGATTCCCCCAACATTTATGGGTCTTGTGCCCCCAGTTTTAATAAAATGATCATAACCTGGTCAGGTTTGGCAACTTCAGTACCTTTCCACTCAACGTCCATTGTACTGATGGAGATACTGTCAATATTGTTGTGTTTGAGTAATAGAGACTAATGAAGAATATGGCTATGAGTTTGCTGTTTATATGAACTTCTTGGCCAGGGCAAACTAGGCAAAATAAGATCAGAATCTGCCTTACTTTACTTCTTTCCAAATAAAATAGATTTAAACACATTTAAAAAGAGTTGATCTTCATTTACCAAAATAAAGATACCCAAATTATTATTATTACTATTATTTTTTAAAATTATTAATTATTTATATAGCACCATTAATTCCATGGTTCTTTACATTTCAGGGATTACATACGGTACACAAAATATACAAAAAAAAATAATACTAACAATTAGAGATGAGCGAACACTAAAATGTTCGAGGTTCGAAATTCGATTCGAACAGCCGCTCACTGTTCGAGTGTTCGAATGGGTTTCGAACCCCATTATAGTCTATGGGGAACATAAACTCGTTAAGGGGGAAACCCAAATTCGTGTCTGGAGGGTCACCAAGTCCACTATGACACCCCAGGAAATGATACCAACACCCTGGAATGACACTGGGACAGCAGGGGAAGCATGTCTGGGGGCATAAAAGTCACTTTATTTCATGGAAATCCCTGTCAGTTTGCGATTTTCGCAAGCTAACTTTTCCCCATAGAAATGCATTGGCCAGTGCTGATTGGCCAGAGTACGGAACTCGACCAATCAGCGCTGGCTCTGCTGGAGGAGGCGGAGTCTAAGATAGCTCCACACCAGTCTCCATTCAGGTCCGACCTTAGACTCCGCCTCCTCCGGCAGAGCCAGCGCTGATTGGCCGAAGGCTGGCCAATGCATTCCTATGCGAATGCAGACTTAGCAGTGCTGAGTCAGTTTTGCTCAACTACACATCTGATGCACACTCGGCACTGCTACATCAGATGTAGCAATCTGATGTAGCAGAGCCGAGGGTGCACTAGAACCCCTGTGCAAACTCAGTTCACGCTAATAGAATGCATTGGCCAGCGCTGATTGGCCAATGCATTCTATTAGCCCGATGAAGTAGAGCTGAATGTGTGTGCTAAGCACACACATTCAGCACTGCTTCATCAAGCCAATACAATGCATTAGCCAGTGCTGATTGGCCAGAGTACGGAATTCGGCCAATCAGCGCTGGCTCTGCTGGAGGAGGCGGAGTCTAAGGTCGCTCCACACCAGTCTCCATTCAGGTCCGACCTTAGACTCCGCCTCCTCCGGCAGAGCCAGCGCTGATTGGCCGAAGGCTGGCCAATGCATTCCTATGCGAATGCAGACTTAGCAGTGCTGAGTCAGTTTTGCTCAACTACACATCTGATGCACACTCGGCACTGCTACATCAGATGTAGCAATCTGATGTAGCAGAGCCGAGGGTGCACTAGAACCCCTGTGCAAACTCAGTTCACGCTAATAGAATGCATTGGCCAGCGCTGATTGGCCAATGCATTCTATTAGCCCGATGAAGTAGAGCTGAATGTGTGTGCTAAGCACACACATTCAGCACTGCTTCATCAAGCCAATACAATGCATTAGCCAGTGCTGATTGGCCAGAGTACGGAATTCGGCCAATCAGCGCTGGCCAATGCATTCTATTAGCCCGATGAAGTAGAGCTGAATGTGTGTGCTAAGCACACACATTCAGCACTGCTTCATCAAGCCAATACAATGCATTAGCCAGTGCTGATTGGCCAGAGTACGGAATTCGGCCAATCAGCGCTGGCTCTGCTGGAGGAGGCGGAGTCTAAGGTCGGACCTGAATGGAGACTGGTGTGGAGCGATCTTAGACTCCGCCTCCGCCAGCAGAGCCAGCGCTGATTGGCCGAATTCCGTACTCTGGCCAATCAGCACTGGCTAATGCATTGTATTGGCGTGATGAAGCAGTGCTGAATGTGTGTGCTTAGCACACACATTCAGCTCTACTTCATCGGGCTAATAGAATGCATTGGCCAGCGCTGATTGGCCGAATTCCGTACTCTGGCCAATCAGTGCTGGCCAATGCATTCTATTAGCTTGATGAAGCAGAGTGTGCACAAGGGTTCAAGCGCACCCTCGGCTCTGATGTAGCAGAGCCGAGGCTGCACAAGGGTTCAAGCGCACCCTCGGCTCTGATGTAGGAGAGCCGAGGGTGCACTTGAACCCTTGTGCAGCCTCGGCTCTGCTACATCAGAGCCGAGGGTGCGCTTGAACCCTTGTGCACACTCTGCTTCATCAAGCTAATAGAATGCATTGGCCAGCGTTGATTGGCCAATGTATTCTATTAGCCTGATGAAGTAGAGCTGAATGTGTGTGCTAAGCACACACATTCAGCTCTACTTCATCGGGCTAATAGAATGCATTGGCCAGCGCTGATTGGCCAGAGTACGGAACTCGACCAATCAGCGCTGGCTCTGCTGGAGGAGGCGGAGTCTAAGATCGCTCCACACCAGTCTCCATTCAGGTCCGACCTTAGACTCCGCCTCCTCCAGCAGAGCCAGCGCTGATTGGCCGAATTCCGTACTCTGGCCAATCAGCACTGGCTAATGCATTGTATTGGCTTGATGAAGCAGTGCTGAATGTGTGTGCTTAGCACACACATTCAGCTCTACTTCATCGGGCTAATAGAATGCATTGGCCAATCAGCGCTGGCCAATGCATTCTATTAGCGTGAACTGAGTTTGCACAGGGGTTCTAGTGCACCCTCGGCTCTGCTACATCAGATTGCTACATCTGATGTAGCAGTGCCGAGTGTGCATCAGATGTGTAGTTGAGCAAAACTGACTCAGCACTGCTAAGTCTCTGCATTCGCATAGGAATGCATTGGCCAGCCTTCGGCCAATCAGCGCTGGCTCTGCCGGAGGAGGCGGAGTCTAAGGTCGGACCTGAATGGAGACTGGTGTGGAGCGATCTTAGACTCCGCCTCCTCCAGCAGAGCCAGCGCTGATTGGTCGAGTTCCGTACTCTGGCCAATCAGCGCTGGCCAATGCATTCTATTAGCCCGATGAAGTAGAGCTGAATGTGTGTGCTTAGCACACACATTCAGCTCTACTTCATCAGGCTAATAGAATACATTGGCCAATCAGCGCTGGCCAATGCATTCTATTAGCTTGATGAAGCAGAGTGTGCACAAGGGTTCAAGCGCACCCTCGGCTCTGATGTAGCAGAGCTGAGGGTGCACAAGGGTTCAAGTGCACCCTCGGCTCTCCTACATCAGAGCCGAGGGTGCGCTTGAACCCTTGTGCAGCCTCGGCTCTGCTACATCAGAGCCGAGGGTGCGCTTGAACCCTTGTGCACACTCTGCTTCATCAAGCTAATAGAATGCATTGGCCAGCACTGATTGGCCAGAGTACGGAATTCGGCCAATCAGCGCTGGCCAATGCATCCCTATGGGAAAAAGTTTATCTCACAAAAATCACAATTACACACCCGATAGAGCCCCAAAAAGTTATTTTTAATAACATTCCCCCCTAAATAAAGGTTATCC
Source organism: Leptodactylus fuscus (assembly GCF_031893055.1). NCBI lineage: Eukaryota > Metazoa > Chordata > Amphibia > Anura > Leptodactylidae > Leptodactylus > Leptodactylus fuscus. Next base: position 315,112,559 of record NC_134265.1, read on the forward strand.
CTAGCTATCCCTGCCTGTACAGCTATCCCTGTCTCATAGTCACAAAGTTCACATTCTCATATGACCCGGATTTGAAATCCACTATTCGTCTAAAATGGAGGTCACCTGATTTCGGCAGCCAATGACTTTTTCCAATTTTTTTCAATGCCCCCAGTGTCGTAGTTCCTGTCCCACCTCCCCTGCGCTGTTATTGGTGCAAAAAAGGCGCCAGGGAAGGTGGGAGGGGAATCGAATTTTGGCGCACTTTACCACGTGGTGTTCGATTCGATTCGAACATTGCGAACACCCTGATATCCGATCGAACATGTGTTCGATAGAACACTGTTCGCTCATCTCTACTAACAATGACCGACTGGCACAGTGGGATAGAGGGCCCTGCCCGCGGGGGCTTACAATCTATGAGGGAAGGGGGGTAGAGACAGAAGGTGAGGGGAGAGGCTGTTCAGATGGTGGTGTGCTGGGCAATGGGTAACCAGTGAACGGATTGGCAAAAGGGAGCAGCCGATGAAGAACGGGGGGAGAGGTGTATTAAGCGAACAGCACAGTTTAAGGTAGACTGGAGGGGGGCGAGAGTATTCGCTGGGAGGCTATGGAGAAGGGTGTAACAGTAGTCTAAACGGGTGATAATGAGGGCATGGACTAGCATCTTTGTGGTTTCAGGGGTGAAGACAGAGCGGATTCCATGGATGTTCTTCAGTTGGAGGCGGCAGAAGGTGTTGAGGTTTTTGAACCCATTATTGACACACTACAAGCTTATCCAACTTTGATGTAATGTCCTTAAAACATGACAAAATGAGGCTCAGTAGTCTATGTGGCCTCCACGTGCTTCTATGACCTCCCTACAATGCCTGCTCCTGATGAGGTTGCGGATGGTCTCCAGATCTGGACTAAAGCATCTGCCAAATCCTGGACAGTCTGTGGTTCAACATGACGTTGGTGGATGGAGCGAGACATGATGTCCCAGATGTGCTCAGTCCGATTCAGGTCTGGGGAATGGGCGGGCCAGTCCATAGCTTCAATGCCTTCATCTTGCAGGAACTGCTGACACACTCCAGTCACATGAGTCCTGGCATTGTCCTGCATTAGGAGGAACCCATGGCCAACCGCACCAGCATATGGTCTCACAAGGGGTCCGAGGATCTCATCTCGGTACCTAATGGCAGTCAGGCACATGGAGAGCTGTGTGGCCCTCCAAAGAAATGCCACCCCACACCATTACTGACCTACTGTCAAATCGGTCATGCTGAAGGATGTTGCAGGCAGCAGATCGCTCTCCACAGCGTCTCCAGACTCTGTCACGTCTGTCACATGTGCTCAGTGTGAACCTGCTTTCATCTGTGAAGAGCACAGGGTGCCAGTGGCCAATCCTGGTGTTCTGTGGCAAATGCCAAGCATCCTGCATGGTGTTGGGCTGTGAGCACAACCCCCATCTGTGGACATCAGGCCCTCATACCATCCTCATTGTGGTTTGCTGGAGGTCATTTTTCAGGGCTCTGGCAGTGCTCTTCCTGTTCCTCCTTGCACAAAGGCGGAGGTAGCGGTCCTGCTGCTGGATTTTTGCCCTCCTACCGCCCCCTCCACATCTCCTGGTGTACTGGCCTGTCTCCTGGTAGCGCCTCCAGCCTCTGAACATTACGCTAACAGACACAGCAAACCTTCTTGTCACAGCTCGCATTGATGTGCCATCCAGTATGAGCTGTACTACCTGAGCCGCTTGTGTGGGTTGTAGAGTCCATCTCATGCTACCACATGTGTGAAAGCACAACCAACATTCAAAGGGGACCAAAACATCAGCCAGAAAGCATTGTTACTGAGATGTGGTCTGTGGTCCCCATTTGCAGAACCACTCCTTTATTGTGTGTGTCTCGATAATTGCCAATAATTTCCATCTGTTGTCTATTCCATTTGCACAACAGCATGTAAACTTGATTGTCAATCAGTGTTGCTTGGAGTTATATTTTGTTGCTTAAGTGTTCCGTTTATTTTTTTGAGCAGTGTAGATGTACATTTGAAAATCAAAAATGATGTCTTTTATATAATAAGTAGAGATGAGCGAACAGTGTTCTATCGAACTCATGTTCGATCGGATATTAGGCTGTTCGGCATGTTCGAATCGAATCGAACACCGCGTGGTAAAGTGCGCCATTACTCGATTCCCCTCCCACCTTCCCTGGCGCCTTTTTTGCTCCAATAACAGCGCAGGGTAGGTGGGACAGGAACTACGACACCGGTGACGTTGAAAAAAGTAGGCAAAACCCATTGGCTGCCGAAAACATGTGACCTCTAATTTAAAAGAACAGCGACACCCAGCTTCGCGTCATTCTGAGCTTGCAATTCACCGGGGACGGAGGTTTCCGTCCAGTTAGCTAGGGGTTAGATTCTGGGTAGGCAGGGACAGGCTAGATAGGAAGGAGAAGACAACCACAACAGCTCTTATAAGAGCTAAATTCCAGGGAGAAGCTTGTCAGTGTAACGTGGCACTGACGGGCTCAATCGCCGCAACCCAGCTTTCCCAGGATCCTGAATGGAATACACTGACAGTGTATTCCCGTATACCCGATATATACCCCCGATACCCGTTCCAACGGTGTGCCCCCCCCACCTTCACCCCAGAAATACACTGCAAGTCCCCTAGCAATAGAATTGGGGCTATATACACCCATTATTTTTGCTACTGCCATATAGTGCCAGTTTCTGACTGGGAATTCAAAGAATATATTGGGGTTACATATCACTTCAATTCCAGGGAGAAGCTTGTCAGTGTAACGTGGCACTGACGGGCTCAATCGCCGCAACCCAGCTTTCCCAGGATCCTGAATGGAACACACTGACAGTGTATTCCCGTATACCCCATATATACACCCCAAATCCCCGTTCCAACGGTGTGCCCCCCTACCTTCACCTCAGAAATACCCTGCAAGTCCCCTAGCAATAGAATTGGGGCTATATACACCCACAATTTTTGCTACTGGTATATAGTGCCATTGTCTCACTGGGAATTCAAAGAATATATTGGGGTTACGTGCACCCACAATTTTTGCTACTGGTATATAGTGCCATTGTCTCACTGGGAATTCAAAGAATATATTGGGGTTACAAATACCCTCATTTCTTGCTACTGCCATATAGTGCCAGTTTCTGACTGGGAATTCAAAGAATATATTGGGGTTACGTGCACCCACAATTTTTGCTACTGGTATATAGTGCCAATGTCTGACTGGGAATTCAAAGAATATATTGGGGTTACGTGCACCCACAATTTTTGCTACTGGTATATAGTGCCAGTTTCTGACTGGGAATTCAAAGAATATATTGGGGTTACGTGCACCCACAATTTTTGCTACTGCTATATAGTGCCATTGTCTGACTGGGAATTCAAAGAATATATTGGGGTTACGTGCACCCACAATTTTTGCTACTGGTATATAGTGCCATTGTCTGACTGGGAATTCAAAGAATATATTGGGGTTATGTGCACCCACAATTTTTGCTACTGGTATATAGTGCCATTGTCTCACTTGGAATTCAAAGAATATATTGGGGTTACAAATACCCTCAGTTCTTGCTACTGCCATATAGTGCCAGTTTCTGACTGGGAATTCAAAGAATATATTGGGGTTACGTGCACCCACAATTTTTGCTACTGGTATATAGTGCCATTGTCTGACTGGGAATTCAAAGAATATATTGGGGTTATGTGCACCCACAATTTTTGCTACTGGTATATAGTGCCATTGTCTGACTGGGAATTCAAAGAATATATTGGGGTTATGTGCACCCACAATTTTTGCTACTGCTATATAGTGCCAGTTTCTGACTGGTAATTCAAAGAATATATTGGGGTTACGTGCACCCACAATTTTTGCTACTGCCATATAGTGCCAGTTTCTGACTGGGAATTCACAGAATATATTGGGGTTACGTGCACCCACAATTTTTGCTACTGGTATATAGTGCCATTGTCTGACTGGGAATTCAAAGAATATATTGGGGTTACGTGCACCCACAATTTTTGCTACTGGTATATAGTGCCATTGTCTGACTGGGAATTCAAAGAATATATTGGGGTTACAAATACCCTCATTTCTTGCTACTGCCATATAGTGCCAGTTTCTGACTGGGAATTCAAAGAATATATTGGGGTTATGTGCACCCACAATTTTTGCTACTGGTATATAGTGCCATTGTCTGACTGGGAATTCAAAGAATATATTGGGGTTATGTGCACCCACAATTTTTGCTACTGCTATATAGTGCCAGTTTCTGACTGGTAATTGAAAGAATATATTGGGGTTACGTGCACCCACAATTTTTGCTACTGGTATATAGTGCCATTGTCTGACTGGGAATTCAAAGAATATATTGGGGTTACGTGCACCCACAATTTTTGCTCCTGGTATATAGTGCCATTGTCTGACTGGTAATTCAAAGAATATATTGGGGTTACGTGCACCCACAATTTTTGCTACTGCTATATAGTGCCAGTTTCTGAGTGGAAATTCCCCAAATAATTTGGGGATTCATTCACCCTACATCTCAGGCTCTTGCCATATTCACCCAGGTTGTTAGTGCTGCACCAGCTCGTTCCCAGACAGCTCGGCCCGAAAAACACGTTACCTATATAGAGGATTTGGACAATGAAGACAACCTGTTCTAAATCTAATGTCTGCACCTTCTCCAGAATTAAAATAAAGGCAGCGTTTAACTTTCAAATAGCACTGCACAAAGGAAGATCTTATCAGCTTGTCTCATGACATGCTACTAAAAAGTGTCATTTGTGTATCTTAATGTAAATATAGTTGTATAAGCTTTTTGGGTTTTAGGCACTGCCAAGTTATTAATTACCACCCGCTCCCTTATAATGATGATGACGCCAAAGTCACTGTGGGTGTTCAGAGCTCACAGCTTTGGTTGACATTTGTCTTGCTCTCTGTCGGTACCAGCTGTCTTTTTGGATACCGTAAAGTTATGTTGACTTTATTAACAGCTATAGAAGCTTTAGCCAGGTTGTGACGGTGTGTAACCCTAACAACACTAAGTGGGATACACATTAATAGTCAGTCTATGTACGCTAAACGTATCACTGAAGTAATTTTTTTTCCCTCTCCCCTAATATAAGAAAGGAACAGACATTAGACCTAGACCGGGGTTCGAGGCTTTTAAAAATCCAGTATTATTTGTTCTTCATGATGTGAAATATGTGTTGAAAAGCAACCCAAGATGAAGTCAGCCATGTGTGCCAGTGTGTTACTTGGCATGCCTTTGCTGGCCCCAACTGTAAGGGTCACTCTCCATTTCCTCCATTTTCCACTCCCCTTCACACCATTTGTGGTGAAGCAATGGGATGCACTGAAGTGCACCCTCTAGCCTCGTGTGGGACAGGGACATCAGATGCCACTCCAACCCCCTCATCTTCCTCCGCCAGCCAATGGTGCGAAGATGAGAGGAGTGTGCTCTGAATGTTTTCTGCCTAGCAGAGGCTAGTTCTCACTTACGAAAATGGCCCCACTTTGACCTGTATATCAGGCACAATGGTGTAGGTTTCAAAGAAACATGGCACCAACAAGTTGGAAAACGTGGGCCATGCGTGGACCGTGTTTGAGTCTGGCAAGCATCCAGATCTGCTACCAGGTTCCAGCCATTATCACAGGCGCAAAAATGCCAGGCCCCAGGTGTAGCAGGGAAAAAAAATGCCATCTCAGCCAGGATGGCATCCCTGACCTCGGAGGCACTGTGCTGTCTGTCCCCCAAGCTGATCAGTTTCAGCACGGCCTGCTGACATCTCCCCACGCCAGTGTTACAGTGTTTGCCGCTAGTAGCTGTGGTGGAAGTTGCAGCATCGTAGGGTTTCAGTCTACTCCTGCCATGAATTTTGGCCTGGGAAAGGAGATAGGCCACCCCAGTTTGCACCCGGGGACCAGACTCCACCACATTCACCCTGCCTGTCATTAAAGATAAGCACTGCAGCATCCCTAACCACAGGCGCTTGTCCATGTGTCGGTGGTCAAGTGGACCTTGCAGCAAAGCGCAGAGCTCTGGGCCCGACTGATGTTATGGGACACATGCAGGCGCAAGGCAGGGACAGCACACCAAGAGAAGTAGTAACGGCTAGGCCCAGCATAGGGAGGTGCCCCAGCTGCCATCTGCTGACGGAAGGCCTGGGTCTCCAGAAGCATAAACAAACACCAACATCTCCAGGGCCAGCAGTTTATCGATGAGGCTGTTAAAGGCTTGGGCATGGGGGTGGGTTGTGTTGTACTTCTGCCTGCAATGAAAAGCTTGGGAAATGTGGAGTGGCTGGGAAGAGGCGCATGATGGTGCAGGCCAAAAGGGCGCATGAGGGTGAACTCCCCAATGTGTCAGAGATAGGTGTGTAGGTGTCCTTGCATCATATACTTGCAACATATTTGGCTTTGGAAGTTAATTTTGTGCCAAAAAGTGGTTAAGACAGCGATCCCTCAGCTACTCCCGTTACACTGTCTAGTGAAGTTACCATCTGTGGAAGTGGACCACCACTTGTAAGATCCCAAAGGAAGCAGGCAAGAGATGTGCAGTGCAGAAAAAAAGATGAGAAAATAAGTGTAGGCTGTAGAGCACAGAGGGATCGGAGAGGACAGAGCTGGTGTCGGCCAAGTATTCCCACAACATGCGCCTATACTTGTCCCTCCTGGTGACATTAGGCCCCTGAGTGGCAGTAATTTGTCCAGGGGGGCCATTAACGTGTTCCAGACCTAGGAATAAGTCTTCCAACAGGGTAGAGTTTTGTATGCCTTTGCTTCTACCCACTGTTTTTGCTGCTTAGCTTCCCTCCACATCTACACTGCTTTCACCCCTAAACATCACCCCAGTTTATGCCTTTGCTTCTACCCTGTTTTTTTTGTTGAATTAGCTTCCCTCCACATCTACACTGCTTTAGCCCCTAAACATCACTCCAGTTTATGCCTTTGCTTCTACCCTGTTTTTTTTTGTTGAATTAGCTTCCCTCCACATCTACACTGCTTTAGCCCCTAAACACCACCCCAGTTTATGCCTTTGCTTCTACCCAGGTTTTTTGTTGATTTAGCTTCCCTCTACATCTACACTGCTTTAGCCCCTAGACATCACCCCTGTCCATGTGGGGTCGGTGGCCTCGTCATCCACCAACTCCTCTTCTAATTGCGCACTGGCCCCTTACTGCAAACCGCACATGACCACAGCTTGCCCTGATGGCAACTGTGTCTCATGATCCCCACTTAGGTCCAGACAAGTCGGTGGCGGGTCCAAAACCCCAAAATTGGAAGGAAATGGCGGATGCTGCAGTATTTCTAACACCTGTTCCTGGTGCTTGGGCCTGGTCTGTGTTGTACCCTGCACCCTGCTTAACGCAGCTGCCATATCCGAAGTTGTGCTGAGCGCATGCTAATGTTTCGTGTCCAGTGCAATGGATGGGATGGGATTTCACATAAGTCTGCCACCCATGGCCACTCATGGTTGAGCAACTGAGGGATTTGACTTTGACGAACCCGAGGGTTTTGGAGTTGGAACTACATCAAAGGTCTGTGCTGCTCACACACTCTGCTCAACACATGATATGTTTAGTGCCAGCAGTGTGGAGACGTCGCACAACAGCCGTTGTTCCAGCAGGTACAGGCGTTGTAGGAGTGCATAGAGGCTAGCAGCCGCAACTATAGACTTTAAAAACTATCCGCACAAGCGCCACACTTTCACCAGTAGCTCAGGAGCATTGGGGTACCTTTTTAAAATGATTAGCAGCAATGAGTTAAAAACGTGGCCCAGGCATGGAATATGTTGCAGGCTGCCAAGCTACAGAGCCGATCCCAGGTTACGGCCATTATCACACATGCCTGGGCCCAGGTGCAGTGGCAAAAACCACATTGCCGTCTCATCGAGGATGGCATGACTCACTTTGTAGGCAGTGTGCTGTCTGGCCCCCAAGCTGATGAGCTTCAGCACGGCCCGCTGACGTCTCCCCACACCAGTGTTGCAGCGTTTCCAGCTCGTAGCTGGGGTCAATTTAACAGCGGAGGAGGGTGGTGTTTCAGCCCTCCTCCCAGGAATGTTGTGTGGGGAGACAAGTCAGGCCACCACATTTTGCGACCCGGTCCATGCCTCAACTACATTCAACCACTGTGCCAAAATTGAAAGGTAGCGTCCCTGTCCGCATGCACTTGTCCATTCGTAACTGGTCACGTGGAACTTTAGGGCTAAGCGCTGAATTTAGGGACCGCCTCATGTTTGGGGGAAAGTGCTGGTGTGGACGGCACAGTGCGGTGGCGCAGTAGACACTCTGCCCAAAAAGGGCAGAGTGTCCCCCAGCCGAGATTCCAACATCTCCTGGGCCAGATTTCTTGAGATGAGGCCGTTGAAGCCTTGGGCATGTGGGTGGGTTGTGCTGTACTTTAGCCTGGAATGAAAGGCCTGGGAGATGGGGAGTCGCATTGCAAAGTGTGTAAACCACACTCAGTTTGTCCTCGACCTATACATTTAGAAATTATCTCCCCCAGCGAGGAACGTGGCCTCGATGGGGGAATTTTTCTAAGGAAGCTAGAAAAGAGGGCATCTTGGGCCTTGCTGGCTCAGGTCTAGCTTCTGTCATGCAGCTGTCTTCTGCCTCTGGACATCCCTTTGCCTCTAGCCACCTTTTTCCCTGCTTAGCTTGCCTCCAAATCCACACTGCTTTTGCCCCTAGACATCACCCCAGTCCATGCCTTAGCTTGTACCCCCAGTTTTTGCTGCTTAGCTTGCCTCCACATCCACACTGCTTTTGCCCCTAGACATCACCCCAGTCCATGCCTTAGCTTGTACCCCCAGTTTTTTCTGCTTAGCTTGCCTCCACATCCACACTGCTTTTGCCCCTAGACATCATCCCTATCCATGCCTCTGCCCCTAGCCATAACTCTGCCACCCCTGGAAACTCATGGTGCAGAAACTTTGGGAGCTGACTTTGAGGAACCCTTGGGTTTTGTAGATGGAACTCCATCAAAGGTCTGTGCAGCTCACACACCCTGCTCAAGATATGGTATTGTAGGGTTTCAGCGTGTGTGAATGACGGACAACAGCCTGTGTTTGGACAGATGTAGGCCTTGCTAGAGTGTTTTTAGGCTAGCAGCGACTCCTGTGCACTTGCAAAAGTGGGCGCACAAGCGCCGCATTTTCAACAGTAGTTTCGGTACATTTGGGTATGTTTTCAAAAAACTTTGCACCACTAGGTTAGACGTGGGCCAAACATGGAACGTGTTGGAGGCTGGCAAGCTCCAGAGCCGCTACCAGGTTCCAGCCATTATCACAGGCGTAAAAATGCCAGGCCCCAGGTGTAGCAGGGAAAAAAAAATGCCATCTCAGCCAGGATGGCATCCCTGACCTCGGAGGCACTGTGCTGTCTGTCCCCCAAGCTGATGAGCTTCAGCACCGCCTACTGACGTCTCCCCACACCAGTGTTTTAGCGTTTGCCGCTAGTAGCTGGGGTGGAGGTTGCAGCGTCGTAGGGTTTCAGTCTACTCCTGCCATGAATTTTGGCCTGGGAGAGGAGATAGGGTACCTCAGTTTGCACCCCGGGACCAGACTCCACCACATTCACCCTGCCTGTCCTTAAAGATAAGCAGCATCCCTGACCACAGGCGCTTGTCCAAGTGTCGGTGGTCAAGTGGACCTTGCAGCAAAGCGCGGAACTAAGGGCCCACCTGATGTTGAGTGACACGTGCTGGTGCAAGGCGGGGACACCACACCGGGAGAAGTTGTGACGGCTAGGGACGGCATAGTGAGGTGCCACAGTTGCCATCAGGTCCGGGAAGGCGGGAGTTTCAACAAGCCGGAACGTCAACTTCTCCTGGGCCAGCAGTTTAGCGATGTTGGCGTTCTAGGCTTGCGTGGGTGGGTGGTTAGCGGTGTATTTCTGCCGGCACTCCAATGTCTGAGAGATGGTGGGTTGTTGTAAAGAAGCGCCTGATGGTGCCTTTGATGGTGCAGGAGAAGGAGATAAGACAGAAACAGGGGAGGATGAGGGAGAAGTCAACAAAGTGGCGGAGGCAGATGAAGTGATGTCCTGGCTCGTCCTTTGGAGTGCATCGCCAGCACTGTGAGCAGAGGCAGTGGCATGAACGGCGGGCAACGTTTGTCCTGCCGTTGCTGCCTGCCACTGATTCCATTGCTTGGATTCCAAATGACGGTGCATTGAAGTGGTGGACAGGTTGCTCTTCTCAGGGCCCCTACTTGATTTCGAGAGGCAAATTGTGTAGACGACACTATATCTGTCCTCGGCGCATTCCTTGAAAAAACTCTACACCTTCAAGAAACGTGCCCTCGATGGGGGAGTTTTTCTGGGCTGGGTACAAAAGGGAACATCTTCGGACATTCCGGGTCTGGCCTGGCTTCGGCAAAGCAGCTGACCTCTGCCTCTGGACATGTCTCTGCCTCTAGCTACCCTTTTTGGTGCTGCACCTGCCTCAACATCCACACTACTTTCCCAGCTTGACATCCGCCTTGTCCAGGTGGGGTCGGTGTCCTCGTCGTCCACCACCTCCTCTTCCAACTCCTGTCTCGCCTCCTCCTCCTGCACAATGCGCATGTCAACTGGCTGCCCTGACAGCAACTGCGTCTCATCATCGTCGATGAGGGTGGGTTGCTGGTCATCCGCCACCAAATCGACCGGAGATGGAATGGAGGAGACTCTAGTGTTTGAGCATCTGGACACAGATACTCGTCTGTTAGGTCCGTGGAATCGCGAAATGGAGGGGCAGGTTGCGGTACAGTCAAAGGAAGGGAGAACAGCTCTGGGGAGCAGGGACAGTTGGGGTTATTGTTCTGGGAAGATTGGGAATTTTGGGTGGAAGGAGGACAAGACTGTTGGGTAAGAGGAGGTAGAGGCTGACTGGCTGGTGGACAATGTGCTTTAAGCGTTATCCGACAGCCATTGCAAGACCTGTTCCTGGTTCTCGGGCCTACTAATCTTTGTACCATTCAGCCTAGTTAATGTGGAACTTTTGTGCAAAGCGCAGAACTTAGGGCCCGCCTGATGTTAAGGGACACACACTGGTACAAGGCTCAACTCACACTAAGGGCCAAAAACACTGCTGGTGCAAGGCTCTACTCATGCCAAGGGCCTCAATCTCTGCTGGTAGCTCAGCTTAAGGTCCTGTAACTTTGTTTGGAAGGGCTCATGTTAAGGGCTAGAAAAGTGAATTTTGGACGGTCTGACCACATCACACACACACACACACACACACTCAAAATGACAGTTAAGGGTGAGGGCTTTTGGATTTCCCATTGTCTATTCCATCCGTGGTTGTCATGGGGAACGTGATTTAAAGGGGTGGTTGTTACTGTTTGTTGAGCTTAAATTGGTGTTTGTGTCCATCCATTTGGGGAGTAAAGAAGGTTTCCAGGTATTTTCCCACTTTGATAGAGGTTTTTTTGAATGTGGAAAGTGTGTAGTTGTTAGGCTGTGATGTTGGGGTAATAGAGGGTCTTTGGTGTGTTAGATGCCCCCAGACATGCTTCCCCTGCTGTCCCAGTGTCATTCCAGAGGTGTTGGCATCATTTCCTGGGGTGTCATAGTGGACTTGGTGACCCTCCAGACACGGATTTGGGTTTCCCCCTTAACGAGTATATGTTCCCCATAGACTATAATGGGGTTCGAAACCCGTTCGAACACACGAACATTGAGCGGCTGTTCGAATCGAATTTCGAACCTCGAACATTTTAGTGTTCGCTCATCTCTAATAATAAGTCTTTTATACATTTGTCATTGTATATTTGTTGTTATGGAGTAAATATTAGACAAAGAATTTAGACCACAGAAGCTGGGTTCAGCTGATATTATCATTTATTTTACTATTTGCGTGTACTTCATTCCTTTTCTGGTCACAATGACAGTTAAAGTCACAAAGGAGAAGGTCACGCAATGTATTCGGCACTTGCTGTAAGCACTAAAGCTTGTGGGTTTTATTATTTACTTATCAGCCAGGCCATTATGTCAACTTAAATACCATCAATTTAAACATGGGACATGGCTTGAGGGGGATATAACATATATAGGTTGGCCAATGATCAAACAATGCCTACCGTACCTTCACAATAGATTTCATCAAATGCTCATGAATCGTCACCTCTCAGATGTATGTCCCAGAGAGCGCAGCCTTGTCGGATACACTGATCTGATGGTTCAGACAAAATGTCAAAACAAGTAAATAAATTTACTACAGACTAAATTTTAGACCATAGCCTGCATTTACAAGTGAAGTATTGCAATGCTTAAAGAATGTGGAATATGTTGGTACTATATAAGTATAAAAAAATGTAATACGATAATAGAAGGAAAAGTCAAATAAATAGAATTATTTAAAAAATACTAGATTTTTAAAAATATTTTAACTGCCATAATCGTGAAGGTGAATTCATTGTGGAGCCTTGATGTCTTTCTTGAATGGTGAATTATTACTGGTTTTGCATTTTAGATTTCAGATTTGGAGTCGGGAAGGAATATTTTCACCCATGTATAGCAATTGGCATTGGTCTCTGGATCAACACTGTAGGATTATCGGTTGGATTTGATGTATCTGGGTCTTTATCCAACCTCATCTACTGTGTTACTATGTTAAGTTTAATACAATTTAAATATCTGTATAGTATTTTCTTGATTTATACCTAAAAATTCCACATTGGACATTCCCCCTACGCCCAAACAGCAGCACAAGATGGGGTATTCCTGCCCCTGTGTACTGTTAGGACAGGTGGAACTTTTAATAAACTAACAAGTTGCCCTCCCATAAAAGGCCCAGGAGACCTCCCCCTCCCTGTGTTTTTTTCTGTCCTGTTACCAGGACAGGTGGAGGGAGAGGTCTCCTCTCCCATCTGAATTAGGTTGGCCTCCGCTCCCCTTTTGGACTTACCTGGGGTAGTGGAGGTCGCCTTCTGGGGGAGTGCAGGGTCGGTCCCGCGCTGTCGGCTCCATCCTGTACTCTCCGGCGCCGCTCCCAGCCGCCTAGGAACATATCTTCCTTCTGGCGGAGTGGGGAACCTTGCGGCGCCTCTGTGTTGCTGGCCGCGGACACTGTGTGTGCGCCGCGGCCTTCCGGTACCTGCCGCGCATGCGCGGCTTTCCGTCGCGCATGCGCACCAGAGTTTCAGCGCGCCGGACGGGGATTTTAAAAGCCCACGGAGATGGGCTCGTTAGGGGGATGTTTTCCCCAGCTAAAGAGGCCAAGAAGGCTTTCTTCATTAGGTAGGGGAGCCCAGAGTGCCCCCTTTTTTTGTGTGGCTTAGGTAGAAGTGGCAGGGGGCGTGGTTAAGACTAACCCCGCCCCCCATCCGCCCTATTTAGAGCTGGCTTGCCCATTGCAGTTTGCCTGTCAGCTCGTGCTTACAGGTTGCTACTGCTCTTGGGCAACCAGAAAAGCAGTCAGTCAGAACCCTTGTCAAGAGATTTCTGAAAGAATAAGGTGATGTATTCCCCCTAGTGGGGCCTGAGGGTAAAGCAGAAGGTAAGAGATTAATTGATGGTATGTCTCTCCTTAGATGTCGTCTTCCTCCTCTATACCAGAAAATCCTAGGAGGAAAGCTCCCGCCAAACGCCGCCACCTAGCCTGCATCAAGTGCGAGGTGCCTCTTCCGGACGGCTATGCGTATCAGTGCTGCCGTGGGTGCCGTGGCCTCCCGTCAGAGGACACATCCATCCGAGATGTAGTTGGCTGGGTGAGAGAGTTTGTGGAGGAGTCAATGAGGGAGATGAAAGTTTCAATCTCCCAACTATCTAAAAAGCCTCGCTTGGAGTTATCGCCTCCTTCTCTCCCCCCTATGGAGGCTCTACAGATCCTAGATGAGGTTTCCTCTGAAGAGGACATCTTGGAACCCGTTAAACCTGTCTTTTCAGTAGACAGAATGCCCAAACTACTGAAAGTTGTACGGGCCAAAGAAGTGGGGGAAGCTACTGAGGAGGCTCCATCTACCTCCCTTAAGTCTTTTAAGGCCAATGCTGAGATGGTCAAGAGGATGGAAGCTGAATGGAGGTTTCCGGAACGTCCATTCAACGCTTCCAGGCGTTTTAGGGCGCTGTTTCCCTTAGCTGAAGCCCAGTCCAGTTCATGGGGCCCTCCGCCTAAAGTTGATATAGCGGTCTCTAAGCTATCTAAGCGCACCGTGGTACCAGCAGAGGATGGTTCGAAACTCCAGGATGTGATGGACCGCAGGGCGGAGGGGTCCCTTAGGCGCATCTATGCCTCCTCTGCAGCGCAGGCCTCGGTGGGCATTGCGGCTAGCGAGGTAGTCACCAGGCTGTGGGCGGAGGTCTCGAATCTTGAAAGAGACATCGACTCAGGTGTCCACAGAGACGATCTGCTGACAGCCATGACGAGCATCAGTCTAATGTCCGACTACCTCTCTGAGGCGGCTTTCTACCAGGTCCAGCTGGCAGCAAGGGCTATGGCTTTGTCTACCGCCGCGAGGCGTCCCCTCTGGCTCAAGCCCTGGAGGGCAGACAATGCCTCAAAGTTTAATTTGTGCGCCTTACCATTTGAGCCGGGCAGATTATTTGGAAGTGAACTCGACCGCATAATGGAGGGGCTGGCCGACTCGAAGGGCAAGAGCCTCCCCCAGTCTTCAGGGTCCAGGCAACGGTCCTTTCGGGGTTATGCGCCCTCCAGAGGCATTTCAAGAGGCCAATTTCTGAGGCGCCCTGGTGGCCAACCAAGAGGCGGTCGAGGTTCCTCCCGTGGAGGTGAAAAAAGATCCACCTTCTGACTATTACGATCCCCTTGCCTGCAGGGCCGCGGTGGGGGGTCACCTTTCTTTACATCTAGCCGCCTGGCATCAATATATCCAAGATCCATGGGTTCTCCAGCTTATACAGGATGGCTACAAAATAAGCTTTCTTTCCCCCCCTCCAGACAGATACAGGAGGACCCGCCCTCTTCAGGGCACCAAGCAGCTTCATCTTCAAAGATCCGTGCAGGAGTATGTGGACAAGGCTGCATTGGAACCAGTCCCTCTAGACGAGCAGGGTCAAGGCGTCTATTCGCCCATATTTCTGGTGCCAAAGTCGACCGGAGGGTGGCGCATGATTATCGACCTAAGGTATGTAAATCAATTCATCCGCAAGGTCCGGTTCCGGATGGAGACCATAAGGTCGGTTCTCCCTTTTTTGCAGCCAGGAGATCTATTCGTCACCTTGGATCTGAGGGACGCATACCTCCACATTCCCATTTATGCTCCGCACAGGAAGTATCTAAGAATTGCCATACATCTAAACGGAAGATTACATCACTTCCAGTTAACGGCTCTCCCGTTCGGTATATCTTCGGCCCCCCACACCTTTACAAAGGTAGTGGCTCCGGTCGTAGCTGCCCTGCGCCTCCAGGGGATATTTATTATCCCGTATCTAGACGACTGGCTATTAAAGGCCCAGTCAAGGGAGGCTCTCGCCACACAGTTGGGTACCACAGTGGCATTCATAAGCGAGCTGGGCTGGCTGGTAAACTGGCAGAAGTCAGTAGTGGTTCCATCAACCCGAATTCAGTTCCTGGGGTTCAATTTGGATTCTCTCAGTATGATGATCTCCCTGCCCTCTCCTCGAAAGGAGAAGATTGGTCGAGCGGTCCACCACCTATCCCGAACCAGGAAGGTTACAATCAGGACAGCTATGAAGGTCCTAGGACTTATGGCCGCGGCCATCGAGGCAGTTCCCTGGGCACTATGGCATATGCGCCCTTTACAGCTCGAGATCCTGAGAGAATGGAACCACAGTCCTTCTGGACTTCAGAAGCCTATCCAGTTATCCATCAGTACCCGTCAATCACTGGAATGGTGGTCCCAACTCAAGGACGGGAGGTCCACGGTCCAGACTTCCTGGACCCTGTTGACCACAGATGCCTCCCTCACAGGTTGGGGAGCACATCTGGGGGAGACCCTGATACGAGGAACCTGGAGCCAAGAGGAGAGAACTCGCTCCTCCAACTGGCGAGAGCTTACCGCAATATATCTGGCACTTCGGAATCTGACTCCCCATGTGCAGGGGAAGGCGGTCAGAGTGAGAACAGACAACATAACGGCCGTGCAGTATGTCAACAAACAGGGAGGCACCAGGTCTCCCTCCCTGATGCGGTTGACCAACCAAATTTTTTCCTGGGCAGAAAGGAACTTATCCCGGTTGTCAGCCGTGCATATCAAGGGCCACCTCAATGTCCTGGCGGATCAGCTAAGCAGGGGCCTAGTAACAACAGCCGAGTGGTCCCTGAGCCAGAAGATCTTCCAACAACTCACCAAGATCTGGGGTCTCCCCGAGGTGGATCTGATGGCCACCCAACACAACGCCAAGGTGGGACTCTTTTGCTCCCTATATCGGGACGGCAATCCCTTGGCGATCGATGCCCTGTCAATACCCTGGAGCTTCAAACTAGCATACGTTTTCCCTCCGATTCCGATGATTCCCAGGGTATTGGCAAAACTCAGGCAGGACCAGACGTCGGCCATTGTCATCATGCCGTTCTGGCCGAAAAGGGCATGAGTTACCCACCTCATGTTAATGAGTCGAGGGACCTACTGGATGCTTCCGCGTGTCCAAAACCTGGTAACTCTAAACAGTCAGCTCTGCCAGGATCTGGACAGGTTCAACCTCACTGCCTGGAGGTTGACCGCACCGTACGTGGAGACAGAGGATTGTCCCAGGCCGTCTTAAGGACGTTGGCCCACTCTAGAGCGGATTCAACCAATCGCAGTTACCAGAGGATTGCTCAGGTATTTAAGGACTGGGGGCCCAGGAGACGGTGTGACACATCATCCATTGAAGCAGTCCTGGAGTTCTTACAGGAAGGATTGGACAAGGGATTGTCCCCAGCCACCTTAAGGGCAGGGTGCATGTCTCGGCACTATCCGCTCTATTAGGGACCAGGTTATCTCAGAATCCTCTCATAAGGCAATTCTAGAAAGGGGCCTCTAGGCTCTGACCCCCGGTACGGCCCCCGGCTCCCCAATGGGACCTAGCTGCGGTCCTACAAGGGCTATGTGCCCCGCCATTTGAGCCCTTGACAGAGGTAGAGTTCAAATACCTCTCGTGGAAGGTAACCTTTTTGCTGGCAATCACATCAGCCAAGCGAGTAGGGGAGCTTCAGGCCCTGGCGGCCTCGGAACCATATACAACCTTTTTCCCGGACAGAGTCCAGCTCAGATTTATCCAAGGATTTCTGCCGAAGGTTCCCATGATGGAAAATATTAACCAAACAATAACCTTACCAGCATTCTTCCCCTCTCCCTCCTCCGAGTGGGAGGAGAGAATGCACAGCCTGGATCTTGTGCGAACACTGCGGATATACTTAGATCGGACGAGCCCATTCTGCAGAGCAGATAATTTGCTCATTAATTTCTTTGGTCACAACAGGGGAAGGAAAGCATCTAAAACCACACTATCAAGGTGGATTAAAGAAGCCATTTCAGGTGCCCTGCAGACACAGGGTCTGCCGCTCCCGGAGTTTTTGCGTGCCCATGCTACTAGGGCAGTAGCCGCGTCTTGGGCAGAGAGACAATCCCTCTCGGTGGACCAAATGTGTGCGGCTGCATCTTGGTCTTCACACTTAACTTTTGCAAGGCATTACAGACTGGACTTGCACACCACCAAAGCAAAATCCTTTGGCTACTCGATCCTGTCCTCTGCTTGCCAGGATCGCCCTCCCTAGAAGGGGTATTACTCGTTAAATCCCCATCTTGTGCTGCTGTTTGGGCGTAGGGGGAATGGAAGATTATGTAGATAATCTGTTTTCCCTTAGCCCAAACAGCAGCGCAAAGCTCCCTCCCTTCTGACTTATGTTGATTATACACGGTTATATTCTGTATGATGCTTGGAGACTAACACAGGGAGGGGGAGGTCTCCTGGGCCTTTTATGGGAGGGCAACTTGTTAGTTTATTAAAAGTTCCACCTGTCCTAACAGTACACAGGGGCAGGAATACCCCATCTTGTGCTGCTGTTTGGGCTAAGGGAAAACAGATTATCTACATAATCTTCCAGTCCTTTCTATATTGGGTTACTCAATTATGTGCTGATCACAATCCACGATAGAAAGTTGTATAAGAGCATGATATGATATAGTATGATATATGATATGGTACAATATGATATAGTATGATATGGTATGATATGGTATGATACGGTATAGTATGATATGATATGATCTAAAACAAACAAAAATGACTTTTTAAATTCCAAGCGACTCTGGTAGTCTCCATTGGTCCTACAGCAATGATGGCACATGTAACATTCATGTCTCTGCACTTCTCAGGCTAAGTTCACATCTGCATCAGCGTCTCCACTCCTTTGCGGTGTCTTTCTGAAAATTGATGGAGAACAAAGTCCTGCACAGAGGACATTTTCCTCTGCTATTTCCTGTTTTACAGCACGGGACAACTGAGAGAAACCATTATTATCAATGGGGCCCATGTGTTACTGCTGTCCACCCCTCTGTTATACAGCTCCCCTGCCAGACCTGAACAATGGCGAGGCAATGCTAGTGTGAACCGGGCATCAGCACGTACATCATGTGGTAAATGCGGACATCCTTATATACCGCCAACAAATCCTGCAAAGCTCTACAGATATTGCCATCAACTTACTTACCCCAGTTGGGTTCACAAACTCCCTATCAGTATGTCTTTGGAGTGTGTGAGGAAACTGCAGTACCCAGCAAAAACCCACACAAACATGGGGAGAACATACAAATTCCACTATAGCTATTGTAACCATATTCAAACCCAGGACCCTAGTTCTACAAGGCAGTAGTGCTAACCACTGAGCCAACGTCACATTATTGTATATAGCAGGCACGTGAATAGTATATGTGTAAAGGTTCTGGGAATAAATACAATTAATAGTAAATTAAGCCTCACCACCTACCATGTGCCATTTATAGGACTGGTTGGACAAGGGAAATTTTGACGATTTGTACAATGCAGTTGTTCGTGTTTTTAGGTTATGTTCTTATTTGCCATTTATCGATTCCATTGCCCAGTGTCGAACTATAGAGCTTATGGCCCACCACTAGAATTCATTCTGGGGACCCACTATAAAGCTAAATGCAACTAGTACTTGATACCCATCGCACTTATTAGTCCTTACACCATTTCTGTCCCTTGGCCCTCTCAGTAGTCTGTATATAGTGCAGTGAGTGTACTGTAACATGCTCTGCTCTATCAAGGACTGGGGGTCTAAGGGCCCACTAGCCCCCTCAGTCATAGGTCCACCAAGGGAATCACCTGCCTTCCTGTGAGCCAGTCCAAACTTTCCATTGCCTATTCCAGAAAATTTCACAGGAAGATTACATCTTGTGTTCCTACAGAAAACATTTATTGACTAAGACAGAGCCCGCTGGAATCATATAGGTGACATGATCTTTGTACTAAACATAAGCCGATGTGAACAGGTGCATACATATATCAGATGCATTACAGGACTACAAATGCATTGTTCCTCCAATATTCTCTCCATATTCCCCACCCATCAGAATGCATACATATACATCAATCTACAGGAACGAGTTAAAGGGAGTCTGCCAGGTCCAAAATGCCACTCAGACCAATAAAAGTGCCAGAGGCCTTTAACAGAAGCAGAAAAATATTTTTGTGACCACGACCTGAAGAAGCAATGGAGATATAATCATCAGCCAGCAAGTGCATTGGTGGGGCCTGATTTCCCCATTTTGCTTACAACCATGACAACCATGATGCAAATATAAAAAACAAAAAAACTTTGCAAGTCTTCAGTAGGTGATACCTTTTTTAATGGCTAACTCATAATAATGACAGAATATAACGTTTCGAAGCTTCCTCTGAGCTTCTTCTTCAGATATGACTAAAAACACTCTGTAGAGGCTGCATATTTATGACTGGACACAGGGGTAGGATTACAGGAGGGAGGGGGGAAGAGGCTTATTACTATATACTTATAACAACAAACAATCAATTGCCAGATCCCAGGTTCTTATCTTAATGGCTGTCTTAATGATTTGTATAAAAAGACATAAACCCACGTGAGATGTTCATTCCATTGTCCAACGTCTGGAATAGGGTCATGGCCTTGTACTCATAAATCAGTCGCTGTTTCCTTGATTTAAAGTTCCCTTTTAAGATCAAGATTTTCATGTCATTGATGATGTTGTGGTCTTCCTGGCAAAAATGATTTGGCATGGGAAGATCAGTTCTCTGTTGTTTGATTGTATGGCGATGTGAATTAATTCTCATTATGAGTTTCTGACCGGTCTCTCCAACATACAGATTTTCAGTGGAACATTTGGTGCAAATGATCAAATACACCACATTAGGTGTGTTACAGGTGAACGTACCTGGGATTTTATATTCCCTGTTAGAGTTTGGGATCTCTATCCTGTCAGTGGTCAGTATGTGCGGGCAGGTCTTGCACCTCTTCTGTCCACATGGAAATGTTCCTGTGTTAGTTGGAGGTGATAGTGAGCTTCTCATAATCATATTCCTGAGGTTTGGTGGCTGTCTGTAGCATAGGAGAGGGGGGTCTGAAAATATGGATTTTAGACGGTTGTCTTTTTGCAGTAGTGGATGTAATTTGCGTGTGATTCCTCTCAGCGTCTCCAGGTGTGGGTTATATGTGACGACCAGGGGCACTCGATTGTTCTCCTGTTTGCAGACAGAGCTTGAAATTAAATTTCAATCATGGCTGAAAGGGAGACATTGGGTACTAGGAAAGCTGGGGCATTTCCAACTGTCTATAGGCAAACTGGAAAATCAGGCACCGCCCCTGATGCACTTGCTGGCTTCTTCGAAAATCCATAAAAGGATAATTATTTCTGCATTGCTTCATTGATTTGTGGCTATAAAGGTATATTTCCATTTCTATTAAAGGCATTGTATGGCAATATTATTTGTTTGGGAGGTATTTTAATTGTGACAGACTCCCATATTTTCTCCATATCTTGTGCCCTGATAAAAGAACTACAACACAACAATAGTGATTTTGTAACAATGGTAGTAATTGGTAACTGGTGTAATCTGTAATGCGTTAGACATCGCTCTTGTTTCACTTGAGGGCTTATGCTGCACCTGAAAATGTTGAGCTTGATAAAGAAGAAAGGTCGGACCCATCTCTTGGGGGAAGTATTTTCTTTTTTACTTTTTTAATACTTAGAAAAAATAAGTCTATGGCACGGATAATGAATTATCAAATAAAATAGACATGAACCAACTGGTGGTGGGTGCCCTTTAAATCTGCAATATAAACTAGCATAAGAAGAAAGCAACTCATATTACATTTCTAGACTACAATAACATAGTATAATGATAAAGTTCTTCCTGGAACATGTTTCATTTAATGTCTTCATACCATTGTTTGACTGAAATGTTGCCTAAGCCAAAGTAAAGTTTTTCTTGGATGTTTGCATTTTGTAAAATTGAAGCATTAAATGTTGCGTCTATAGGAATGTCATGTCTTATCAGCTGGAAATTCATACCCAATCCCAAGAGTTCCTGGCCATTGTTTCATATATTCCAAGGTAAAATACATTTCATACTCTGGATTATGACATTATTATCTATTCCTGGCAATGTTAGAAGGAATGTTTAACATCTACTTCACCACAAACAGATCATGGATACAAAGAGCTGACATCAGCTTAGATACAGCAGTCATGGTCAGGGCCAACTCCACTTGTGCTTGGACCCTTAGACATTAGAGTCACAATGGTCACCCTTATGCCTCAACTTTGTTTATCCATCCAGTATAATATATGCCAGAAATGATGCCAGTGATGTTGTTGGCCAAAACAGCTATAACATATCATTATATGTAGAGATGAGCGAACACTAAAATGTTCGAGGTTCGAAATTCGATTCGAACAGCCGCTCACTGTTCGAGTGTTCGAATGGGTTTCGAACCCCATTATAGTCTATGGGGAACATAAACTCGTTAAGGGGGAAACCCAAATTCGTGTCTGGAGGGTCACCAAGTCCACTATGACACCCCAGGAAATGATACCAACACCCTGGAATGACACTGGGACAGCAGGGGAAGCATGTCTGGGGGCATAAAAGTCACTTTATTTCATGGAAATCCCTGTCAGTTTGCGATTTTCGCAAGCTAACTTTTCCCCATAGAAATGCATTGGCCAGTGCTGATTGGCCAGAGTACGGAACTCGACCAATCAGCGCTGGCTCTGCTGGAGGAGGCGGAGTCTAAGATCGCTCCACACCAGTCTCCATTCAGGTCCGACCTTAGACTCCGCCTCCTCCGGCAGAGCCAGCGCTGATTGGCCGAAGGCTGGCCAATGCATTCCTATGCGAATGCAGAGACTTAGCAGTGCTGAGTCAGTTTTGCTCAACTACACATCTGATGCACACTCGGCACTGCTACATCAGATGTAGCAATCTGATGTAGCAGAGCCGAGGGTGCACTAGAACCCCTGTGCAAACTCAGTTCACGCTAATAGAATGCATTGGCCAGCGCTGATTGGCCAATGCATTCTATTAGCCCGATGAAGTAGAGCTGAATGTGTGTGCTAAGCACACACATTCAGCACTGCTTCATCACGCCAATACAATGCATTAGCCAGTGCTGATTGGCCAGAGTACGGAATTCGGCCAATCAGCGCTGGCTCTGCTGGAGGAGGCGGAGTCTAAGGTCGGACCTGAATGGAGACTGGTGTGGAGCGATCTTAGACTCCGCCTCCTCCAGCAGAGCCAGCGCTGATTGGCCGAATTCCGTACTCTGGCCAATCAGCGCTGGCCAATGCATTCTATTAGCCCGATGAAGTAGAGCTGAATGTGTGTGCTAAGCACACACATTCAGCACTGCTTCATCACGCCAATACAATGCATTAGCCAGTGCTGATTGGCCAGAGTACGGAATTCGGCCAATCAGCGCTGGCTCTGCTGGAGGAGGCGGAGTCTAAGGTCGGACCTGAATGGAGACTGGTGTGGAGCGATCTTAGACTCCGCCTCCTCCAGCAGAGCCAGCGCTGATTGGCCGAATTCCATACTCTGGCCAATCAGCACTGGCTAATGCATTGTATTGGCGTGATGAAGCAGTGCTGAATGTGTGTGCTTAGCACACACATTCAGCTCTACTTCATCGGGCTAATAGAATGCATTGGCCAGCGCTGATTGGCTGAATTCCGTACTCTGGCCAATCAGCACTGGCTAATGCATTGTATTGGCGTGATGAAGCAGTGCTGAATGTGTGTGCTTAGCACACACATTCAGCTCTACTTCATCGGGCTAATAGAATGCATTGGCCAGCGCTGATTGGCCGAATTCCGTACTCTGGCCAATCAGCACTGGCTAATGCATTGTATTGGCGTGATGAAGCAGTGCTGAATGTGTGTGCTTAGCACACACATTCAGCTCTACTTCATCGGGCTAATAGAATGCATTGGCCAATCAGCGCTGGCCAATGCATTCTATTAGCGTGAACTGAGTTTGCACAGGGGTTCTAGTGCACCCTCGGCTCTGCTACATCAGATTGCTACATCTGATGTAGCAGTGCCGAGTGTGCATCAGATGTGTAGTTGAGCAAAACTAACTCAGCACTGCTAAGTCTCTGCATTCGCATAGGAATGCATTGGCCAGCCTTCGGCCAATCAGCGCTGGCTCTGCCGGAGGAGGCGGAGTCTAAGGTCGGACCTGAATGGAGACTGGTGTGGAGCGATCTTAGACTCCGCCTCCTCCAGCAGAGCCAGCGCTGATTGGTCGAGTTCCGTACTCTGGCCAATCAGCGCTGGCCAATGCATTCTATTAGCCCGATGAAGTAGAGCTGAATGTGTGTGCTTAGCACACACATTCAGCTCTACTTCATCAGGCTAATAGAATACATTGGCCAATCAGCGCTGGCCAATGCATTCTATTAGCTTGATGAAGCAGAGTGTGCACAAGGGTTCAAGCGCACCCTCGGCTCTGATGTAGCAGAGCTGAGGGTGCACAAGGGTTCAAGTGCACCCTCGGCTCTCCTACATCAGAGCCGAGGGTGCGCTTGAACCCTTGTGCAGCCTCGGCTCTGCTACATCAGAGCCGAGGGTGCGCTTGAACCCTTGTGCACACTCTGCTTCATCAAGCTAATAGAATGCATTGGCCAGCACTGATTGGCCAGAGTACGGAATTCGGCCAATCAGCGCTGGCCAATGCATCCCTATGGGAAAAAGTTTATCTCACAAAAATCACAATTACACACCTGATAGAGCCCCAAAAAGTTATTTTTAATAACATTTCCCCCTAAATAAAGGTTATCCCTAGCTATCCCTGCCTGTACAGCTATCCCTGTCTCATAGTCACAAAGTTCACATTCTCATATGACCCGGATTTGAAATCCACTATTCGTCTAAAATGGAGGTCACCTGATTTCGGCAGCCAATGACTTTTTCCAATTTTTTTCAATGCCCCCGGTGTCGTAGTTCCTGTCCCACCTCCCCTGCGCTGTTATTGGTGCAAAAAAGGCGCCAGGGAAGGTGGGAGGGGAATCGAATTTTGGCGCACTTTACCACGCGGTGTTCGATTCGATTCGAACATGGCGAACACCCTGATATCCGATCGAACATGTGTTCGATAGAACACTGTTCGCTCATCTCTAATTATATGCAGTATAACATAATTTAATATGCCTGAGGAAGAGTCCTAGGAGCCTAGAAAGCTTGCAATCTGTCATCATTTTAGTTAGCCAGTAAAAAAAGGTATCAAGACTCTCAATTTTTATATTTCATACTTTAACATGACATTGAATGCATTAAGTGGCAAGAAATATTTTAAGAGTATTCTCACCACTGCAAATCCTCGGTGAGAAGGAAATAACTGCTCCCAAGTTCCGACCCCTATTGTGGGACTTACAGAAGTAGATGAGCAGTGTTATTCTATGCTGTTCCCACAGCTCCAATAGGGAAGAATGGGTGCTAAGGAAACAGTGTAGCACATTTAGCTATGCTATTTCTACAACTGTGATGCTTTGCTGTATCTGGAGCTCCCATTCTCCTCCTTGAGAGTTAATGAAACAGTATAGTGGAGCGCAGCTTGGCTGCTTCTTGGCCTCCCTAGGGCTTAGGACGGGGAGCGACACTGATTTGCAGGATGGGAATAACTCTACCTTTTTTCAATTACTTTTCAACAACTTTTCTTGTGTTTAGGTATTACTCTGCAGCAAGCCTGGGTCAATTAGATTATTTTAATAATATTATGTTTTGCTAATTTTATGGAAAAAAAAAACCTTTTAACTTTTTGGATTTATTTTATTCTACCAATAATACACTAGCATATAGAGATATACATGTAAATAAGTACATATGCCTCCAAAGAAGAGTACCATTAGTATTAATTAATAGACAACTGTGCAGCCTGTGGCTCATTGTTACTGTTTATGCCTCCCATACACTAGGTCTTGAGTTTGAGATAGAGCAAAGTAAAGATAAGAACTCAAGATAGACCAAGTTTACGCTATAGCCTCTTCAATTGCCTAACCTTACCTCATGCATCACCTACAATGATTATGGTTTGCTGGTGAGTTAGTATTGTAGTCTGTATCCTAACAACAGCCCAAGACTTATCTCAACAATTGTTTGACCTTGTACATGACCACTTAGCATGGTTATGGTTTGGCAGTGATTTGCTATTGTAGTCTGGAGCCTAACAATATCCCTGAGATTTACCAAATTTATATTCCAACCTGTTCAATTGGATATTAAAAAACTAATTAGTACAATTTACACTGACGAACAAAACAGCAACTATGTTTTGACCTTGTGACTTTTGGTCTCCATATCTCACAATCCACTACAGCTTCCAACGTGAGACTACCAACGTTTTATAGACAATCATCTTGGCTATTGTTTCTATTTTGCTCCTAAAAATCTAAATTTAAATTTTTATTATTTTGTAAATCCACGTTTGGCTTTCAACACTGCCTGAATTCTTCTGGGCATGCTCTAGATCAGATTCAAGCAGGTCTCAACCTAAATCTGTTCCCATATCTCATCTACACATTCCCAATGTTGTTGGATAATGGTCAACTCACTTGGCTACAAAAGCAGCTCTTTCTTCAAGTGTTCAATTGGATTCTGGTCTGGGGACTTTGGGGGCCAATCCAGCACCTTTACTTCATTGTCATTAAACCATTTCTTCTCTAATCTCAATTTATGCTTTAGTTTGTTGGTACTGCTGGAAAACTATGTTGTCTATCATATCCATAGTATTTGAGTATACAGAATAAGTCGTCAGCACTGAGACCACCAACAATCCTATATCATCAGGCTTCCTCCAATTTCTCATCTGTTAGCCCCATTTTCTTTTGTTTCCTCTAGAACCATTGGCACCCATCAGAGCCTAGTCTATTAACTTTCATCTAATCTCTCCAAATTACCCACTTCCAATCTTTTTCGTACAATTTTTGCAAACCTGAGCCAACGCTTCTTATGATGATATTAGTCGACGATTCTTTACCCTTTTTCAGGACACCATTCAAGACTTGTGTAATACACGTCACATGGTCCTTGCATGGGCATCTGTGATCTTACTGTTATGAAGCATATGAGCTAACTCCGATTTGTCATGCCAGAACTGATTGACCTTGTGATAAGCCAACTCCAATATTTTGCCTGGACGTCCACCACTTGGCTTATGAACAGATTAGCGGACTTAATTTCATATTCATCCAATTCTCATGGCTCTCACATGATGCAGTTTGGCAATTTTCTAGGCCGAGAGACCGCTATCGATAAGCTGGATGATACTGATCCTCTTTTCTTGGAAATCTTCTTCATGGCTGATCCTCGATTTGAACCAATGACCTTTCACTTGGGAATCACCTAATAACACACTGAGCTATTAGGGAACGTGAGGGCAGGTTGTAATTTGTAGTAGATAAGACGAAAAAGATTTTTCTATCACCAGGAGCAAAACAGTCACAATGCAATTACATGACAAGAATCTGCACAACTAATCATAGTCAAATTTATGTATGAGATAGCCAAGACCATGTCTATAAGATGATGGTAGTCTCATGTTCCAAGCTGTAGTGGATGGTGAGATATGGAGCATAAAAGTTAAAAGTTGAGAACATTTTTAACCTTTTGCTCGTCAGTGTAAATTATAATCACAAAATTATGTTCAGGGTTTTTACTCTAAGACAAATTCATTTAAAATATAAAGGCTTAAAAACAGTAATGCACACTCTTATACCTGGAATATTATGCTTGGCTGTTTTCCAGATGATGATCTGAGACCATAACTATGCACCAAAGATGACTTTATATGTTGCAGAACTTGTTCCTGAGTGCCTAGACATTTAAGGATGGCGCCATTCCAAAAATTCTAAACAAGAAGGCTACCTCTATCTAGTATATAAACTATGGTGATCCTTTCACCTGGCCAGAGTAGGTCAAAGTTTTTAGTGAATCCCGAGTTCCAGACCAGTTGTTGACTTAGCTTTGTAATATGAAGCTTGGTCTATCTGTATCCCATGTGTTCTATTTATAGTTTAATGTAACCAGAATACCTATATTCCTTCAAGTTGTTTTTGAAGCTTACTCATAGGCGCTGTCAAAAAGCTTTTAAAAATTGTAAGAAATCCAAGTAATCCTCAAAGTAAACCCTTGGTTAAAAGCTTAACAATATGGAATGTGGCAGACAATGGTTTTATTACATATTCTGAATGCACAGAGAAAGTTATAGATGAACTTACAATGTAATGTATGTGTATATATGTATATATATATATATATATATATATATATATATATATATACACTCACCGGCCACTTTATTAGGTACACCTGTCCAACTGCTCGTTAACACTTAATTTCTAATCAGCCAATCACATGGCGGCAACTCAGTGCATTTAGGCATGTAGACATGGTCAAGACAATCTCCTGCAGTTCAAACCGAGCATCAGTATGGGGAAGAAAGGTGATTTGAGTGCCTTTGAACGTGGCATGGTTGTTGGTGCCAGAAGGGCTGGTCTGAGTATTTCAGAAACTGCTGATCTACTGGGATTTTCACGCACAACCATCTCTAGGGTTTACAGAGAATGGTCCGAAAAAGAAAAAACATCCAGTGAGCGGCAGTTCTGTGGGCGGAAATGCCTTGTTGATGCCAGAGGTCAGAGTAGAATGGCCAGACTGGTTCGAGCTGATAGAAAGGCAACAGTGACTCAAATAGCCACCCGTTACAACCAAGGTAGCCAGAAGAGCATCTCTGAATGCACAGTACGTCGAACTTTGAGGCAGATGGGCTACAGCAGCAGAAGACCACACCGGGTGCCACTCCTTTCAGCTAAGAACAGGAAACTGAGGCTACAATTTGCACAAGCTCATCGAAATTGGACAATTGAAGATTGGAAAAACGTTGCCTGGTCTGATGAGTCTCGATTTCTGCTGCGACATTCGGATGGTAGGGTCAGAATTTGGCGTCAACAACATGAAAGCATGGATCCATCCTGCCTTGTATCAACGGTTCAGGCTGGTGGTGGTGGTGTCATGGTGTGGGGAATATTTTCTTGGCACTCTTTGGGCCCCTTGGTACCAATTGAGCATCGTTGCAACGCCAAAGCCTACCTGAGTATTGTTGCTGACCATGTCCATCCCTTTATGACCACAATGTAGCCAACATCTGATGGCTACTTTCAGCAGGATAATGCGCCATGTCATAAAGCTGGAATCATCTCAGACTGGTTTCTTGAACATGACAATGAGTTCACTGTACTCCAATGGCCTCCACAGTCACCAGATCTCAATCCAATAGAGCATCTTTGGGATGTGGTGGAACGGGAGATTCGCATCATGGATGTGCAGCTGACAAATCTGCGGCAACTGTGTGATGCCATCATGTCAATATGGACCAAAATCTCTGAGGAATGCTTCCAGCACCTTGTTGAATCTATGCCACGAAGAATTGAGGCAGTTCTGAAGGCAAAAGGGGGTCCAACCCGTTACTAGCATGGTGTACCTAATAAAGTGGCCGGTGAGTGTGTATATATATATATATATATATATATATATATATATATATATATATATGTGAATATAGTGATAGGTAAAGTTACAGTAACAAGTAATGAAAGAAAACAGAAGCAAGTAAATAGAAATCCCCAAGGCAATCCTCCTTGGCTCCATCAATAAAGTACAGGCACTGGTTTTCTGTCATTAAAGTGACTAATGAGAGTGTCTATGAAAGCTATTGCTAGAACAGACTTGGAGAGGACCCGTACAATCATGGCCACCTCTCCATATGAGGTGTTTGACTGAGGCAGGAGTCAACCCTTAGCGCCTTGTAATGCAATTTTGTAGACTTCATGGCTTACTATGACATTTCCCTAGGCATGTTTACAATAGTCCCCAGTTATGTCTTTAGTATATTTCTATCATGCCATGCCATGACCAGAATCATGGCCTAATACATTGCCTGATCGACAGACAGACAATATTGCTTTAGAATACTGTCTATATCCTAGGGAGCAACAAGAAAAATATCAAGTCAAGTTGAATTAAGTTTAATAAAAAAAAAAGTCTCCCTTCATAAAACTATTTTATACAAATATTTTTTAAGAATTTTTAATTAAAACATTTTTAAAACAACATTTTTAAGCTTTATGGCTTGTAGAATAATGATAGCAAAACAATAGTGGAATTTCTATAGATAATTCAATAAGGTGTATCTATTCCAAAATGGCACCAATAAAATTTGCCACCTATTTCACAAGAAACAAGCTTTCATAAGACTATGCTAACAGAAAAAAAAGCTTTTTCAAGCAAATATTATTGCTGACCTATCCATAAGACAGGTTAGTAAAACCAGATAGATAAGATTCCAACACTCGAGACCCTCACTCTGCTGTCAGCAGGAGGAGAGGACAGGTAGAAGTAGATAGCTGTATGCTACTTCTAGTGGCTTGCTGAAGTACTGCAGCTTGGCTCCCATATGGGTGAATTGTAGCTGATTTGCAGTAACTCAGCACAGCAGATGAGCACTAATTCAATTGTATAGCTGCTGAGCTGCAGTAGTTCAGTGAGTCACTAGAAGGAGCATAGAGCTACCTGTTTCCGAGCATAGCTTATTGGCTGGGGCTCGGGTGTCGGATATCTGCTGATATGATATTGATGGCCTATCCTATCCTATATAGAGATGAGCAAATCATTTAGGAATGAGTCACGTTCAATTAGAGTTTTCCAAAAATCTTAGGTTCACCACTTATGAATATCTATTATACTTCAGCCCCAAGAGTATAACAAGAGGAGGCTCAGGAGAGGTGGGTCAAATAACAAATACTGATATTGTCTTTTCCCTCACCATTCCTGGGCTCATTCATGATGCCTGTCTGGAGTCCCTGGGCTTCCACTTATTAAACTCTAGGGCCTGAAGAGAATCCGGATTATAATAAAAAGACTTTCAATTCAAAACTGGTGGGTAAACCTCATGAATATCTGCAAAACAATCTTTCAAAGTTTGCCCATCTCTAATCCAAAGGATAGGTCAGCAATATCATTAACCTGGAAAATTCCTTTTAACAGTTATTTTTACTATATGATTAAAAAATAATGCAAAAAAAAGGCAGAATTGTTATGTTTGTCCTTCTTCTTCCCCTTAATAATTCATTACAACTAATAAACACATTTTATGTACTCTAGAATGGCGATAAAGAAACCAACAATTTGCTCCTTAAAAAATGACCCTCCATACAGCTACCTCGGAGAGAAAAATGCATAGATTATGGTTTTTGGAATGTGTTGACAAAATATTGAAATAAAGGTCTTTGCTCTTAAAGGGGTTAAAAGTGATCAATGGTGGTCTGGCTGCTAGGACCCCTGCCAACCATTAGAACAAGTGTCCCGATCCCCCGCCCTCAATGGGGCGACATGTCAAGCATACTCACTGCTGCTCCATTCATTCTCTATGGGATTGTTATACTTAGTTGAGCACAGTGCTTGTAGTCCATAATAGTGAATGGAGCAACCGCACACATGTGGCCAGACACTTCACTCATTTGGAGGTACAAGGACCCCCTTTTCATGTGATCAGTGGGGTTCTTAGTATAAGATCTTTCACCAATCACCAAGTAACCCCCTATGGATAGAGGGCAACTTGTTCTAACCAGAACACCTCATTGAGTCCCAACATAGGCCAGTCAACAGGTTAATAATGGAGTGTCAGCATGCATGACATGACATTGGGTTCCCCCAAGCTTAAGTAAGGCATTGCTGATATTCTTGCTTCTTATCTTTTACTTGCTTATTATTTCTTATTGGTATGGGACATTTTTGTTCTCACTATTCTTAGATCATCATCCTTCATGCAATTCTTTGAGTGACCTTCCATGTTGTCACCCAAGTATTTCAAATCAGAAAAGTCTAAGAAATTGGAGATTTACATAAAATTCCAATATTTGTTTATCTTAAAAATGTAAAGTCTGGGCCAGACAGGTCCTTTATCAAGCCAACACAATGTTTTCTCATCTTGGCTTCATAAAGGTCCTGAATGGCCAAAATGTTGCCTTTTAATGATAAAATAAATCCTTGTTGGAGTTTTATGGGAACTTCTGCTGCCCATTTGCAGTATTACTGCTACGACCTATAATCTGCCTGATTGACAAGGTATAAAAGTAGAATAGAGTTTGTCGTGTGGCATCCCCTTTAAATTGGACAATAGGCAATTATAAACTAAATGATGTAATATTAAACATATTCAGTTACATTTTATTAAATAACTAAAAACACACTAAACTACTGTCAAAGTAAAACAGAATACAGGCCAGATGGGTTTAGCCAGGAGATTGCGGGGTTTTTTTTTTATTGCAGATGGTTGGCCAAAAATAAACAGAAAAGAAAAAAGATAAAAATACTTGAGCTGCTTTTATGGTTCTGTAGCTGAATAAACAATGTGCTGTGGGATCACACTGAATTATTCTGAGAAAATACATCTTGCCACAAAATAGATGCATTTACGGTATATTTTATTCCATCGATTAACTGCTGCAGAGATTAATATGAAAACAATAAAAAAAGGAAAATTTTCCTGTAAGAACAAGGTCACTCCACAATAACTAAGCACACAAGATTCAGACACAACAAATCATCCTCTATGCAATAATAATACTTATCAATGTGAGGGTAAGTTCACACGGGGTTTTTTGGTCAGGATTTTGAGGCCGTATCCACCTCAAAATCCTGACCAAAAAGACGGCTCCCATTGAAATCAATGGGAGCCGCTCAGTTCTTTTTTCTGGGAGCCGCTTCGTTCTGGCTCCCAGAAAAAGAAGCAATATGCTCATTCTTTCAGGCGGATTTGCCTCACGACATCCGTCTGAAGACACTCCCTCCATTGATTTGGGCCTAATCCATAGCGGAGTGCGCAACTGCATCGGCATCCGGTCGCAGCTTACCATATTTTGAACTGGAACCCGAGGCAGAAGTTCTGGTCCAAAAAACCCTGTGTGAACTTACCCTAAGGGGGTCCAGCTTACACGGTTGGGGGACAGCAATGGCAGGGTTCACACAGGCAGTAGTTGGCTCTAGCTATACACTGACATGTGTAACTATACTAGTGCAGGTCAAGAAACACGTTATCAGATGTAGCAGCGACACTGTACAAGTTGTCCCAGGAGGGTTCTCTCACACACTCTCTGAAAACACTGACAGCCCTCCTTTTACCAGGCTTCCTTCCTCAGTAATGACCATCTGGAAGCCTCACCTGAGAGCTCCTGGGACTAAGGAAAAAACCCGTAATGGATTAGAGGTGTGGACTCTACCAACTTGTCCTCCAGTCCAGAAACACCAGCTCATAATAGTTAACAAAAAGAGCCCTAGAAGACTACGTTCTGCTAAAGCAGCATTTATCTTTCTGGATTTCCTTTATCTCGCCTGGCTGAGGAAACCAGGTGAGACCTACACCCCATCCACTACTTTACCATAAACTACTACAGCAGGAAAAAAAAAGTTAAAAAGAAGTATAGAGTACACGTACAGTGATATATTGTAGAAAATCGTATATTCTAGTATACAAGCTTAAACTGAAATTACACGTTTTTTTCAAAGTTTATAGTTAAAGGGGTTGTCCGGGTTATTAAAGAAGTTATCAAGTTTTTGAAAAATATGGGCCAAATAGCAGCATGCAGCATGCTGATTCCTACACTAACCTAAACACCCTCCCCCCGCCTCGTTTCTAACTAACATAATTTAGCAAAAATTCATAATACCCATATCCCGGGGGTCTTCATGTGATTTCCCCAGGGACATTTGCTGGTTATCCAGTGACGTTCCATTTCCACGTTTCTGGAAACGGAATGTCACTACTACTCCCCCACATCCACCTCTATCATACTTAGGGGGCGTTAACACTTGTGCCCCTGTCCGCCCTGTGTCACTCCGCCGGATTTCCGTCCTCAGCCCTGAGAAACTGGATAGGGGACGGCTCACCTTTAAAAACCATTCATTTGAATGGGTTATGAAAAGTAACCACTGGTGTCTGCCTGTGGTTTCTCCATGGGGAAACAGTTTTTTTGGCCAAACACAAAGTCAGACATGCAGTTACCCTTAAAAACCCATTCAAATGAATAGGTTTTAAAGCTGACCACCTGGAAGCCTCACTGTAACTTTGAATGGTAAAGATACCCAAATTATTTCATCACTGATTGGAAAGACCTAAATCGATCCTCCCAACAAAAGTATCCATTGGATATAAAATATAACCTTTATTGATTCATTAAAAAGGTATCGTAGTTAAAAAAAATGCCAAAGGCACCTGTAGTGACTAAACACCGCTGAGTAACGGTCAGTGTACTCTGAGACAATTACCTATATGGCAATTGTATCATTAGGGATACATATAGGACTCTGTCCCTTACAAGCCCTGTCTCCCTCAACCAGAATAATAAGGGTGTTGTTGTTGCTCGGCTGATAAAACTGTTTACAAAGGCTTGGGATAAACAAAGCAGTTCCTGCTCCTGGGTCCCCTGAGGATACTGACCTATCGTCACACCAACAGAGGCACACCAAAAACGGAGACTGCAACCAGCTCTATAATATCAGCCAACTTGCGAGTCACAGCAACCACCCCTCTTACTTAAACAGCCCTACGCGTTTCGTCTTTTGGACTCTTCAGGCGCTAAAAAATAGCATTGCGGCACTTAGCCGCTATTTGATGGGAGAAGAACGGTATATGTTCTGACCGTCGGCAGGTCCGCATATGATATCATATATAAGTAAGAGGGGTGGTTGCTGTGACTCGCAAGTTGGCTGATATTATAGAGCTGGCTGCAGTCTCCGTTTTTGGTGTGCCTCTGTTGGTGTGACGATAGGTCAGTATCCTCAGGGGACCCAGGAGCAGGAACTGCTTTGTTTATCCCAAGCCTTTGTAAACAGTTTTATCAGCCGAGCAACAGCAACACCCTTATTATTCTGGTTGAGGGAGACAGGGCTTGTAAGGGACAGAGTCCTATATGTATCCCTAATGATACAATTGCCATATAGGTAATTGTCTCAGAGTACACTGACCGTTACTCAGCGGTGTTTAGTCACTACAGGTGCCTTTGGCATTTTTTTAACTACGATACCTTTTTAATGAATCAATAAAGGTTATATTTTATATCCAATGGATACTTTTGTTGGGAGGATCGATTTAGGTCTTTCCAATCAGTGACCACCTGGAAGCCATCCCCTCTCCAGTTTCTCGGGGCTGAGGACGGAAACCCGGCGGAGTTACACAGGGCGTACACGAGCGCAAATGTGAACGCCCCCTAACCACTCTTCCTTCTAGATTCCTGGCACTGCTCTGTGCTCTGCAGCTGATAATCCACCTCTAATGTGCAGGCTTCGGAGGCTTTAATTTATTCACTTCAGTTTGTTAATTGACAAAAATAAACTAACTAATTCTGCTATTGTTAATGTGATCCTCCATAAGGAGCCACAGCACTTAGGGTTCAGGTGTCTATGAGGGGGAAATGTCGAAATATTTGACAATTGTACTAAAAGGAGTCTGTCATAAGAACCCAGCATATCAACCCAGCCCTGCAGATCTATAGGTTATTTTCCCCTTGTGAATCCATATCACCACTACTGAGATATCACTGTTTTTGTCAATATGCAAATTGACTCCTTGGAGCTACCAAAGCAGTCACCAATTCAGATGACCCTAAGCTATCTATTTAAAGGGCTGGTTTGACATGCTGGACTCTGGTGATAGACGCCCTTTAAATGTCAAGAGGTCACTATTAGAGATGAGCGAATAGTATTCAAAACTATTGTTTTGAATACCTCGCTCCATAGGAATGAATGGAATCGGCCGGTGCACGGCCAGCGCCGGCTGCCAGCGCTTAACCCCTTGCTGTTCAGCCGCTCCCATTCATTCCTATGGGAGCGAGGTATTCAAAACTATGTTTTGAATACTATTCGAATTAACTCTAGTCACTATCACATATAAATTATACATCAAAGGTAGAGACGTTAATGTGGCCTAGGACATGACATATTGAATCCTGGGCATCACGCTTCTCCAGTATCTCTTCCCAGACTTTGTGGGAGGAAGCAGGTTTTGCTTGTTGAAACTAAAGCATGTGTATTTTTCTACTAACATTTATTTTTAAAAGTAAACTTCCTGGTGCGGAAAATTGAAATTCTTTTCGGGGTTTCAATTATCTCTGTGAACTATGAACATAAAAGACAAAACCGCAGAAGTTAGAAAGCAATTTCAATCTTTTTTTATTCTAAAGACATCTGTCATTTGTTCGACTCTTGGTCAAACTCTTTTTTAAATCCCCCGAAATCTGAGTTTTCATCAGGAATTATGAAATGTTACTATTTTAAATAATTATTAGACTCCCTCTTGATCTACATAATTGAAAAATTAATGGTTACTGTAGTTTAGGATTGAGGTTTCTTCACTAACTACTATATGAATTTATTTTATTTTATTTTAAGTAATGTCCTATATAAAAGTATCTAAAACTATGCACTTTTCACCCTAATCTCCAAGGCATCTCTATAGACTGACATTTTTAGTTTTATAGAGGTCAATTTTCATCTTGTAACTGTGTGCACTGGGTGCTTCACCTTCTGCGGAGGCGACTGTGAGCAGGAGGGGGATTGGTAAGTGATGTCATGGGCCTGCAAACCCCACAAACACTATCATTATACTCGGGGGTCTTTTCAGTCCCTGGAATATAATGATCGGAAGCCCAGGGAAGGTGAGGGAACATAAAAAACACTGTTACTTACCTCTCCTGGCTCCATAAAGCTTCAGGCCTACTTGTCTGATGTCCCAGATGTCACGTAGGCCTGGCTTGTGTCCTTACGCGTTGAGACGCAATCCCCAGCTCAGGTGACTTCTCTTTCATCATTGAAAATGGCAGAAATCAGTGGGGAGCTCGCCGGAGCCAGGGAGAGGTAAATAACAGTATTTTTTATTTTTGCATCCTCCCCTGGGTCTCTGATTATTTTTTAGACCCCAGAGTATAATAATAGTTCATGGGTGGTCCACAATGGTGCATCATACTTTGTGCAAGGGCCACTATGGGGAATAATAGTGTGTGCAATAGAACACCAGGCAGAAGCAAAAAGAAGCAGTGTTCTATTGCGCATGTGTATTAGGCCGCTGTTCGCTTCCGCTGGTGTTGTATTGCGCAGCTCTGGCTCCCAGGTGCGGGAAGAAGAGGGGACAGCAGCACTTCAAAGTCATCTCCAGGACAAGAAAACAGGTAAGTATAATGGGTTGGGGAACTGAGTTAACTAGGTAGGTAGGGCTAGTAGTCCGTGGGCTGGCTAGGGAAACGGAGCTCCCAGAGAAAAACGAAAATCACTCAACACAGTGCTAAAGGTATTTTGGTGCACTTATTAACCTATTAATAGCACTAACAGACCTTTTTTTTTTTTTTTTTTTTAAATTTGCCTGGAAAACCCCTTTAATATATTGTGATGTACGGGGGATTCAAACACTCTGGTTTCCGCTTCAAATCAGCCTTTACTGCAGCAGACAAGTTTAAGTGTACAGGTTGTGCTGCTTAGCGGCTCAGCATATCAAACACAAACAAAAGAAAACAAAATCCTACGCCTCTCCGGCGGCTAACTAAACTTGTTGTTCCCTCACTAACCCGGGGGTCAGCCTACCGCTGGCCACCCAATAAACAACGTTTTTTTTTCAGATCGACAAGAGGTGCATATACCCAGCTCTTTAGCAGTGTCCTCTTTGGCAGAGCTTTCTCACAGACTGGTTGACTGTGTCAGTGTTTCAGTCTCTCTCCTCTTTCCACTAAACAGCACACCTGTGCCACTTACAGAGCCCTGCTGGTCTGTTTCCAAGCCTGGAGTGGATTACCCTGCAGGACTGGCCCGAGCTCCTACTCCAGTCCGGGACCTAAAAACTGAATGCCTGAGCATACTGCAGCAATCTGGGAGAAATATAGTGGTTCTCCCACGCTATACCTCTCTGCACTTCACTATATATATATATATATATATATATATATATATATATATATATATGTGTATTGCTTATATTCATGTGCCTGCTCTAATCTCACATTATTCAGGTACCTACCTTTAACTAAAAATGGAGGTTGCCCTATACTGCCTTATGGGGGTCTATGTATGTACTTTCATGATAATACGGCATCTGATAGAACTTGTATAATAGAGAATCTGACAAACTTCCACTTGCCTCTAAATGAAATCTAAGGCATGATAAAGTACAATAGGACCCCATAGGGACCATATTATGGGTCTGTACAACTTCCAAGTTGGATAATTTGTACAACCAATACAAGTCAAATATATTTTTACCGGATTGTAACATGTCGGCCGGCTTCTTCAGAAATGTGTAACAATAAAATTGGTAATTAATCAAATCTAAAGTTAGGTAGGAAAATTTTCAATAATGGTAATTAATAGAGATGAGCGAACACTAAAATGTTCGAGGTTCGAAATTCGATTCGAACAGCCGCTCACTGTTCGAGTGTTCGAATGGGTTTCGAACCCCATTATAGTCTATGGGGAACATAAACTCGTTAAGGGGGAAACCCAAATTCGTGTCTGGAGGGTCACCAAGTCCACTATGACACCCCAGGAAATGATACCAACACCCTGGAATGACACTGGGACAGCAGGGGAAGCATGTCTGGGGGCATAAAAGTCACTTTATTTCATGGAAATCCCTGTCAGTTTGCGATTTTCGCAAGCTAACTTTTCCCCATAGAAATGCATTGGCCAGTGCTGATTGGTCAGAGTACGGAACTCGACCAATCAGCGCTGGCTCTGCTGGAGGAGGCGGAGTCTAAGATCGCTCCACACCAGTCTCCATTCAGGTCCGACCTTAGACTCCGCCTCCTCCAGCAGAGCCAGCGCTGATTGGCCGAATTCCGTACTCTGGCCAATCAGCGCTGGCCAATGCATTCTATTAGCCCGATGAAGTAGAGCTGAATGTGTGTGCTAAGCACACACATTCAGCACTGCTTCATCACGCCAATACAATGCATTAGCCAGTGCTGATTGGCCAGAGTACGGAATTCGGCCAATCAGCGCTGGCCAATGCATTCTATTAGCCCGATGAAGTAGAGCTGAATGTGTGTGCTAAGCACACACATTCAGCACTGCTTCATCACGCCAATACAATGCATTAGCCAGTGCTGATTGGCCAGAGTACGGAATTCGGCCAATCAGCGCTGGCCAATGCATTCTATTAGCCCGATGAAGTAGAGCTGAATGTGTGTGCTAAGCACACACATTCAGCACTGCTTCATCACGCCAATACAATGCATTAGCCAGTGCTGATTGGCCAGAGTACGGAATTCGGCCAATCAGCGCTGGCTCTGCTGGAGGAGGCGGAGTCTAAGGTCGGACCTGAATGGAGACTGGTGTGGAGCGATCTTAGACTCCGCCTCCTCCAGCAGAGCCAGCGCTGATTGGCCGAATTCCGTACTCTGGCCAATCAGCACTGGCTAATGCATTGTATTGGCGTGATGAAGCAGTGCTGAATGTGTGTGCTTAGCACACACATTCAGCTCTACTTCATCGGGCTAATAGAATGCATTGGCCAATCAGCGCTGGCCAATGCATTCTATTAGCATGAACTGAGTTTGCACAGGGGTTCTAGTGCACCCTCGGCTCTGCTACATCAGATTGCTACATCTGATGTAGCAGTGCCGAGTGTGCATCAGATGTGTAGTTGAGCAAAACTGACTCAGCACTGCTAAGTCTCTGCATTCGCATAGGAATGCATTGGCCAGCCTTCGGCCAATCAGCGCTGGCTCTGCCGGAGGAGGCGGAGTCTAAGGTCGGACCTGAATGGAGACTGGTGTGGAGCGATCTTAGACTCCGCCTCCTCCAGCAGAGCCAGCGCTGATTGGTCGAGTTCCGTACTCTGGCCAATCAGCGCTGGCCAATGCATTCTATTAGCCCGATGAAGTAGAGCTGAATGTGTGTGCTTAGCACACACATTCAGCTCTACTTCATCAGGCTAATAGAATACATTGGCCAATCAGCGCTGGCCAATGCATTCTATTAGCTTGATGAAGCAGAGTGTGCACAAGGGTTCAAGCGCACCCTCGGCTCTGATGTAGCAGAGCTGAGGGTGCACAAGGGTTCAAGTACACCCTCGGCTCTCCTACATCAGAGCCGAGGGTGCGCTTGAACCCTTGTGCAGCCTCGGCTCTGCTACATCAGAGCCGAGGGTGCGCTTGAACCCTTGTGCACACTCTGCTTCATCAAGCTAATAGAATGCATTGGCCAGCACTGATTGGCCAGAGTACGGAATTCGGCCAATCAGCGCTGGCCAATGCATCCCTATGGGAAAAAGTTTATCTCACAAAAATCACAATTACACACCCGATAGAGCCCCAAAAAGTTATTTTTAATAACGTTCCCCCCTAAATAAAGGTTATCCCTAGCTATCCCTGCCTGTACAGCTATCCCTGTCTCATAGTCACAAAGTTCACATTCTCATATGACCCGGATTTGAAATCCACTATTCGTCTAAAATGGAGGTCACCTGATTTCGGCAGCCAATGACTTTTTCCAATTTTTTTCAATGCCCCCGGTGTCGTAGTTCCTGTCCCACCTCCCCTGCGCTGTTATTGGTGCAAAAAAGGCGCCAGGGAAGGTGGGAGGGGAATCGAATTTTGGCGCACTTTACCACGCGGTGTTCGATTCGATTCGAACATGGCGAACACCCTGATATCCGATCGAACATGTGTTCGATAGAACACTGTTCGCTCATCTCTAGTAATTAATTCTATGCAAATTCAAAAATTGTCAAGAAAAAATGTAAGTGCCACTGGCCATTTTCGACTACCTGGAATCCATTTCTGCCTAGTAACAAACAATCTACGTTTTCAGCTTACATGACGAATGAATCCTATGAATATTAACCTACCTCCATTCTGATTATGCTTTATATTACAGAGGGACTGCAGGATACCTTGTCTCATCTGGAAAGATAATGGTTCAATTTCACGTGGGATATTAATAGTTTTCTAGGGCAGGATATTACAGATATATAAGTTTATTGGCTCATAAAATCTTTTATTGTATAATGCACAATGTAGGATCGCACTGTACATTAAGTATCTGGGCAACAATATTCAAGCAATATTCAATTGCGCGCTTTCACGTCTTTCATATTTAGAGTTTAATAAAATAAAATATAACAAGATATTGAGCCAAAGCTTAATACTATCGCCATGGACTGGTGCATCTAGGGAAGATAAGAGCACAGCGTCATACCAATTTATTCCCATAATTCTTCTATATGGAAATCATAATGTCACTGTCTGTACTTGGTCAATAATCTACACAGGTTTCCAGGATAGTAAAAGAAAAATATGAAGATAAAAACAAGAATTTGATAGAAATAAATGCAAAATACGGAAAGCACTAAATGTGACCGTCGCTGTAGATTAAATGGAGTTTTTATTACATAGGTTAGTAATAAGGTTGTTCCCAATGCTTACATTCAATTCACTCAGTAGGTTTTTATTAATATTTTATATATGGTTATAGTTAAATATGTTGTAAGATTTACATTGAATGCCTTTCTGTAGATTTGAAATATAAGACGGGTAAGAAGGCCTAATGGCCCAAGGAACTTCCCAACTCAGACATACGTTGTGGCTTCATTGTATCATGAAGGGGTTTTCTGGGTAAGATAATAGATAATTAATAATAATAATTAGAGATGAGCGAGTAGAGTTCGATCGAGTAGGTGTTCGATCGAATACTACGGTATTCGAAATACTCGTACTCAATCGAACACTACTAGCTGTTGGAAGTTTAAGGTTCGATGCAGAACCAGCGTTGATTGGCAGAATGCTATATATTCTGCCAATCAACGCTGGTTCTTCTCTTACCTTTAGAAGTCTTCTCCGTGCAGCGTCCCCGCGGTGTCTTCCAGCTGGAATTCACTCTGCCTAGGCATCCGGCCTAGGCAGAGCCGACTGCGCATGCGTCGGGCCTGGGCAGAGCCACACGCGCATGTGCAGTCGGCTCTGCCTAGGCCCCGATGCCTAGGCAAAGTGAATTCCAGCCGGAAGAAGACGTGGGGACGCTGCGCCGGGAGAAGACTTCAAGGAGAATCCAGCCCGACCGTCACTCGTGGACTTGGTAAGTATAATTTTATCGAATTTTACCTACCCCTGAAACGAGCATTTCCCCCCATAGACTATAATGGGGTTTGAAATCCGTTCGAACAGTCCAACAGTGTGCGGCTGTTCGAATCGGATTTCGAACCTCGGACATTTTAGTGTTCGCTCATCTCTAATAATAATTAATATCAAGGTCTGCCACCCAGCACCCCCACTGATCAGCTGTTCACAGGGAATGTAGCAGGAAGCAGACAGCTCCGTTCTCTGTGTAGTGGCAGAGCTGAGTCACTGCGGCTTAGCTCCAATTCAAGTGAACGGGGGCTGAATTGCAATATGCTGGCCACTACAGAGGCAACAGAGCTGTCTGCTTCCTGCGCCATTCTCTGTGTAACAGCACCTGATTCTACAGCGGGAGTTACAGCTGTCAGGCCCTCACTTATCTGATATTCATGGCTTATCCTTAGGATAGGTAATCAATATTTTTATCCTGGAAAACCCCTTTAAAGGGAACCTTTTATGTTGAACATGCAAGCTGTATTGTATAGAGCAAGAGCAGAGCAAACATATATTATTATGTAGGAAAATACTAACTTAGTCCCTGTTTACTTTAGGACTAAGAGTCCATTGAGTAGCACTGACCACTGGATTTGCCAAATATGTACACAGATATGTTTGGTTGCCATTGAGAAATTTTTTTGTTGAACGGAAAATTCTCTTTTGTAATTGTAATGATAAATGCAAAAATGATGATCTATCTGTATATGAAATATTGAGTTATGTCTTTTGTCACCCCCTCTACCTCATAGATTGTAAGCAGTCCCATTGTGTGAAATGACTTTCTTTGTAATGTACAGTGGGGCAAAAAAGTATTTAGTCAGTCACCAATAGTGCAAGTTCCACCACTTAAAAAGATGAGAGGCGTCTGTAATTTACATCATAGGTAGACCTCAACTATGAGAGACAAAATGAGAAAACAAATCCAGAAAATCACATTGTCTGATTTTGTAAGAATTTATTTGCAAATTATGGTGGAAAATAAGTATTTGGTCACCTACAAACAATCCAGATTTCTGGCTCTCACAGACCTGTAACTTCTTCTTTAAGAGTCTCCTCTTTCCTCCACTCATTACCTGTAGTAATGGCACCTGTTTAAACTTGTTATCAGTATAAAAAGACACCTATACACACCCTCAAACAGTCAGCCTCCAAACTCCACTATGGTGAAGACCAAAGAGCTGTCAAAGGACACCAGAAACAAAATTGTAGCCCTGCACCAGGCTGGGAAGACTGAATCTACAATAGACAACCAGCTTGGATTGAAGAAATCAACTGTGGGAGCAATAATTAGAAAATGGAAGACATACAAGACCACTGATAATCTCCCTCGCTCTGGGGCTCCACGCAAAATCTCACCTCGTGGGGTCAAAGTGATCACAAGAACAGTGAGCAAAAATCCCAGAACCATGCGGGGGAACCTATGATGTAAATTACAGACGCCTCTCATCTTTTTAAGTGGTGAAACTTGCACTATTGATGACTGACTAAATACTTTTTTGCCCCACTGTATCTTTCTGTCTGTATTTGAACCCTACAAATTGTACAGTGCTGCAGAATATGTTGGCGCTATATAAATAACATTTATTATTATTATTTTTATTATTATTATATGTCAATCCCTTAGTCAGTAAGAGTTAACAATTTTAGTCTTTTCATCAATAATGTACGTAATCTACACAGGGAATGTGATGGAAGATCTGCAACAACAGCACCCTGGAGAGCACCCTCTGTATAGTCACCAAGTTCATAGTTAATATTTGTCGTTAAAGGAATCAATAAGATATCAATAAGGAATCAAAAAGACATCTAGCACCAGATTTAGTAGATGATGGGTCGTGTAAGACCGGTAGTCATATTCTGATATGATATGTGTATAACAGCATAAGAAAAACAAGACTAAAACATGTTGCGGAAATAAGTATATATCACAGGCAATACTATAAAGGAGGCATATAAGATTGATGATCCTTTGGAGAAAGCATTCCGAAAAGTACTGCAACATCTTCAGTGAGAACCATACATTGTATTGGGCTGTGCTTGGTTTAGCAACCCAGCCCCACTCACTTGAGACTGAGCTTCAAATAAGCCATGTGATCATTGAACATGATGAGCACCAATATAAATTCAAACTATGCATGTCCGTTGGCCATTTTCCTGTGGCCTTTCCCATTTGGCCACAGGAAAATGGCCAACAGATGTGCGCAGTCGTCAATTTTGGACCAAGAGAAGAGGAGGACGAGAGAAGAGGTTGAGGTGGAGAAGAAGACAGAGGATGTCACTGGAGAGTTTTCAAGCAGCACTGGAGACACCCCCAATGCTGCGCAAAAACTCATTTGCATAAGGAAGAAAGGAGAAATTGTTCAGGAAAGGCGGCGTGGATCAGAATAATAAGGGTAAGAAAAGAATCGCCTTTCTTAAGCCCTTTAATAAACTATAAGAAAGAGGTCAAGATACGAATCAAGAATCACATTCACAATAGCGAGTACACAACTTAAAGAGGTGTTCTCATGCTTGAAATAGATGTGGGTCCCAGCGCTGGGAGCTGCATCTATCAGGCATTTTTGCCATATACTGTTGATATAGTCATATATGCCAAAATGAAAATAACACTTTAAGGCTAAGGCCGTACATTGCGGAAACACTGCATTTTTTTTGTTGCAGGTTTTGCTGCGGTTTTTTGAGCCAAAGCCAGGAGTGGATTGTGCAGAGGAGAGTATGGATACTTCTTAAATATTTCCCATTCCTTTTCTAGCCATTCTTGGCTTTGGCTCAAAAAAAAAAAAAAAAAAAAAAAATCTACAACAAAAAAAGCTGCGTTTCTGCAATTTGGGGCCTCAGCCTAAACCCCACAGGCCGGAACCACCGCAAAAAAGTGCTGCAAGAACAACCGCGGCGTGAACTCATCGCGGTTCTTCCCACAGTGCTTTGAACAGAAAGTTCACAGAGTTTTCCTCCGCGGACTTTCTGTTACAATTATATCTATGGGAAA
This sequence comes from Leptodactylus fuscus, assembly GCF_031893055.1. Lineage (NCBI taxonomy): Eukaryota > Metazoa > Chordata > Amphibia > Anura > Leptodactylidae > Leptodactylus > Leptodactylus fuscus. The sequence goes on from NC_134265.1 coordinate 315,157,136, forward strand.
GCCGTTGACGTTTCCGTAGATATAATTGACATACTGCAATATTCAAAACCGTGACAGTTTCAGAATTCGCAGCGTGTCCGCGCTGCGATTTTTTCCACAAAGTGGCCATGGGATTCGCATGAATCCTATCCATTTTGCAAGTACTGTAAAATGCCACGATTTTTCCCGCAATGTTTCTGCCGCGGCAAAATTGCGTCATATCCGGCCCATGGGGCCCTGGCCTAAAGGAGATATCTGATATCTGTAAGAAAAAAGTGTCTGCTTGACTCTTGTCCATTTCCTGTGTATGGTAATGCATCTTTAGGCTGAGGCTCCACATTGCGGAAACGCAGCTTTTTTTGTTGCAGATTTTGCTGCGTTTTTTGAGCCAAAGCCAATGGCTACAAAAAGAATGGGAAATAAATAGGAAGTTCTTATACTTCTACCTTCTCGTCGGTCCACTCCTGGCTTTGGAGTAACTCCCATTCTCTTTTATGCGAGTTATGGAAGCAGCATAATTCCCAGATATATTGTTCCATAAAGTCTGACCACAGCTGAAAGTCTTCTGCAGAGGTCACAGCCAGGTAAGTAAGGCTGGAGAAGGCAGGGGTCATTTTAGAAATATAGTGGGATCCTCATCTACTAGACATTTATGGCATATACTATGGATATGTCTTAAATATATTTTGTAGGAAAACCTCTTTACCCTCCTTAATTTGAAATACATTAAGCTGCAATACCAGACACAGCCTATGGACTAGAGGGGCACTGTAAAATAGATTATTTTTACTCATACAACAACACCTTTAACTTGTATATTCCTAAATATACACTTGGAAATGCAAAGCCCTCCCCTTTGACATATTTCACTGTGGAAACTCAGTTGTGTTTTTTTTGCTGCATTATTCATTACCCTTATAAGTCTATGGAAAAAAATGCAACATTTTCATTGTTAAAATTAACATTGTGTGGATTTTTCTGCATTGTATCAATAAGGTTAGAGCGTCATTCACATCGCTAGGACTGTATAATGCAGTATTTTCACATTTTCTTTTCCATAGCGGGCACAGCACGTACTGAACTTCTGCTGCAAACAACAGTAGAAATTGTTTTCTTCAATTTGACCCTACATATGTCTTGCACCTCGGAGGGCTCCCATAGTGAACAGAACACATATATCAATGTGTTGTCTCTTCTTTTCTTTCCTCTTGACTTGAGATTTCTTGAGATGACCATTTAAAAAAAAAAAAAAAAAAACTTTTGCATTATTTTCAAAGCTGGTCGTCTTGCACCATTAATGTCAAGATATCTCATAACAAGAGTACAGGTAAGGAAGGAAGCAAATGTAAACAATGTTAGGGTCCTTTTACATGGGCAGGTGTTCTGTCTATAACAAGCATAGCTTGACCATATTAGCAAGTAGATCAATGTTAAATGATATAACCAAGTTTCTCACCAAGGTGGTACCTATGAGCCACGAAAAAAAAAAAAAAATAGGAAATGCTGTATTTTTCATGAATAGACCTCTTAGATCCATTTTCATTGACCTAGCTCATCTAAAGGTGAATGGGTCAAAGGTGAAAAGAAATCCTATACAGAACCACTAAACACACGGTCAAAAACTGGATGTAAGGGAATTGCTAGTTGGGTAATTCCCTAGTGCTGCGGCTGGAACAATGGAAGAAGGGAAATACAGACACAGTGAGTCCTAAACTTGACCCAGTCCCTGTCCCTACCTACTTGCCACACTGTCCTAGTGACAGGAGCAACTTGGTGACGGTCCCTTCTCTCAATAGGTGTACACAGAACAACACAAGACAAACAACACAGAAGAGGAGTCAGCAAGCCAAGGGTCAAAGCCAGAGAGACAAAGGAGTACAAAATCATAAACCAAAAGAGTAGTCACAAGGGAAAGGTCAGTAATACAATAGTAAGAGAAGTAGGAAGCTAGCAAGGACAAAGTCACAATAACCAGCAAACCTGTGTAGGCTCAAGATCTGTATATAGGAAGTCCAGGACCTGCCCCAGACCTGATTGGTAGACAGGCTGTCAATCACACAGGTAAGGCTAAGATTAACTATTTGATGAACAGAGGGAAACAAGGTGCAGGAGATGGGTGTGGTGGAAATTCAATTACAGAGGAGAGGTAATAGAGCAGTGTTCAGACAGAGCAACAAAAAACTCCAAGCAAGGAATCAAACTGAACACGTCTCCTGCACCGCAGCATGCAAGCAGAGAATGGTGCAGAGACCTGAACAGGCAGAGACGTTACACTGGATTAGCCATGTGAATAGGGTGGAAGATTTTCTTGACGTTCATTTGGCCAATCATTGGTTCACCATAAAGACCTTTTATTCCCACAGGTAAATAATTATAGGTAACAAATATTTTAATTCTTATTTTTGGTATATTTTAAAGGACAGCAGAACCTATACCTAACACCTAGACCTAACACTCCCCTACATGACTATCGTAAAAACAAAAGGGAATATAGACACCGAGCAGACCGTAGTGTAGTATTTTTTAAGAACGTTTAGAGCGTTAAACAGAGGAATGACGCTCACCTTGTAGGGTTGTGAGCCCAAGTCACAACTCTGAAATCGCAGTACAAGGAGACCGAAGGGTTAATCTTCGGGTTGAGGCAGCATGTTCCTAACACCACATGGGTGTATAAGCGTATACACAGAGGACCAATCCGGATAAATCCGGCAAAAAAGGAACTGCGCTCTTCTTATTGGCAAATACAGATTTATTGGCATCAAACTCACTCTCTCTCCCAGCGGTGAAGAAACTATTACACCTGAAGAAGGGCGTGGTATACGCCCGAAATGCGTTGTGTGTGAGTTTGATGCCAATAAATCTGTATTTGCCAATAAGAAGAGCGCAGTTCCTTTTTTGCCGGATTTATCCGGATTGGTCCTCTGTGTATACTACATGACTATCGTGGTACTGTAACACTTTCATGGCTAGACTAGATTTTATTGCTTTGTGTAACCTTGATTTTCCCTCTAGTACTTTCAATAACTTTCAGAACCATGTTAAATTAGTTATTTTAAAATTCGGGAAATGGTTTCATAGGTCCTTGTTTGTCTTTAAACATTTAATACTTAAGATTATAGCTTTTACTATATAAAAATTATATGGAGGAAACAAAATATATAGAGCATTGAAAAATGTGCTGATTGTGTGATAGGGGGCAAGATAAGGCACCAGCAACACGCAGTTAAGGCCATGTTTTATGATATGAAGGAATGCATAGTTGTCAAGCTCGATCAACTTAAATGCTCTAAAGGAGTTTGGTTTCTGGTTTAGGAACGTGGCAGACTGCCTGGCTCTTCATGAAGACATTTCAATCCAAGAACAGCACAGCTGAATATTTTTGCCTGTCCACTGCTTGAAATGACCTTTTGTTGCGTGGTTTGGTCTCACATATATAATTTCTACTACATGTTCAGTCTAGCTCATGAGAACGGCAGTGACTGGCTCTCCTTCTTACTTAGAAGAGTGTTGTAGTATGCACTCTGGAGACCATCTTACAAAAACTTTTACACGAGGCTTGTGGAAAATGGAACATTTAGCAGATATCAGTATAAGTGATACTGAGCAGATTGTCTTGTAGGTCCAAAATATAATAAAACAATTCTTGCTTTTTACCAGTTTTTACATGAATTGGGGTATGGAAGTCCTTTACTGCTGCAATTCCAGGAATAATCGTCCATACTTGTTGGCATGTTATGGCTTGGATAATGCAATGTACAAAAAAATCTTGTAATTCTATATATCTGTAGCTCCAATGCTCAGCATCTAAGCCCTTGGGGACTTTGGCAAATTGGCCCTGGGAGAGGGCATTCTCTGTTTTCCATCCCTGGCCAAATTCCTTTTGTTATCTTTCTTTTCTTGTTGTTCCCTTCTCCTTCCAGATCCCTCTCTACTTCTAACCCTGGCTTTCCCCCTTCTCTCGTTCCCCTCTCTCTCCTCCTTCCCCAGTTACCTTTCACAGGGATTAACTCTCTGGATAATATCTTGAATACAGGTTTAACCATGTTCCTCTGGGGCCCATATCCTAGCCCTTCCCTTGACAAGATGCCCCCAGTTTTATCATTCTTGACACTTTCGATTCTTCACCAGTCATAATTGATCTGCAATATACATAAGCACTCATCTTCAGTCCTTTGGTGTTGCCCTCCTTGACTACCTAGAAGTAGGTGGTGGACTCAGTGACGGACTAGTTGACTCCCTTTTTTTTCAATCTTAGCTGTCTACTGGAATGTTCTTGTTCCTATTTCTTTCTGCTGCCTTATATGTTCTTGAGAAAAATAATAAATAAATATTAAATGCAAAAAGATCTTGCAACTAATGTATTGACTTTAGTGGCATAAAGCATAAACATTGAAAAACCACCGATTCGAGTTTTGCCAGGACTTCATATTTTGCCCATTTTTTGTCATTGCTATCCCATGGATGCCACATTAGTTTTAAGAAGCTGGATAACCCCTTTAAAGTCAGACCAGCCGTGGAATCAAACAGACAACATCTGGCATTTCTAAGACAAATTCACCAGACTCTCACAAATCAGCAGATAGCTTAAGTCATTCTTTAAGAGCGGTCCTACACCTCTGGCAAGGTTAGTTAATGTTCTTCATGACGGCGCCAACTTTTGGTTTGATGCAAATTCTATATCTCTCGAGTGACTTTCATAGACCTTCTAATAACCAACATGTTTACATGATTGGTCTTTGAGGGGCCATTAGTTCTGGATAGAAAGTGATAGAAGTTATAAATGTACTGCTTATAAAATAACAAATAAAGTCATAAAGTGAATGTATTGGTTCTATGCAGTACAGTGGATTCTATGGAGGATGCATATACAGTAGGTTATAAGCAGACTTGGATAGGCGGAGTGTTTGGGCATCCACATGGAAAATAAGGTTCAATGTGGAAAAATGTAAAGTTAGGTATCTGGATAAAATAATCTGCACGTGACTTATGTCCTAAAGGGAGTAAAGCTGGGAGAGTCACTGGTGGAGAAGGACCTGGGTGAACAGCACAATGTCAGGCAGCTGCTTCTAAGGCCAGCAGGATATTGTCTTGTATTAAAAAGGGTTATGGACTCACAGGACAGGGATGTAATATTACCACTTTATAAGTGCGACCTCTTCTGGAATAGAAATCATGTTGTTGGAAAAGGTTCAACAGAGGACCACAAAACTGATATGGAGACACTCAGTTATAAGACTTAGGGTGAATTCACACTGAGTAAACGCTAGCTTATTCTGAACGTAAAACACGTTCAGAATAAGCGGCGTCTAAAGCAGCTCCATTCATTTCTATGGGAGCGGGGATACGAGCGCTCCCCATAGAAATGAATGGGCTGCTTCTTTCACTCCGTGCAGTCCCATTGAAGTGAATGGGGAGTGCCGGCGTGTACGCTCCGGCATGAGCAGAGCTTGCCGTATACGCCGGCACTCCCCATTCACTTCAATGGGACTGCACGGAGTGAAAGAAGCAGCCCATTCATTTCTATGGGGAGCGCTCGTATCCCCGCTCCCATAGAAATGAATGGAGCTGCTTTAGACGCCGCTTATTCTGAACGTGTTTTACGTTCAGAATAAGCTAGCGTTTACTCAGTGTGAATGCACCCTAAAGGAGATAAACCTGTCTATTCTAGAGAAGACCTGTAAATATATAACTGGTCCATGCAAGAAATATGGGGAAAAGCTGTTCCATGTAAAAAACAAAGAATCACTCTCTCTATCTGGAGAAAAAAGAGCAGACAAGACTTCTTCACTGAAAGGACTGTGATCTGTGGAATAGCCTACCTAGAAGCTGGTTACACCAGTTACCGCTGACAGCTTTAAAAAGGATTAGATGACTTTTTGGAGAAAAATAGCAGTGATGTTTATGGAAATGTATAGACTGTCATGACTTTTCCCATCATTTACATTTTTTCAACCATGTAACTATTGAGGTAAGCCTATAATTCACTATGCTACCTTATCTAGAACACCAGCAGCACAATAGAGCTCATCCACTCTCTAATAATATTGAAATCACTCTGCTCATTCTGCCCAAGTCTAAATAGCAAAGTTGGCAAATGAGATATCGAAAACAGGAGGTGTATGTCTATTGTAAGTAAGTTAGTGGTCAGTGTGGAAACTACTGTATATGTTAAATTTTTAATATGAATAGATATTAAAAATAAAAAGACACTGCCAGTGTTATAAATATGTTCATAATAATAAGCTGATTTAAACAATGGCACTTCCTTTCTGAGTATTGTAAGGAGGTATTTCAAGAGCTATAGTCTCAAAGCTCTGCACATTTGTTGTATGCTCCAGTTTGTGACTTTTTAAAGAAAATAAATATAATTTGTTGCGTGATATTTTATTGTTTATATTGATATGATTGGGTGAGTTACCAAGGAGGTAAGAACCAGGTCAGTTTTCTGCTCCAAACTGCTAAAGGTTTTCTTATCACTTCATATGGAGATACATTGTACATAATATATTATGTTACGGTAAAAATTGGAAAAAATTAGTCCTTGGTAACACATACTGGCAGTTTACATGTGCCTACATTCTCCTAGGTCAGGGAATAATTGTACACATCAGGGAGAGTGTGTGCCTACATAGGCAGTATGGAGACTTACAAGTCATTCCTGCTCCGCTAGGGATTCTGGGTAAAAAATATGCAAATCTATTCTCTAGGATGTAATTAGGAGACAGTGCCTCTGTATGCCGCCCTCTAGAGGGCAGCATCCTTAACATCATGCATGACTCAGTTAAAAAGTCTATTATCATGATGCGGATTTAATTGCCAAATTAGTATTTCTATTCCAAAAGGAACAGATTTCCAGCTATGGACAGTGCTGTTTCAGCCTATTGGGCCTCCTCAGCATAGCGCAGGGATACTGTTTTGGAAGAGTGAGAGACTATAGACCAGGGTCAGGGGATAATCGTACACATTAGGGAGATGATAGAATGATCAGTGACGTATGTGAGCGATATCACCGTTCCTCCCCAGCAACAGGTCTTGTGGGGTGCAGGGCTTCTGAGGAATGAGGAATGACCAAATGAGCTGCAGACATCAGAGTGCCATGGACAGGGACTTTTTTTTTTTTTTGTTACACCTGGCCCCTTTGAAATTTGCCAATTCCTGGAAAACTCCTTTAAGAATAACGTCCCGTAGGCCACAAAATATAATGTCCACCATATAGTGTACTGTCCCATGGTAACCTCGATACAGTATAATGATCCATAGTGGTCCCGTCACATAGTATAATTTCCCATAGTGTCCCCTCTCACAGAATAATAGAAAATTCTGCAATCCGCTGAATTAGGCAAGATACTCATCTCGCCACATGGTAGGTACGGCTCTGCCATGTTCAACAAGCTGATATGCACTGATACAGGAAACTGCTTTTCAGAGTTGGGTCTTCTCTCATGACAATGGGTTCTTGTTGGTTCGTTGGTGCAAGCCTAAGAGTATTAGGCAACATATCCCTCATATAAAGGAAAAAAAAGATAGCACTCAATTTCCAAAAAGTTGCAAAAGTGTTATTTTAATCCATATGCTACTATGCTAATATAAACACTTTTGCTAGTTTTTGATTATTGGAGTGCTATGTTTTTTCCTTTATTAAGTGGAAAAGGAAAAGTTCAGCGCCCGTTAGACAGAGAGGATGGCAATCCCTAAATATTTCATGTACTAATCTTCCAGACAAAAAAAAAAAAAATGGAAAAATGAGCAGCAAAAACCAGGTGTACATGATTTACTCCTCATGTTTTATGTGTTTCAGATGCTTTATAATAGTTTCTGCTCCTTGCCGGACAAATTCATAAGCCAAATGTACAGTCTGAAAGTGCACCGGTGTATCAAAAGTATTAGACACTTTGATAAATCTGTCACAGATTAAAACTGGTGCTCGGTCCTGTTAATAAGTTTATGCACCCAATATGTTAATTTGACTCTCTACTGTCAAGTGGGCGGTCCTAGAATTGAGTAGACCGTCAGGGGCCACCCAGTTGACAGCAGATAACCTATTTAACTTATTGGGTGCTGGCAGAAATGATTGGGGCTAAAGAAAAACTTCCAACTGGGCTGGAATTAGTGGAATGGAGCCTATGAAAGGACACAGAGTATAAGTTGGTGGAGGTCTACTTTAAACTTAGATGTATTAGCTTATTTGCCTCACTGTACAGCTTGTCATTTAGAAAGATAGATGATCTATCAGGGGTCTACGAACGTACATGTGGTGTGTTGAGGATGCCTTGGTGTGTCCAAAAAGTGGTAGCAGCCATATTACTTGCACAACAGCCATACTTTCTTCCTACATGACCTCATTGCTCTTTTGCACTGCTTGCAGGCAATCTAATAGCACTGGTTTAGATTACAATGTGGTTTCTGTGCAATTCATGAACATTTTAGAAGGAATTCATGGTGACAGGCACACTGAAACAAACCTATGAGGAATCAGCCTCTCTGGTGCTCCCTCTGGTCTATCTTTAAATAGCAATCTATTATTTGGCCACCATGTTCTAGTAAATAAATGCAGACACATCATTTTTTTTATTTTTTTTTATTCCTTTGCTTGCTCATAATTTAACATCTTAACCATTGGTTTAACATTGCACAATGTGCCTATTTTTACAACAGTCACCACCAAAGCATCCCCAGAATGTGCTTTACTTCCTTTATGCCTAATATTAGTAACTCCATGCTCTTTATATAGTGAGGTATTTTTTACAGATTTGTAGAAAACATGATGAAATAGATGCTGAGTCCTATAAATATTCAGCTTTGTGTGACCTGAAAGAGCCACAATGTGCAGCACAGCAAGTAATCCAACTGCTACGTTGCAGATACGTGTACGGGAACATGAAAGGATTGATTCTTACTAATGAAGGGACTTGGCAGGTTAGTATTTTTGTAACCCCCATGAAGTATGCCATAGCCGTGTTGCTTGTTTCCTTAAAGACCAAAATGAAAAATGTAAAGATTTTGTGAAAATACGGCGACGTTCTGCAATTCATGAAAATTGTAATAAACTTCATCTGTCAGTTTGTTTAGTACATGTCAGCGATTTCCAATCTAGCCTTTCCAGTGCACATTGTTTGTAAAATTGCCCTATACTGAAGGAAAATGGGAATCAATTTATCTGACAATCACATTTCTCATCATTCGTAATGCCGCAACGTCCCAGACAACCTTTCACATTCTGTAAATTGCTGAGTAAACATGGAAAAAAAATCAATTGTTAACCGCACTTATTGTTTTCTTCCTGTTCCCTGCTCACAATTATCTCCAGAAGAAGTGAAATCCACCAGTAAATATTCATATTTTGATGTCTTTACCCCTGAAAACAATTCTACTGTCATATTTTGTTGCTTTCCTATGCTCTGTGATGTTTGTGCAGCTAAATATTACATCCATAGTATGAGAAAAGGTAAGAATTTCCCTTGGTTATACACTGTCTACCAATAAGTGTTTGGATGCCCAGTAAAGTTCTGCGGAGGTGGAGTTATGGTCTGGGGGTGTTTTTCCTGGTATGGACTGAGACCCTTGGTCCCAGTAGGTGGTAAACTCAACGTTGACACCTATTGCACTATGTTAGATAACAGTGTGCTTCCTACATTATGGCGGTTCTATGGGTCGGACCAATGTTGCTTCCAGGATGACAACGCCAGCTGTCATGTAGTGAGGTCTACCATGGCTTGGTACAGTGACAATCAGGTTAACCGACTGGACTGGCCTGCCCAGAGCCCAGACTTGAACCCTATCGAGCACTTCTGGGAAAAAGTTGAATAAGGGGTGAAGCAGCCGACCAAAATCAGTGAAAGAACTTACCTGTAGAGATGAGCGAGTAGTATTCGATCGAATGGTCCAAAAGGAGAAACAGTTAACATGGTGGAACAGCAGGTGGAGCTACTAAATTCATATTTTGTATCCGTCTTCTCCCAAGAAACTAATGGAAATATCGACATTAATGGTGATGGAGATGAGGGGAAGGAGGACTCCAAGCTGACTATAAGCGAAGGTCTGGTAAGAGAGCACTTAGCCAAGTTACAGGAAACCAAGTCCCCAGGACCAGATGATTTACACCCTAGAGTCCTGAAAGAGATAGCAGAGGAAATAACAGAACCCCTTGCTATAATCTTTGGTAAGTCATGAGAAACAGGAGTGGTCCCTTTAGATTGGAAAAGGGCAAATGTCCCCATCTACAAAAAGGGGAAAAGGGACGATCCAGGAAATTACAGGCCGGTAAGTCTGACCTCGATAGCAGGAAAAATCTTTGAGCAAATTGTCAAGGAACATTTACTTCGGTACCTGGATGGGAAGGCATTAATTAACCAGAGCCAGCACGGCTTTATGACCAATAAATCTTGTCAGACTAACCTGATTTCCTTCTACAACAAAATCACTGAATGGTTGGACCAAGGGAATGCCGTGGACATAGTATATCTTGACTTCAGTAAGGCATTTGATAAAGTATCTCATAACCTTCTTATTGAAAAAATGATTAAGTATGGCTTTGACAAAAAATCAGTTAGGTGGATTCACAACTGGCTTAATGATCGGGCACAACGAGTAATACTAAATGGCTACACATCGAACTGGAAGAAAGTCAAAAGCGGGGTGCCGCAGGGCTCTGTTCTGGGCCCAGTACTTTTTAATATCTTTATAAATGATCTGGACGATGGAATTATTGGGGAACTCATAAAATTTGCAGATGATACGAAGATAGGAGGAATAGCCAACACTAGAGAGGAGAGAGAGTGCATTCAAAAGGACTTAGACACACTGGAACAATGGGCGGAGGTGAACAAAATGGTATTTAACAGGGACAAATGCAAAGTTCTACATCTGGGTAACAGAAATGTAAAAAACATATATAGTATGGGAGGAATAGAACTAAGTGATAGCATAGGGGAAAAGGACTTGGGCATAATAGTAGATCACAAATTCAACATGAGCCAACAGTGCGGTGCTGCTGCAAAAAAGGCTAATAAAATTCTGGGATGTATTAAGACAAGCATTGAATCTAGATCAAGAGAGGTCATTATTCCGCTGTACTCTTCCCTGGTCAGACCACACCTGGAATACTGTGTACAGTTCTGGGCGCCTCAATTCAAGAAAGACATCGATATATTGGAGCAAGTCCAGAGAAGAGCAACCAAAATGGTGGAAGGTCTGCAAACCATGTCCTATGAGGAGCGGCTAAAAGAACAGGGATTGTTTAGTTTGCAGAAGAGAAGGCTGAGGGGAGATTTAATAGCAGTCTACAAATATCTGAAAGGTAGTCACAGTGCAGAGGGATCTCCCCTATTCTCATTAGCACAAGGAAGTACAAGAAGCAATAGGATGAAACTAAAGGGAAAGAGATACAGATTAGACATTAGGAAAAACTTTCTGACAGTGAGGGTAGTGAGAGAGTGGAATAGGCTGCCACGGGAAGTGGTGGGCGCTCCATCAATGGAAATCTTCAAGCGGAATCTGGATAAACATATAGCTGGGATGATTTAGGAAAACCTGCACTCGCAGGGGGTTGGACCCGATGGCCCTTGAGGTCCCTTCCAACTCTACCAAAAAGAATACCTCGCCGCCATAGGAATGCGCGTAAGCGGTCGAACACCAAGGGATTAAGCGCATCGAATCTGTGGCGCAAGGGTCATATTAATAAGCCCTATAGTGTCTGGGGCTAAACAGTGAACAGAACCATTGTGGGATTCATAGGGCCAGAATATGGAGAGGAAAGCACTAGTATAAGGTCTATATTATTACTCTTATCTGGGCCATGTTTTTCATCTCATTGGTTATCTACAGGTAGTCAACATTTATGCTTTTGCTGTGTGATCTCTCCTATGTTCTGGTATACCGTGGTTGTATTGGTTTTACTGTAGAATCCGAGGTACTTCTTTCTGTTTAGAACCCCATCAATCAGGAGAATGGGGGAGTTTTGTCCTCCATTCTGAGTAGAATGGTAAATGAATGGACACGTACGGCTCTACTCATTTCATTGCAGCCTTGTTGCTAGCTGAGCGCTGTACTTTAGCTGGTGCAGTGCGCGTCCATCTCTCTCACCACCCTACTCAGAATTGGGGACAAAACTCCTCCACGAAGATGCAATTTTTCCCCTATCCTATGGAAAGAGGAGGATGTCTTAAAGGAGTTTTCCAGATTTAAAGGTGTTGACTGGGTTTTGTTTTTTTTTTGGTGGCGGGGGCTAAAAATAAAAAAAAACATACTCATTCATAGCTCTATTGTTCACCACTGGTCCCCTTTCTGTGCCTTCAAACAGCTGATCTACAGGTTTAAAGATGGTATCGATCAGCGAGAGCGATGGATGAGGGCTACTTGGAGACACAAGGACGCAGCTCTACAGGTGGATTTTTCCTGTCGATGTTGCTCAACTCCGGAATTGTTTCTTCTCTTTTTCAGACTAAACAGTCCATTAATCCTTGCTCTCTGGTACATACCCCACAGATACATTGCATTTTAAGCTAAGTAGCTCTAAAACATGAATTCTCATAAATGGATGGTCAGACAGGATTAATTTAGGGAGTATCAGAACAGAAATGTGTATGTCTGATCTGTGATTTATGATGTAGATTAAACTATGGAAACGTGTGGATGTGATTATTATAAATCAGACAAGTAGTAAGAGCCAGAGAGTTCATTGCAGGATGTTATTCTGTGTAATACAGCCGGCATTCATGGAGAATATTGTGTGGGCTGCTCCTCGTGTACTGAATACACCGTATAATTAATAGTGAAGAGCCTTACCTATCACAGCAATACAAGGCGTCTAGAGCCAGCAAAGGATTTCACTTAAAGGGCTTGCTTGGAATAAGATTTGCTTAGCAAAGTCGGCAAAATTCTAGTGTAATTCAAAAAATTGTCCAAAATGTCTTGCACCACACTTATCAAGGAACCGGCGTGTGCCTTTGTGATCAGCAGGCATGGTCTAAGTTGTCACACACTGGAGGGAATTTATCAATTTTCAGTTTTCTGGCATAGAGGGATGATATTGAGGCAGATGTTTGGTGCAAGGACCTTTCTAACACCAAATGTGCACCTCAAGCCTTCAAACGTGCACCTCAAACTGTAGGAGGAACTGACACCAGAGTGGACATCTACACCAATTCCTATCTGGAACTGTAGCCACTTCATAAATATCTCTGCGCCAGTTGGGTTGTTTATTAAAATTCACGATGAAGTCTTAATAAATTCCCCTATTGCGTCAACAAAATGTGGCAAAATTTGCGCATATTTATTTGGTATAAACTAAGCCGACCAATAGGAGTTGCATCTTTGGTTCAAGACCCCCATAGTTAATGGGGTCCATCAGGCTATGTCTGTGACCACTGTAACAGTCCATTCCAACAGACTATGCTAGTGTGAACCTATCAGATTCTGGCCAAGATTTAAGAACTTCCTCTATCTCCTCAGTATTCCTTAACATGATATATGGAAGTGGGTTTTCTGAACTAGACATTTCCTTTAAGGAGCACTAAATAACTTCTCAACTCCTTCCCCTTTCCATTATCAGGGTCAATGAAAAGTTGGAGATCCATGATGAGAATACATTAGCATATGATAGCGATATTCATTTGCTTTTATTGGCAAATCACTTTAAGGGGAGTCTATCCCCAGAACCCAGAGTATTGACCCATAATAGATAAGTTAGGGTCCCCTGAATCTAACAGTGTCTTCCCCTTGTGAAATGATACCTCATTTGCCTGAGATTTCTCTGTCTTTGTCAACATGTTTTTCCAGTCTTCCTTTATTATTCTTTGTATTATTACCTATAGGTAGCTGGAATTGTGACCAGCATGTGAACTCCATTATACTGAAGTTTAGATAAATTCAATAAGATGTTTTCATATACGGTGCTTGAGCAGATGGTAAGCTTTCATCTATACATATAAAGTGCAGCGCTGACATTGAAGAGCAATAACAAACTGAAAAGCACGATAAACGTTTTAATAAAAATTGTGAATACCTTCCATAAGTGTTTTAGTGTTTGAGATATGTATTGCATGTTTATAGAAAGTTTTTTTCATTAACATGTGTTACAGATAGGTCATCAATATGGGATGGGGGGGGGGGGGGCTGTTTGAAGAGGCTGTGGGCATCTTTACCCTGTGTCAATGATGTCATAGTCATCGTTCACATGGTACAGAAGCAACTGAGTCCCATTCAAGTGAATGGGGCTGAGTTGCAATAACAAGTACAGCCAAAAATCTGCTTTTCTCTTAATTTACAAAGCAGATGCAGAAACAAGGAGCCATCTATAGTGATGACACAGAGGGGTAGTGGCAATGCTGAAAAGGTGGAGGGGCTACAGCCTAAAACATAATAGAAGACATTTACAGAGCTATGAGTTGTACAGGGTGTTAAGATTAGCTTACTTGATCCAGGAGTCTCTTACTGATGGACCTGGGTGTTCCAGCCTGGCTTGGATCCCCAGGTCATGTGATTGGAATCAGCACTCAGATCCCCGCCATTGCCATCCTTGTCTGATCTCACAGGTAATTTACCTATGTTATGTAGGCTGCCTGGCTATATTAAAGCAATCCCCCATTGCACAGGTAATTGCATGTGAGATCAGTGAAGGAGTGATAAGGCAGAGCGATCCATGGGGTAGAGTGCTAGTTCTGTGACCCGGGCATTGGGGTCTATCATCAAGAGTCTACTGGATCAAGAAATCTAATCTTAAAGGGGTATTCCCATCTAAATAATTATTTTTAAATTTGTAGATAATTAAAAGTTAAACATTTTTGCAAATATAAGTAATTAAAAATTCTGCAGAATTTTAAAGATTTTCTCTAACTTTCTTAGTGGTGTCAGTCTGTTATCTTGATCGATTGCCATGGATACGACCACCAATGCAGAAACCCCTTTAAGCTGAGATATCTGCACTGTTCCCTCTAAGCCCCTATTATTGTTCAGACTTCTTGACCCCTCCCCCTTGACCTTGATCATAGGAAAAAACTTGAATCATTTCTGAGGTATACAGCAGACTGTGTAAAGGAGGATAGAATAGTCTGTGAGGAGGGGGGAAGAGCATTTGTGAAGGGGCAGAAGAAATGGTCTAAGCAGGGGACAATGGAAAGCAGTCTGTGATGGGGTATGAAGAGCCTATGGCACACCAGTAAAATTCATTCTACGGGCCCACTATACAGCTACAGACAAATATTATATGACACTTGGTTGTAAGTTCTTAACATGTCACCAATATTTATGTATTTTCAGTAGTAGCTTGCTGCCTTACCTTGTTTCTATCTTGGGGGTCTTCTCAGTACTCTGCTGTCTGGCTCATGCCTTGAACTATGGTCCTCTTAGCTCCATGAGCCAGGGATATGAACCCACATAGCAAAAGACCTCAGACGGCGGCAAGATGCTACAAGCTGGTTGGTGAGTTAGAAGATGGAAGAAGATGGAAGATTTACTCATTGCTGCTTTGGAGTACCCAATTTAGCATGAACAATTCCAAGATGTCCAACTTCTCTGCTTTCTATTATAGCTGAGCGAAATTCTCAAGATTTGTCTTATTTTGGGTCGTTCAGGACAAAAGATTTGTTTCTGGATGAACAAACTACATATTGAATTCACTTAATACAGAGTATAGCCTGTCAGTGCTAATAGAAACCTATCTATCCAATTTCTAGTTCTCTAAGGCAAATACAGCCGAAGTTATGTCAAAGTGAATGTTGCATGTGTCTATGGAAAAAAAAATTGGGAAAAACACTGCAGTGCAAATGTAGTGGTCCAGGCCTCAGGACAGATTTGGCTCAGTGGTGGCACTGCTGGTAGCTATGGCAAGATGAGTGGCAGTATGCCATGGAACAATGTGATGGACCGGCCCATGAGAGATGATGTCTGTTTAGGGGTAGTATCAGCAGTGAATATTTGCAAGAAGCACCTTAGGGGCCGCTATGGGACATAATACTGTGTGCAGGGGCCAATAGGGGACATTATACCGTTTATACCATGTGCAGGGGCCAATAGGGGACATTATACTGTATGGAGGGGCTGCTATGGGAAATTATACTTTGGGGAGGCCACTGTGGGACATTATAGTGTGTGTAAAATGGGCGTTATACCATGTAGGAACAATGAAATGGGGAGCGTTGCCATGTGTTTGTGTGAGGGAGGGAGGGGACCCAAGACAAAAGTTTGCTATGGGGCCGAGCATTTGCTAGTTACACCCCTGTATGTATAATATATATGTGTGTGTAGATAGATAGATAGATAGATAGATAGATAGATAGATAGATAGATAGATTGATTTGTGGGGGCCCATTCAGTCTCTGCATTGAACACTTTTAATAATACAGATGAAAATGTTCATTACACTATTAATAGTATTAGGCCCTGTTCCCATGGTGGAATCTGGCGCTGATTTTACAGCGGATTTCACCCCTAAATCAGCGGCAGATTCTTCCCTCATTCTGCCTCCCATTGCCAACAATAGGAGCAGGACGCTGGAAAAATAAGCATCCTGCTGGATCTTTCCGCAGATTCTGCAGCTGATTCAGAGGCCGCGGCCTGAGACTCTTCACTGGTTAGACTCATTCATTTGGGCCTTATCAGCGGTGGAAGCCACAATAGAATACTGATGTTCTGCACCATGAGCCAGGGACAAAAAATAAAGAGGAGTCCGGGGCAGATGTTCGCCTCAAATTCCTTTTTATTTTCTGACCCCTGAACAGGGTGTAGCTACTTGTATAGAATGGACTGTATTACACTTCATTCCAGTAGGGCTGCCTCAGCAAAAAACACTAGTCCTATTATTTTCCTTTATGGTATGATGTGTAGTGCCCACATGTGAGGCCCCTTCATTAGTGATGGCTCATGTTCCCTATGCATTGTATAGGTCATAAATGTTATATACGGTATATAAGATAAGATAAGATAATCCTTTAATAGTCCCACAGTGGGGAAATTTCAGCATGTTACAGCAGCATAGTAATACAGATACAGGATAATACACAGTAATATATTACAGAAGTAGACACACATATGCTGAGAAGAGAAGATATACTAGGAGTCCATAGCAGCTAAGGAACAGAAGAAGAAAGAAGGAAGACTTCATAATCATTATATATATATAGTCATGTCTCTGGGGCCTGCACCTATAGTATCTCAAGTATCTGTTTAACTCATCTCTCTTTTTTTGTCTTCTGAGATGAGATATGACAGTGCGGATAGTTATCATGCTGCAGAAAGTCAAGTTAAACACTGTTACATCTGTATGGAGTCTTCTTGATATTTGCTTCATATAGTAAATATTATAGTCAGCTGTATATATGGACATTAGGTTTAGAGAATATTCCATTCCTATACTGTCCACACTTCCAGTGTATTTACTTAAATAATGAATTCAGTCACTCGTATACTGATGGACGTGTCTTTTTTTCACCTTACTAACTAGGTAACTATGTATTTCTTAATGTCTTCATTCACTTCCTTGTGGAATCTGGCATGGATTGAAATAATATACATTTCAGATGTCTTAGAGACTTTGGCATCAAACAGAGCTTTAAGACATCGATCAGGATTGACATTTGCTCGGAATTCATCAAAATATATGTTTATCCTGCAGGGAGCACCACATATGTGAAAGTTATATACATAGGCCCAAAGCATATGTACATCTAAGACTGATTACACAGGTTATTGAAAGAGTTCAAAAGCCCTGGAAAAACCTGGAGCCATGAAAGGAAGGAACGAGAATGTTTTAATTTACTTGCAGGATTATGAAGAGCGTTTCTTCAGACCCACTATTGGCACCTAAAGTAGCAAATACCATCTCGAACCTGGGGGCAGTGCACCTGGTGCCGCCATGTAAAGTACTTTCCCAATGTCCCTCTCATATAATGAGGCCGCTTTTATGGATGCAAAAGTCTTTGGTATTTATTGTAATAAGTTTGGTGCGTAAGGTAAATGGCTTAGAAGTACAGACAGTAGAACGGATTACTTTTATGGAACCATAGTTCAATATATTCCACAAGAGGTAAAGACTGACTCATTTAGGTAATTTATGGGATTTGTTATATATAGTCCATATAAGATTAGAGTGGAGTTGCACTAATATTGTGCTCCTACTATAAAGTTCATCCTTTTTATGCACCTCGTGCTCTAGCAGGACGTCTCGTATACAAATACACAATCCTAAAACTTGGAAGACAGAGTCAATATTGGAATATTTATATGTGCAACATCCCAATGGATACTGGTAACACTAGGTTCAAATTAGCATCGGGGTGTCTATTTTTCTAGTCTGTTGGAGGACCAGAACAACAGACAAACAGACCGCTAAATCAGCAGACATGAGTGGAGCCCAATGGAAACCATTGACTTTAATGAGGTCTGTTGGGTACTTGTTCTTTTTAACTGAAACCGCCAAACTTTCACCCAGCCATTCTTGATGAACACTGCAACAGAGTTTTTGATGCAGATGTGATGCAGCCTTATACATTTATCATGTTTTTGCAACGTGTATAGTTTTATGTATATGTAACTGTAATGTGTTCCACTAATGTGTTCACTTCGGACAGAGGAATTTTAGAACGATGGTTTAGCCCAGACAGTGAATACTGGAAAGTAAGAGGAGATTGGGGGTCTTCGTCCATCTTTCACAGAGAGAGGAGAGGTCTACATCCAGAGAGAGTGGTTGTGTATGAGCATATCTAGTACCTAGCACATTATGTCTCCATGTTACTGTAGCTCAGGGAGTAATAAGCGGTCTACAACTACTGGGAGAAGTTTGGAGATTGTAGCGCCATTTCTTGGAGTTTAAGGACAGTTTCATCACAGTAAAGTACAGATCTTGATGTGTCACAGGACAGACAGAGCATATCTGCGTAGAGAGAGAGAAAGTTAAGGCAGGCACATATATTAGCTTAGCATAGGCTGATGGAAATACCATTATAGAGTTCACCCTTCATCCACAATGGATCTGTAACATCCGGCCGCATGCTGCGGCGCAGGAGATGTGTTCGGTTGTGATTTTTTCCGTTTGGTTCTCCTTGCTCTGTCTGAACACTGCCCTATTCTTTCACCTTGGTGATTGATTTTCCACCACACCCATCTCCTTCACCTTCAGTTTGCTCTGATCCTCTAGAGGTTAATCTGGCCGTGCCCTGTGATTGACAGCTGCCTTCCTGTCAACTCCATGGGCGGGTTCTTCCTCCCTATTTAACCTTGGTTCCTATTCACACCGGCGCTTGCTATTGCCGTGCGCATACCTGCTCTGACTGTCGCTGTTTTTGATTACTCTATTATACTTGACCTTTGGCTTTCCTCACTGACTTCTCTTTTTGGACTCCGATTTGGTACTGTATTGCCCGACTGTTACTGACCCTTGGCTAAGTTGACTTCCCATTGTTGTTGTTCGTCTTGTCTGCGTTTTGTGTGTCACATACTCAGGGAGGGACTGTCCTCGTGGTTGCCGCCTATTACGTAGGATAGGGCCTGGCAATAGGAAGGGAGAGCGGGGGGCATAAGCCTAGGGCTCACTGTCTCTTGTGTCCCCGTTCCAGGGTTCCCTAACATAATAGCAAGCCCATAAAAAAAAAAAAAAAAAATTTTTTTTTTTTTTTTCCCTCCTATTCCATACTATGGCTTCTGTTCAAGACCTGGTATCTCGGATGGAGGGTTTAGCAGGTTTTGTGTCTGAACTGGCTAATCAGGTGCACAACCTCTCCCAAAAACAAGCAAAGACTGCGGCTACACCTACTAGTGTCATTTCCCTTCCAAGGGTTAAAATGTTACTCCCGGACCGGTTTTCTGGGGACAGAGGGAAGTTTGAGACATTTCGAGAGTCATGTTTGCTATACTTTCGTGTCAATCCTCATGCATCTCAGTCTCAGATGGTGGGGGTGGTCATCTCTCTCTTACAGGGGGATCCACAGACTTGGGCCCTGAAACTTCCCCCTGAAGCAGAGGAGTGGGCAGATTTGGGAAGATTTTTCAAATCTTTGGGGGCCATTTATGCAGAGCCTGACCAAATTGGACTTGCTGAATCACAACTACGTACCCTCCGGCAGGGTAAACGCTCCGCTGAACTTTATTGCTCTGAGTTTCGGAAACTTAGCATAACCACAGGTTGGTGTGACGCAGCATTGAGGGCTCTCTTTAAACAAGGTCTCAATGACTCAGTTAAAGATGTTTGGGTAGGTCACCCAGATACCCCCACCTTAGAACAGGCCATGACCTTAGCTGTTCGCATTGACCGGAGACTCCAGGACAGACGTAAAGAGAGGGTAGGGTCTGATTCTGTTAAACCTTCTGTCTACCACTCTTTTCCATTTAAAAAAAACAAATTCTCCTCCTGTCACCCCTGGGGACGAGCCTATGCAGCTGGGAGCGCTGGATACCAAGGCTAGACGGGAATATCGTGTCCAGAATAACCTCTGCCTGTATTGTGGTAAACCAGGTCATTTTGTCCGAGACTGTTCCCTCAAACCACGCACACCAGCAGAAAAACTTCAGGGCCTGAGTGGTAATCGGGAGAACCACTCAGGCAACCAGGTATCTTCCGAATACTCTCATAGATTGATGTTACCTGTTTCTCTGTCCTCTGGAGACAGATCTGTGTCTGGGCAGGCCCTGGTAGATTCTGGGGCTGCCACTAACTTTGTTAAATTTTCATTTATTTCTGCTTTGTGTCTTGATCTTGTGCCATTAGACACCCCCCTAGTGGTGACTGGAGCGGATTTTACTCCCCTGGCCAGGGGTAAAATTTGTTTTAAAACACCGCTGATCTCATTACAAGTGGGCTCAATACACACTGAGATCATAAGCTTTTTTGTTATGGAAAATTTGTCATCTGACATTATCTTAGGACTTCCCTGGTTAAGTCTCCATAATCCTACTTTCGATTGGGCCACTAAAGAATTGGTAAAGTGGGGAAATCAATGCTCTTCTCATTGCATAGCTTTGTGTACCTCCAATTGTCTCAGTGAGGAGACGGTTATTCCTGAATTCCTGTCTGACTTTTGCGATGTATTTGATCCTAAATCTGCTGAGGTGTTACCCCCGCATAGACCGTATGACTGTGCGATTGAGCTCCTTCCAAACTCTAAGTACCCTAAGGGAAGGATTTTTAATCTCTCTGCTCCTGAACGTAAGGCTATGCGGGAATACATCCAGGAAAGCCTTCTGAAAGGTCACATTCGTCCATCTAATTCTCCCATGGGAGCTGGTTTCTTTTTTGTGGATAAAAAAGATGGGGGTTTACGACCATGCATTGACTATCGGGAACTAAACAAAATTACTGTCAGAAACCAGTATCCGCTTCCACTGATTCCGGATCTTTTTAATCAGATTGTGGGTGCCCGCTGGTTTTCTAAGGTTGATCTCCGGGGGGCATACAATTTGATCAGGATCAAGGAGGGAGATGAGTGGAAAACCGCATTCAACACCCCGGAGGGGCATTTTGAGTATCTGGTTATGCCCTTCGGGCTGTGTAATGCCCCAGCAGTGTTCCAGCACTTTATTAATGATGTTTTTAGAGATCTCTTAGGTCGGTATGTGGTGGTCTATCTGGATGACATCCTGGTTTTTTCTCCAGATTGGGCTACACATGTGCAACACGTCAGGAATGTTATGTTGCTATTACACCAAAACAATCTGTTTGCTAAATTATCCAAATGCCTGTTCGGAGTCCAAAAGGTCACCTTCCTGGGTTATGTCATTACCCCCGATTCATTCTGTATGGACCCACTCAAGGTCATGGCAATTAAAAAGTGGGAACGCCCTTCTAGTCTGAAGGCTCTGCAACGCTTCCTGGGCTTTTCCAACTACTATCGAAAATTTATAAAAAACTTTTCTATCATTGCCAAGCCATTAACGGATTTAACTAAAAAGGGTGCAGATTTGACCAACTGGTCTTTTGAGGCAGAACAGGCATTTGAAAAATTAAAGTCATGTTTTGCGGACGCTCCGGTCTTAATACCACCAGACCTGGAGAACCCTTTGTTGTGGAGGTGGATGCATCAGAAGTGGGGGTTGGTGCGGTTTTGTCCCGGGGTCTAGAGACTCTCACATGTTTGCAGCCTGTGGCATTTTTCTCCAGGAAGTTCTCCCCTGCAGAGTGCAACTATGATGTAGGGAATCGCGAACTTTTAGCCATCAAATGGGCGTTCGAAGAATGGAGACACTTCCTTGAAGGGGCTAAACATAAAGTCACGGTCATTACCGATCACAAGAATCTGATGTATTTGGATGGGGCTAAACGACTATCCCCTAGACAGGCTCGATGGGCCTTGTTCTTCATGCGTTTTAATTTTCTTGTAACTTATCTTCCTGGTACTAAAAATGTGCGAGCCGATGCTCTCTCCCGTAGTTTTTGTCCAAGTGGGGACCAAGAGATTGTGCCAGAAAAAATCCTGTCCCCTGGGGTGGTAATGGCCACCATAAACCCTGACCTGGCTACGTCTGTGGTAAATTCGCAAGATTTGGCTCCCAGAAATACGCCGACTGGGAAACTATTTGTACCCCCCAACCTTCGTCTCCGTGTGTTGGAGGAGATTCACTGCTCCCCTTTAGCAGGACATCCTGGCATCTCTGGTACCAAGTATTTGCTCTCTCGCTCATACTGGTGGCCCAGTTGGTCCCGGGATGTACAGGAGTTTGTAACAGCCTGTGAGATATGCGCTAGGATGAAGGTACCTAGAAGGTTACCAGAGGGCCTTCTTCATCCTCTTCCTGTACCTAGTAGACCGTGGTCCCATCTGTCAATGGATTTTATTACTGATTTGCCCTGTTCCCAAGGAAAAACTGTGATTTGGGTGGTTGTGGATAGATTCTCAAAAATGTGTCACTTTGTACCGCTCAAGAAAATCCCAAGTGCTCCACGTCTAGCCTCGCACTTCATTAATCACATACTCCGCCTACACGGCATCCCTGAAAGTATTGTATCCGATCGTGGTGTGCAATTTGTATCTAAGTTTTGGAGAGAATTTTGTGGTCGTTTGGGAATCTCTGTCTTTTTCATCAGCATTCCATCCTGAGACAAATGGTCAGACTGAGAGATTCAACCAAACCTTGGAGCAATATCTAAGGTGTTTTGTGTCTGATGCTCAGGAAAAATGGAGAGCCTTTCTTCCTCTAGCAGAGTTCGCAATAAACAACAGGGTTAATGCCACCACTAAAATGTCGCCGTTCTATTGTAATTATGGTTTTAACCCCAGGTACTCCTCTCTCTATAGTACTGAGTCTGTTAATCCCAATGCTGAGCAGATTTATCAACGACTGTGCACAGTCTGGGCCCAGGCTCGCCTGAGCCTGGTAAAAGCCCAAGAATACCAAAAACGACAGGCTAATAAAAAACGCTTACCTGGTCCAGAATACAGGGTGGGAGATCGAGTGTGGTTATCCTCCAAGAACCTGCGTCTTAGAGTTCCCTCAGGGAAATTTGCGCCGCGTTATATTGGGCCTTATGTAATCACAGAATGTATTAATCCAGTTTCTTTTAAATTACAACTTCCTAATTCTTTCCGTATCCACAATGTCTTTCATAAGTCACTCTTGAAAAAATATGTTTCACCCGTCCTTCCTTCGTCCAGTCCACCTGCGCCTGTGGTGATTCAAGGGGAACTAGAATATGAAGTAGAAAAAATTCTAGACTCCCGTCGAGTGCAGAATTCAGTCCAATACCTCGTACACTGGAAGGGGTATGGTCCAGAGGAGCGGACGTGGGTTTCTGGTGGGGATCTCCATGCGCCACGTTTGGTCAAACTTTTTCATCACCAAAATCCCTCGAAACCTGGTCCATCTGGCGAGGGTCCAGAGGCCCCTCGTAAAAGGGGGGGGGGTACTGTAACATCCGGCCGCATGCTGCGGCGCAGGAGATGTGTTCGGTTGTGATTTTTTTCCGTTTGGTTCTCCTTGCTCTGTCTGAACACTGCCCTATTCTTTCACCTTGGTGATTGATTTTCCACCACACCCATCTCCTTCACCTTCAGTTTGCTCTGATCCTCTAGAGGTTAATCTGGCCGTGCCCTGTGATTGACAGCTGCCTTCCTGTCAACTCCATGGGCGGGTTCTTCCTCCCTATTTAACCTTGGTTCCTATTCACACCGGCGCTTGCTATTGCCGTGCGCATACCTGCTCTGACTGTCGCTGTTTTTGATTACTCTATTATACTTGACCTTTGGCTTTCCTCACTGACTTCTCTTTTTGGACTCCGATTTGGTACTGTATTGCCCGACTGTTACTGACCCTTGGCTAAGTTGACTTCCCATTGTTGTTGTTCGTCTTGTCTGCGTTTTGTGTGTCACATACTCAGGGAGGGACTGTCCTCGTGGTTGCCACCTATTACGTAGGATAGGGCCTGGCAATAGGAAGGGAGAGCTGGGGGCATAAGCTTAGGGCTCACTGTCTCTTGTGTCCCCGTTCCAGGGTTCCCTAACAGGATCCTTCATTTTCTGTATAAGTTGTTGTTTGCTACGTTGGATCATCTCCTAGTAAAGATGAGAACTGAGAAATTGAGTACACATGTTTATTTTTATTTTTGTCACCTCCCTTGGGCCCCCACTTATTATACTCTGGGATCTTAAGAATCCCAGAGTATAATAATTTAGCACAATGCATGTCATGGCGAGGCAATCATTTTAGTTCATCTGAGACGAGAGGCCAATTCAATTTTGAATATTTGGGTAATATTTCTAGGGTATAAAAACAGACATTTTTTTTTAGATTTCTGGACAACTGCTACTAATATTACCAACAATAATAAATTCATTATTTCGTATAAGGGAAATGTTTGCCTTTGTACTCTCGAGAAAGGGATGAATCTCTCACATGGGTTCAAGGCTTCCTACAGAAATCACTGAACTGAGGCAGCCAGCCATAAAGACACTCTGTGAACTGATAAGAACATTACAAGCTGATGAATTGTTTAGTTGTATAATCAATAACCTTCTTCTACCCTCCCTCCTACAATTCTATTCCTATGTGTCCCTCTTGAACATAAATATGCATCCTTCAGAAATTGTTTTTAGATATACTTGAAGAAGAAGCCGAGAGCTTCGAAACATTGTAATCTACCATCGTTATTAGTTAGCCATTAAAAAAGGTATCAACTACTGAAGACTCAAGTTTTTTTGTTTTTTTATATTTCTTTATTTCACACATTTTATATTTAAGCATTTTATTTGTAAAGTAGGAATAAGTGAGGCTACATCTATGTATGTGTGATCATAAGACAATGAAGAAAGCGAAGGCAGCTAAAATAAACCAATATCACTCAATTTCTTTATATTTCTGTATGTTTATTTTTTATAGCTTTTGTGCTTCTTTTTACTTTTTGTACATTTATTTTGTATTTTTGGGACTCCTGGTTGTAAGTCTTCAGGTCTTCTATGGCTTGCAGCGCTGAACATTCCAGGTTTTTTGTTTCATTGTTATAAACTAGATTTATGAATATGTTTGGAAAATACTTTTGTTTTACAGATTCTCATTATTCATGTAGAAATTAGATACCTTGTTGTTTGCTTAGAGGAAGTTCCAGGTCACTGAATAGAAAACTGGCCAGATCAAAGATGTGCTGCAAAATTGTTTCCATCTGCATAGCTTGTTTATAATTGAGATGTAAATTTTATGTATTGAATATGTCTGCTAAAAATATTTCTATATTAAATTAGATTTTACTATTTCAAAAATTTAATTTACGGTTCAGAAATTTAAAAAATCTGTGTGAAAAGTGAATACTATACAACTGTATGGAAAAGGAGATTCCAAAGTCATCACCACATAAATCAATTAGGAAGCTTAGGTTTGGGGTGCTTTGGATGGAGCCCCCAGACAAGAGGCTTTCACTATTCCTGTATTAGCTGCATCAGTGAATTTCATTTCTTAAGAAGAAGTGTTTTTTCACCCTTTAAAGTATCAAACCACTATAGAATAAATTTACCATTGACAATTCAAATAACTCTGCAGTGTCAATACCACCGATCTCGGAATTAGGGGATCCTAACAGTTTAACATATCAAAGGCTCAGATTTGGACTGTTAGAAAGTGTAAACTTAGGCAGTCTGAAAATACCCCAGATTTATCACAGTAACTGCATATGTTTACCCTCACCCGCAGCCATTTTTCAATTTTTGTTTGAAGACCCAGTACTGGCTACCAGTATCACTGCACTGAGGGGTTGGCCTCACCACCCAACTACAATACACTTTTCTAGACTTGTACCATGAAGGGACGCTCTTATCACTAGCTGAAACTAACAGCAATTTGTCTGCAACTGGGATACTGGCAAAGTTGAAAGTGTGCTGAATATACAGTATATGAATATACTAAATACATTTTAGAGGACTATACAGCTATCGGTATTACCAGGTTTTGGTCAGAATCTTTTTCAGCCCAAGAATATAAAAATATGGATGTTTCTATTAATTGTATTGTCCCACAATAACAGCCTCAAGAACAGGGATAATGGGTCCTAACTTGCTGCAAAGGTTGTGCATTCTATGGAACCAGGGGTATACATAAAGGGATGGTGTGATGATTTAGGCTACCTCCTTGCTGATCCTGTCCAGCACAGCTCTGGCTTTATAACCTATGAGCACTTCTATCAGCTGTGATCTTTTTAAAAGGATTCAGTCATTAAAAAGCAATTTTTTGTCCCTAACACGTAGGAAGAGCCTTAAGAATGGCTATTCTTCTCCTAGAGCCTTAAGAATGGCTATTCATCATCTAGAGCCTTAAGAATGGCTATTCTTCTCCTACCTATAGATGTCTTCTCTGCGCCGTCGTTCGGTAGAAATCCCGATTTTCTTCTGTAGGCAAATGAGTTCTTTCGCAGCATTGGGGGTGAACCCTAGCGCTCAAACAGCATTGGGGGCATCTCCAATGCTGCTAGAGAAATCTCCCGAGCCGCCTATATCTTCACCTGGAATGGCTTCTCCCTGCATCTTCTTCCGGCTCTGGCTTCGAACTTCTAGGCATGTGCAGTCGGCTCTTTCGTCGGGCCCCGGCAGAGCCAACTGCGCATGCCCGTGGCCATTTTCTTGTGGCTGCTTACCCCAACTTACTGTGTAAGCAGCCACAAGAAAATGACCGCTTACACCAGTTTACAGTGTAAGTAGCCACAGGAAAATTGCCATGAGCATGCGCAATCGGCACTGCCTGACGCCCAACGGCAGAGCTGACTGCGCATACCTAGTAGTTTGTGGCCAGCGACTGAGTAGCATGGCAATGCACATGTCTGACTGTCACTCCATTCTGATGTTGGACACAGGACCACATTCTCTTTATCACTGGGGGTCAATAGTGGAATCCTTAGTGATCAGATACTACTAATAGATCCTGTAAATAGTAAGTTGTTGTTGTGGGACATCCCCTTTAATTGATAGTAGCAGAAATCTGTAAAATGGTGCAGAATCTAAAGTCTTATATAGGAGAATAATGTAGTTTTGTTCGCTTAAAGGGATCCTATCACTCAAACTCAATTTTTTCTTGTTGACACATCGGAATAGCCTTAAGAAAGGCTATTCTCCTACCTTTCGTTGTCTTCTCCGCACCGCCGTTTGCTTGAAATTATGTTTTTTGTCTGTATGCAAATGAGTTCTCTCGCAGCACTGAGGGTGAACCCCAGTGCTCAAACAGCACTAGGGGCGTCCCCAATGCTGCGAGAGCACTCTCCAGCACCGCCTCCATCTTCTTCAGCAACGATATCTTCACGCGTCTTCTTCTGGTGCAGGCTTCAGACTTCTAGGCCTTGGGCCTAGGGCAAAGTCGACTGTGCATGCCTGCCGGCCACAAGAAAATGTCCGCTTACACAGTATTGTAAGCGGCCATTTTCTCCTGGCCAGCGGGCATGCGAGTCGGATTTGCCCTACGCCCAAGGCCTAAAAGTCTGAAGTTTACGCCAGAAAAAGACGCGTAAAGAGGACGTTCCTGAAGAAGATGGAGGTGGTGCTGGAGAGTTTGCTCACAGCATTGGGGACGCCCCCATTGCTGCGAGAGAACTCATTTGCATACCGACAAAAAGCAGGATTTCAAGCGAATGGCAGCGCGGAGAAGACAATGAAAGGTAGGAGAAGAATAGCCTTTCTTAAGGCTATTCTGATGTTTTAACGAGAAAAAAATTTAGTTTGAATGATAGGATCCCTTTAAAAACATTGCAGAATGTTTTCTGTCCTTGTCAAGAACATGAGGACATAGAAAGAGCGTGAATGTTTATTGCTCTCTACATTTATATGTGTGCCATTTTTTAAGACTGGATGACCAACCTTCACACCCTTGACAATTCTTATAAATGGCCCCTGCTGTTGGTGCCTCATGCTAGAAGCTATTTGGTCCCACCTTAGTGAGTGGGATAGTTTTCACATACAACTGACATAAAAAGCTGATTTGTAGACAAGGGGATGAAATGGCTGATAGTGTAATAAAACAAACTATTTAGCTCCTGCTTCAAAGACCCGAGCATCTGTTGTGGGGAGAGAGTCGAAATTGCCTCCATCTATAAACGCATTACATCAATGTCAACTGCCAAGAATTTAATAGGTTTAAGGGTGGTCATTTCTCTGTGGGGGGAATGGTAAAATTCCTATGGAAATCATCAAATTAAAAAAATATATACTTGGAGGCAAAGAGCCAAACCAACAGATGTTTCACCCTGTTTGCCCTAGAAAGATGCTATGTCTTGAGCTATGAAGATATAGCATCGTAGACAAGATACGATGCTTGTTATCAGATCAACAGTTTATATAGCAGAAGCGGATAGAATGTATAGATATAGCAGAGCCAAACTTGTCAATTGGCACAATCCACTGTCAAATTACACTGTTGTCTGTGGTTTTCCATAGGATTGGTAATAAAGTTCAATATATTATCATTTAATAAGAAAGTTTAGGGACTATTCCAGCCTGAAGTATTTATCAACTATCAACATCGTCCCATCTCCTATTGCAAGGAATGATAATGGTGGTCAAGCATGTGTCTTGCCATCCATTTAAAATCTATGGCATTGGTGGAAATGGCTGGGTATAGTACTGGTCCCCTTTAAAAGCGTTTTTGCATCATAGAGATAGTAATGATCAAGTAGGCTCCTCCTCTACAACTAAAGATGGGTGAACCTTCAAAGACTTGTTTCGGATTGTTCAGCCCAAAGATTTGTTGGAAAGTAGATTATACTCTGGGGTCTCTTTAGATAGGTGGAAGGTGAAAAGGTGTGAAAACAATATAACAATTGTACTCACCTTCCCTCACCTCCTTGTGATGTCCTTGGCTCTCTCCAGGTCCCCTTTTTGGGCTTCTGATGACGTCATATGCCCAGAGTCACTGCTGAGGCCGGTGATTGGGCCTTAATAGTCACATGGGACATGCAAAGCATCAGAATATTATAACATTTCCTAGGGATATGTCATAACTGTCGAAGATGGAGATACTCCTTAAGGGCTGGGGCCCCATGTTGCAAAAACACAGAGTTTAGTCTGCGGTGGAAACGCCGTGACAAAAAATCCTGTATTTTACAGTACCTGAAAAAGATTCTGGCAAATCCCATCCATACATTGCAGAAAAAATCTGCAGCAGAAATACGTAGCATTTTGCTACATGGGACCTTAGCCTTAAAGGGGTTTTACCAAGATAGCAATGTATTCCCTATGCACAGGGAAATAGATAAGTATTTACGAGGGAGTACAGCGGGGTTTTAGCCACCGGGTCCACCAGCAATCACAAGATCAGAGGTCCTATATCACCCCATATGGATGGAATTGTGATCGAGCATGCACACTACCACTCTGTTCATCTCTATGAACTTTCAAAGACATGCCCGGTATAGGGGATAATCGTACACATCAGGGAGAGTGTGTGCCTACATAGGCAGTACGGAGACTTACAAGTCATTCCTGCTCCACTAGGGATTCTAGGTAAAAAATATGCAAATCTATTCTCTAGGATGTAATTAGGAGAACAGTGCACTCTGTACACCGCCCTCTAGAGGGCAGCATCCTTAACATCATGCATGACTCAGTTAAAAAGTCTAATTAAATCCGCATCATGATTAATTAGACTTTTTAACTGAGTCATGCATGATGTTAAAGATGCTTCCCTCTAGAGGACGGCATACAGAGTGTACTGTTCTCCTAATTACATCCTGGAGAATAGATTTGCATATTTTTTACCCAGAAGCCCAGTATAGCGCTTGGTCAACTTCAGCCACCCTGAAAAGATGAAAAAGCAGCAGCATACTCATCTACTTCTCCATTCATATAGGGTACGCGGGACCCCTACTGTCTTAACTAGTTAGGTCTCCAGCAGTCGGAGATCACCATCAGATAGGACAGGTGATAATAATTTAATGGTACTCCTTTAGCACTGCTACATCTGACTCCGGCCACTGTGCAGGAATACAGCATCAGCTTCCAAGTGTTTAGCCTGGGGCAGATTACCTTTGCTTCTCTGCCATCTTTACCTTGTGCCGTCTTGAGATCTGGCTTTGTAAATTAAAGCTCAGTCTCTATATTAACTCCTAAACACCTTGTGGGATTACAAGCCCAAGTGAATTCCTAGACAAGCTAAGTCCGAGGCTGTTGACAATATATATTATTCTTTCACCAGACAGACCCTCCTGAACCATCACTTTCTATTATGGCCGCTTGAGCTGGCCGGCTGACAATGTCTTCTACATCTGTGTATAATTGGGGACTATACATTGAACTACATAACACATAGATCCGCCTGTGAAGATTACGTCTCCACTAAGAAAACTCCAGAGACATATGTATTTATTTTATATAAGGTAAGACATCAATCTATTATTAAGTGATACCCCTGGGATATATATGGGACACGTCATTTAATCATTGAGGGTCACACCATAGCACTTGCTTGCGGCTATACAAGCCTTGCTAATAAACAAACTACCTTGATAAAACAGAAAGGTTTCTCCTGGCACACAGCACAGGATGTCATAAATTTTGCGGCTTTCTTCCCTAGAGTGTGTTATCTTAAGAACCGTAACTATGGGATGAATATGTGGTTATATGGGGCTCCATACTTTGTGCTGAGATATCTTCAGTCCCGTAGAGTAAAGTATACTGAGAAATTATATTGTACTCTCAGTTATATCATCTCTGGGAGCTATATCTGAAATAATACAGGGGTTAAAGGGATTGTCCTGTAAAAGAAGACATAATCACATGTCACCGGTAACAGTGACAGTAACACTTACTGATTTGTGACCATAAATAAAGAAAAATTATAATATGTCTCAATGACATAAAGTATCACAAGTTTTCTGAAATTGGAGGCATCATTTAAGGGGTTAATCGAATAGTGAGCTATGCTTTGTTAAAGACAACCTTCCATCACCTCCACCTCCACCAACACACATTCTTAGCTTCTGTTAATAGGTCCCAATCTACTTATTCCGGTTCTGTTGGAATTTTCTCTCTACCCCCCACCATTCCTGAGTGATCATTGCTGTTAGTTTTGGTGTCAGGTAGGAGTTGGCAATGGGGCATGATTCAGAAACTCAATCGGAGGTGGACAGTGTCAGAGCTCAGAATCACACCCCTTGCCTGCTCCTTTTTGACACCGCCCACCTGACAATAGGAAGCCTAAATAGCATATCAGGCAGCAAAACTGACAATTATTGCTTGGAAATGGTGGGGGCTAGAGAAAAAATCCAACTGTGTCAGAATCAGTGGAACAGAGACTATTACATGATGTAAAGAGAAGTGGTGAAATATCTTTTTAAATAGAATTTTTTTCTATTAAATGCTCCCCACTTACCAGTAAATCTAGGACTACATTGGGACAGTAAGTTGTTTACATTAAGAATTAGAAAAATTTACAGCAATTTATTTTTATATCTACTATGAATCACCTGTCAGAGCTCCCCTATTCTAGTGACAGGTACAGGACTTTTGTAACCGCGACAGTAAGGTAACCCCTAAATGAAGTACCAACTACATTTCTTAATTGCAGTAACGGCTTCAGTACTCCATATATGGACTAAGGATACAGTATATGCTCTGAAATGTTTGTGTCCCTTTAAATGAACTAGACACTTAAATGCAGTACAAAGGGGCACATTTATTAAGACTGGTGTTTCACAGAGACACAGGGTACGGCTGATTTGTGACGAGGCTCCGACTGAAGGTTTTGGTGCAAATTTGGTGCAAGAAAGAGCCTTGCGCTAAATGTGTACCATAATATCTCCCCTCCATGCCAGAATACTGGCATAAAGGGATTGATAAATTGCCAGCGTTTTATTTATCCATTTATTTTGCTTAGTTACATAACA
The DNA here is from genome assembly GCF_031893055.1 of Leptodactylus fuscus. NCBI lineage: Eukaryota > Metazoa > Chordata > Amphibia > Anura > Leptodactylidae > Leptodactylus > Leptodactylus fuscus. The sequence continues at coordinate 315,189,384 of NC_134265.1, forward strand.
CTATCATATTCCACAGAGCTTTACAACTCACACACAAAGTTGCAGTAACAACACCCATCATACAATACATAACTTCCTAAAACATACAGTGTTGGCCAAAAGTATTGGCACCCCTGCAATTCTGTCAGATAATACTCATTTCCTTTCAGAAAATGATTGCAAGCACAAATTCTTTGGTATTATTATCTTCATTTAATTTGTCTTCAATGGAAAACCAAAAAAAGAATTGTCAAAAAGCCAAATTGGATATAATTCAACACCAAACATAAAAAAGGGGGTGGACAATTGGCACCTTTTGAAAAATCATGTGATGCTTCCCTAATTTGTGAAATTAACAGCACCGGTTACTTACCTGAGGCACCTAACAGGTAGTGGCAGTAACTAAATCACACTTGCAGCCAGTTGAAATGGATTAAAGTTGACTCAACCTCTGTCCTGTGTCCTTGTGTGTACCATATTGAGCATGGAGAAAAGAAAGAAGACCAAATAATTGTCTGAGGACTTGAGAAGCAAAATTGTGAGGAAGCATGAGCAATCTCAAGACTACAAGTCTATCTCCAAAGACCTGAATGTTCCTGTATCTACTGTGCGCAGTGTTATCAAGAAGTTTAAAGCCCATGGCACTGTGGCTAACCTCCCTAGATGTGGACTGAAAAGAAAGATTGACGAGAGATTTCAACGCAAGATTGTGCGGATGGTGGATAAAGAACCTCGGCTAACATCCAAACAAGTTCAAGCTGCCCTGCAGTCCAAGGGTACAACAGAGTCAACCCGTACTTTCCGTCGGCGTCTGAATGAAAAGGGACTGTATGGTAGGATACCCAGGAAGACCCCACTTCTCACCCAGAGACATAAAAAAGCCAGGCTGGATTTTGCCAAAACTTACCTGAGAAAGCCAAAAACGTTTTGGAAGAATGTTCTCTGGTCAGATGAGACAAAAGTAGAGCTTTATGGGAAAAAGCATCAACATAGAGTTTACAGGGGAAAAAAAGAGGCCTTCAAAGAAAAGAACACGGTCCTACAGTCAAACATGGCGGAGGTTCCCTGATGTTTTGGGGTTGCTTTGCTGCCTCTGGCACTGGACTGCTTGACCGTGTGCATGGCATTATGAAGACTGAAGACTACCAACCAATTTTGCAGCATAATGTAGGGCCCAGTGTGAGAAAGCTGGGTCTCCCTCAGAGGTCATGGGTCTTCCAGCAGGACAATAACCCAAAACACACTTCAAAAAGCACTAGAAAATGGTTTGAGAGAAAGCCCTGGAGACTTCTAAAGTGGCCAGCAATGAGCCCAGACCTGAATCCCATAGAACACCTGTGGAGAGATCTCTTGATGGCACTTTGGAGAAGGCCCCCTTCACATCTCAGGGACCTGGAGCAGTTTGCCAAAGAAGAATGGTCTAAAATTCCAGCAGAGCCTTGTAAGAAACTCATTGATGGTTACCGGAAGCGGTTGTTCGCAGTTATTTTGTCTAAAGGTTGTGCTACCAAGTATTAGGCTGAGGGGGCCAATACTTTTGTCCGGCCATTTTTGAAATTTTGTGTAAAATGATCAATGATTTGACTTTTTTTTTTTTCATTCTCTTTTGTGTTTTTTCATTGCAAGCAAAATAAATGAAGATATTACCAAAGAGTTTGTGCTTGCAATCATTTTCTGGAAGAACATGAGAATTATCTGACAGAATTGCAGGGGGGCCAATACTTTTGGTCAACACTGTAAAACAATACTACTAACATTTGTATTGCTCCCACTATATTATTCATTTCCCTTACTTATATTTCATCATATTGCACAGCGTTTAGGTTTTTCAATCTAAATTCCCTATCAGTATATCCAGTGGTTTATTTAGCAATGGCTGGGCCCAAAGGTGAACATTTGACATGTTACCACCGCCCCGCACAAACCACATTTCTGCACACATTATTATGCCCCATAGAGGTCCCTACACACTATTATGTCCCATAGTGGCCCCTGCACACATTATTATGCCCCATAGTGGCTCCTGCACACACTGTTATACCCCACAGTGGCCCCTGTACACACTATTACGCCCCACAGTGGCCCCTGAACATGCTATTTTTCCCCATTGTGGCCCACCTATGAACACTTATTATACTCTGGGGTCTTTTGAGACTCCAGAGTGTAATGAGCGGAGACCAAGGGCATTATACAAACATATAAAACAATGTTACTTACCTTTCCCTGGCTCTGGCACACTCCCCTCTACTTTTAGCTCCCTTTAATGTTGGACCAGACGTCACATGAGCCTGTCAACCCAAAATAACCCAGAGCATAGAAATATAATAAAAAATACATATAATTTTATTGATAAATATCCAAAAATAAACAAAACGTATACATAAAACGGGAAGACAAACGGGAAATAAATCCCCCACAACGTGGCAGTTGATAAGCGCAACCCTCCCACGGATGAAGACCAAACAAACCCCAAATAGTACAAGTATATTTGAATAGGAAGAGAAAAAAGTAAAAGTCTATATATAAAGTCACCGTATAGGTACTACATCTCTCTATATTATAAAAATGAATTTCTGTCTGTCTGTCTGTCTGTTCTCTAATGCGAACCAAACGACTGGACCGATCTTCACCAAATTTGGTACCGAGATACTTCAGATATCTGGGAAGGTTTAAGATGAGACTCCAACTCGCTCTGATGTACCGTTGCTGAGATACAGCATTCCAAACACAGTGCCCCCCCCCCCTTAGCCAATACAAACCTGCAAGACTTTCACTCATATTCCAACTGCAATACACACGGTCACTCCACATGCACAATACAACACTGATATCTAAACTGAGATACACACATCAGAGGATTAGATACACAGATCAGCACACAGTATCACACGCCAGAGGATTAGATACACGGGTCTGCACACAGTCCCACACACCAGAGGATTAAATACGCACTTCTGCACACAGTTCCACACACTGAAGGATTTGATACGTGCATCTGCACACAGTTCCACATGCCGAAGGATTAGATACAGGCGTCTACACACAGTTCCACACACCAGAGGATTAGATACGCACGTCTGCACACATTTGTACACGCCATAGGATTAGATACACGCGTCTGCACAGAGTACCACATGCCATAGGATTAGATACACGGGTCTACAGACAGTTCCACACTCTAGAGGATTAGATATGCGCGTCTGCACACAGTTGTACACGCCATAGGATTAGATACATGTGTCTGCACACAGTACCACAAGCAGTAGGATTAGATATGCGCGTCTGCACACAGTTGTACACGCCATAGGATTAGATACATGTGTCTGCACACAGTACCACAAGCAGTAGGATTAGATACGCACGTCTACACATAGTTCCACACGCCGAAGGATTAGATACGCACCTCTTCACACAATACCACACAGGGGAGGATTAGATACATGTGTGTGCACACAGTACCACACTTTGGAGGATTAGATGCATGCCTCTGCACACAGTACCACAAGCCAAAGAATTACATACGCGTCTCAGCACACAATATCACACGGGGGAGGATTAGATATGCGCGTCTGCACACAGTACCACACGGGGGAGGATTAGATATGCGCGTCTACACACAGTACCACATGCCATAGGATTAGATACGCGTGTCTGCACACAGTACCACATGACGGGGGATTGGATACGCGCGTCTACACACAGTTCCACACGCCGTAGGATTAGATACGCGCCTCTTCACACAATACCACATGGGAGGATTAGATACACGTGTCTTCACACAGTTGTACACGCCATAGGATTAGATACACGCGTCTGCACACAGTACCACATGCCGTAGGATTAGATACACGCGTCTTCACACAGTTCCACACTCCAGAGGATTAGATACGCGCGTCTGCACACAGTTGTACACGCCATAGGATTAGATACACGCGTCTTCACACAGTACCACATGCAGTAGGATTAGATACGTGCGTCTACACACAGTTCCACACGCCGAAGGATTAGATACGCGCCTCTTCACACAATACCACACAGGGAAAGATTAGATACGTGTGTGTGCACACAGTACCACACTTTGCAGGATTAGATACATGCCTCTGCACACAGTATCATAAGCCAGAGAATTAGATACGCGTCTCAGCACACAGTAACACATGGGGGAGGATTAGATACGCTCATCTACACACAGTACCACATGCCATAGGATTATATACGCACGTCTGCACACAGTACCACATGCCGGGGGATTGGATACATGCTTCTACACACAGTTCCACACACTGTAGGATTAGATACGCACCTCTTCACATAATACCACACAGGGGAGGATTAGATACACGTGTCTTCACACAGTTGTACACGCCATAGGATTAGATACACGCATCTGCACACAGTACCACATGCCGTAGGATTAGATACGCATGTCTACACACAGTACCACATGGGGGAGGATTAGATACGCGCGTCTGCACACAGTACCACACACCAAAGTATTAAATACGCACTTCTGCACACAGTTCCACACACTGAAGGATTTTAAACGTGCGTCTGCACACGGTTTCACATGCCGAAGGATTAGATACAGGCGTCTACACACAGTTCCACACTCCAGAGGATTAGATACGCGCGCTGCACACATTTGTACATGCCATAGGATTAGATACACGCGTCTGCACAGAGTACCACATGCCTTAGGATTAGATACACGCGTCTACACACAGTTCCACACTCCAGAGGATTAGATACGCGCCTCTTCACACAATACCACACCGGGGAGGATTAGATACGTGTGTGTGCACACAGTACCACAAGCCAGAGAATTAGATACGCCTCTCAGCACACAGTATCACACGGGGGAGGATTAGATGCGCGCGTCTGCACACAGTACCACACGGGGGAGGATTAGATATGCGCATCTACACACAGTACCACATGCCGTATAATTAGATACGTGCGTCTGCACACAGTACCACATGCCGGGGGATTGGATACACGCGTCTACACACAGTTCCACACGCCGTAGGATTAGATACGCGTCTCTTCACACAATACCACACAGGGGAGAATTAGATACACGTGTCTTCACACAGTTGTACACGCCATAGGATTAGATATACGCGTCTGCACACAGTACCACATGCCGTAGGATTAGATACACGCATCTACACACAGTACCACATGTCGTAGGATTAGATACACGTGTCTGCACACAATACCACATGCCGTAGGATTAGATACGTGCGTCTACACACAGTTCCACACGCCGTAGGATTAGATACGCGCCTCTTCACACAATACCACACAGGGGAGGATTAGATACGTGCATCTGCACACAGTACCACACGACCGAGGGTTAGATGTGCGTGTCTGCACACAGTTACACACGCTGAAGGATTAGATATGTGTGTCTGCTCTAAGTACCACATGGGGAGGATTAGATACGCACATCTGCACACAGTTCAACACGCTGGAGGATTAGATACGCATGTCTTCACATAGTACCACCGCCAGAGGATTAGATACGCATTTCTACACACAGTATCACACGGGGAAGGATTAGATATGCGCATCTGCACACAGTACCACATTACAGAGGATTGGATATGCACATCTGCACACAGTTCCATACACCAGAGGATTAGAAAAGCACGTCTGCACACTGTACCACATGCCATAGTATTAGATACGTGCATCTGCACACAGTACCATACGCCGGGGGATTTGGATACATGCGTCTGCACACAATACCACATGCCAGAGGATTGGATACATGCATCTGCACACAGTTCCACACACCAGAGGATTAGATAAGCAGGTCTGCACACAATACCACATGCCGTAAGATTAGATACGTGCGTCTGCTTACAGATCTACACGCCAGAGGAATAAATACACGCATCTTCACACAGTTGTACACGCCATAGGATTAGATACACACGTCTGCATACAGTACCACATGCTGTAGGATTAGATACGCGCGTCTACACACAGTTCTACACGCCGTAGGATTAGATACGCGCCTCTTCACACAATACCACACAGGGGAGGATTAGATACGTGCATCTGAACACGGTACCACACTTTGGAGGATTAGATACAGGCCTCTGAACACAGTACCACATGCCAGAGAATTAGATACGCGTCTCAGCACACAGTTCCACATGGGGGAGGATTAGATACGTGCATCTGCACACAGTACCACACGCCAGAGTCATTGGATACGCACGTCGGCACACAGTTTCACTTACTGGAGGATTAGATACGAGCCTCTTCACACAATACCACACAGGGAGGATTAGATATGTGCATCTGCACAAAGTACCACACCAACAAGGATTGGATACTTGCATCTAAACACAGTACTACACGGGAAAGGATTAGATACAGCTCTACTCCAGGTATCCATAACAACTGATCACAGGTTTTTCACTGACATTCAAAATGAAATACACATAATCACATGACGCTTATGGACATACACAGAAACAACATACAAAATACATCAGTGCAAAATTGGACAATTCTTATGGGGCCACTACACAAACATAAAATGTAATATACCCGTGCGAAGCCGGGTCCTCCCTCTAGTAAGCAATAAATAATAGCCAAGGGCTAAGACAGCCCAAATAATGGCTAGTACAACCACAATATATTAGGCAATAATCATATAGATGACATATTATCGAAAAAGTGTCCCAATAGGAACACTAGTACATACCTATAGGTGCAGATATATTTCCTATTCATTAAGTATAGTAGGAAAGACAGGGGGATATTCAGTACATCTCCAGTGGGACCATAAGAAATGCCTGACGCGTATTTCGCCTTCACTCGGCTTTACTTTTTTCTCTTCCTATTCAAATATACCTGTACTATTTGGGGTTTTTTTGGTCTTCATCCGTGGGAGGGTTGCGCTTTTCAACTGCCACGTTGTGGGGGATTTATTTCCCCTGTTTGTCTTCCCGTTTTATGTATACGTTTTGTTTATTTTTGGATATTTATCAATAAAATTATATATATATTTTTTTTATTATATTTCTGTAATCCGGGTTATTTTTGGTTGATGTTCTAATTGGTTCTGGGGTCATTTTTTGTTATTTTGGTTGTTCTTTTTCGGTTCTCGTCACCTGAGCCTGGCCTGCATCGCGACGCATAATGATGCCAGCTTGATCTGCGTGACATCTGGGATGTCACCAAACACGCCCGACAACTGCTGGAGCGCAGGAGAGGTAAGTAGCAGTGTTTTTTATGTTCTCTCACCTTCCCTGGCCCTCCGATCATTATATTAAAGTATAATGCTACTATATGATATTATACTATATGATACTAATGATACTATAATGATACTAAAGTATAATGATAGCAGTGTCTGTGGGGTTCGCAGACCCACGGCTTTACTTACCGATCCCCGCTCCTGATCTCAGACACTTCTGCAGAATAGGAAGCGCTGACAGCTGTGAACTGGAGCAAGGATCGGTAAGTAGGTAGGGCCAGTTACTTGCTTGGGTTACTCCAGCAGGTAATGACCTATTAAAAAAAACAAAACAGGGGCCCGCCAGGTCCCCTAATGTCCTGGACCCTGTGGCAGCTGCTACCACTACCCCCCGTAATTAACTCCACTAAGTATATCTTTGGAGTGTCAGAGAAAACCAGAATACCTAGGGAAAACCCACATAACCACAGTGATCTTCTCGGCAGGGGTGAGATATAAGGGAGATGTTTGATGCCAAAATGGAAAATTGAGAATGCTTCCTGTCCATTGCTTAGTGGAACTTCAGTTGGCCTAGGAAGTAGACATTCCTGAAACCTGTCCACCTGATAGCAATGAGTTAGAAGTCCGTAAAGACTTAGTCATTGGGAATGGTGGTAACCTGGAAGGTAAAGTGGCTTGCCTGCTGAAGAATTGGTTGGAGTACAAGAGATTTATGCAGAGAGCTATCTGCTTAGCTTGGGCAAGTCTTCAGGCAGGAGATTGAAAGCAGGAAAGTTGTCATGGGAGAAGACTGAGAGTCAACCAAGAGACTCTACATTACAGGTGGTCTGATGAATGTTATCAGTAGAAGAGCTGCCAATGAAGTTCACTCATCAGCCTAATCCAGCAAAACTTTTACTCCTCACCACCATTATCAATACATTTGTTTCATTTACAAGAAATTAGATCACCCAATAAAACTTACAAACCCAACCAAAATCCAGCACTGGTGTTGGTAGCACCTGACAATGTCCACCGCAGAAGCTTAAATGCCAAATCTGGGCAACATGTTCACCCTTGTATAATGCTTTTAGGATTCATTTAGTAAAGGTTATGTTTTATGTGCACCAAATGGATTAGGAAACCTAGTCAAATTTGCAAGCGAATAAGTTGATCCCGCAGAGCTCTGGAGTTGTTCTGCCGAGCTCTCAGAGTAACGTCCTGCCACACAACAATGTGGCACATGCCAGCAAAACCTCATGTGAGTCATTTCTGACACATTTGCAATGGAGTTGCCACCCATGTTTGGTACTATAGGTTTATTGTGATTTTCTCGTTGGTGGTTGTCTAGACTGACTGGGGTCACTCCAACAACTTTTAGTGTGTGATTTTTTACTTATAATAACAAAAACATTGCTCTTATGTATATAAAAATATATTTAAATAATTTTTGGTGGAACATCAGGGAAATGTTTTTTCCTCTTTTGTTCCCTTGAAATACTTGACACTCCAGAAATAGAAGGAATATGATTTTAATTGGACGCCTTTCCTCAGATGCATCTAGTGCTTTAATCTGTGACTTCAGACGATACATAATGGGCACAGTTGATACATCAAACTAAGTTTGTTATTCCAGCTTCTCTTCAAGTCATCGGGAGTTACGGTTAGAAATGACTATGTTAACACATGATGCAATATTGATGAATCACCCCTAGGAGACCTGACAATGTAGATCAATCAGTACAGTAATCACTTACAGCTCACCCCCTCTGAACTCTGCCTGCCTCATAAAGGATCTTCATTTGATGTCAGGAATTCTTAAGAAGACTTTACTTGGAAAATTGGCCTTGCTTTATCCGGGGATATAAAGAGCCTTTTTGCATCTCTGGATACTTACAAAGAATGTGTCGCCTATTTTTTAATTTATTAAAACAGTTTAATGAAATATATCAATTTTTGTCATTTATTTTTATTTTGCTATCTTGCATGAGCTTCTCCGCTGTCTTGTTCACAGTATTTAATATAGCCATTTCAGGCAAATAGGTAGTAACTGGAGCTGGCTCATTAAGATCTATAGGAGAGTTTTCTAGGCGTTCTCTGAGCAGAAAGTGTGAGTAGAGTAGAGGCTGTGACATAATCTATTATCAGATACATGATGGGTGTTATATGGTGTTATCTGCTATTGTAATCCTGTAATTGGAAAGACCATTAAAATACATTACTAGACTGCATACAGGGCCATGTTACCCACAACACATTTACTTCCTGACACAGACATGCACAATGATGTGAATGTTGTGTTGTTGTCATTTTGCATTGTAAGATGCAAGCCTGAAGTGGCTTAACCTCTGGGAACTGGGCAGTATTCATTTAACATTGCTAATTAGAGGACAGGGATTATTAAATCAGAGACACTATTAATTTAAAGAGGCTCTATCAGTAAAATCATGCTGACAGAGCCCCACATAATAATAATAATAATAATAATTAATAAATTTTATTTATATAGCGTGACTAGCCTTTAAAAAGGCTATTCAGGCACCGTAAATGTTATATTAAACTACCCCCCCCATTTTAAAATAATACCCTAAAAAAGAATGTGATCTACTTACCGAACGTGCACGATGGACGGGCATTCAGGGTGCGCCATCTTCTTCAGCCACGCCTCCTCTTCCTCCGATGTCCTCGGGTCCCGTCTTCCTCCGGCGGTCGCGAACGGACTTTGATAAAAAAAAAAAATGACCTGGGCGCATGCGCAGTAGCACGCGGCTTCTACTATGGCTACTGCGCATGCGCCCAGGCCATTTTTTTTTATCAAAGTCCGTTCGTGAGCGCCGGAGGAAGACGGGACCGGAGGACATTGGAGGAAGAAGAGGCGTGGCTGAAGAAGACGGCGCACCCTGAATGCCCGTCCATCGTGCACGTTCGGTAAGTAGATCACATTCTTTTTTAGGGTATTATTTTAAAACGGGGGGGGGGGGGGGGGGTAGTTTAATATAACATTTACGGTGCCTGAATAGCCTTTTTAAAAGCTATTCATGCATATGTGGGGCTCATCAGCATGATTTTGCTGATAGAGCCAATTTAAGTTACCATTATAGAAGAGCAAACAGGTACTTTAAAGTGCTGGTGCCTCTGCAGTCCCAAAACATCTAGGTGTAGGATCCTCCAGATGCTTGTGGTTGTTTATAAACCTACTAGTCGGCCATCCTTAAAGAGGACCTTTCACCTCCTGGGGCACATGCGGTTTTATATACCGCTAGAAAGTCAACAGTGCACTGAATTCAGTGCACTATCTGCTTTCACGTTCTGTGCCCCTGGTGAAGAGCTATCAGTGCCGGTACCGTAGTTCTTCACTGTCAGAAGGGCGTTTCTGACAGTCAGTCAGTAACGCCCGTCTTCACAGCAGCATCTATAGTGCTGTACTGTGAGAGCGGGGAGGAACGCCTCCCTCCCCTCCTGATAGTACTTGTCCATAGACAAGTACTGGGGGGGGCATTCCTCACCGCTCAGCGTCATCGCTGAGCAGTAAGCAATGCCCCCTCTCACAGTACAGTGCAATTGATGCTGCTGTGAGGAAGAGCGTGCGTGATTGATTGTCAGAAACACCCTCCTGACAGTGAAGAGCTAATTTAGGCTGAATTTAGCGCACTATAAGCTTTCTAGCAGTGTATTACACTGCATGTGCCCCAGGTGGTGAAAGGTCCTCTAAACAGTGCCCACAAGCAAAAAAGGTTGCAGTGGGTCCAGACTTACATGAAGACTAATTTGGAAATAATCTTGTTTACTGATTAGTGACTTTCAACCCTGGATCAACAATGCTGCGAGATTAGCAAAGAGGTGGCTGAGTCAAGTTTTGGGCCAGAATCATGGAGAGATCTGGTAGGCCCCTAAAGGGTTCCTGAAGGTGTATAAACAACCTCTGTAAATTTTCTAGAGTTTCTGACTGACCACTTTCTTCCAAGGTACAAAAAGAAGAACCGTGTCTTGCATAGCAAAATCATTTTCATGCATAACAATGCACCATTTCGTGAAGCAAACTATCTCATGTGGCCACCATCCTCTCCTGACCTCAACCCTATTGAGAACCTTTGGAGTATCCTAAAGCAAAAGATCTATGAGGGCGGGAGGCAGATCACATCCAAACAGTAGTTTTAGGTGGTCATTCTGACATCCTGCAAAGAAATTCCAGCAGAAACTATCCAAAAACTCACAAGTTCAATGGATGCAAGAATTGTGAAGGTGATATCAAAAGGGTCCCTATGTTATCATGTAACTTGGCCTGTTAAGATGTTCTTCTTTATTGAAATAGCTTTTGATTTCAGTAACTGAGACCTCTTAATGCTGCAAATTCAACAGTTCTTTGCAACCTATAAAATGTTTAGAAACTCTGTTGTGCAGAATAATTTGGAACACTGAATTTATATTTTTTAAATTGTGAAATTTTTTTTTATCATTGGGAGGTTTGTCCAATAAAATGTAACTTCTACTCGGTTGAAGATTTGACCATTATACTGACTGTCATTTGCATTGATCATTTTAAGAAAATCAGAGAAAAATATCTTTTGCATAATAATTTGGAACACAGTGTTGTGATAATATTGGAATACCTGAGTTGAGGACACACTCGGATATGGGCATAGTAATGTAAAGTGTATAATACAGTCACTCTCCAGGTCCATTCCTTTTCCCAACAGTATAAATACGTGTACAGTTTCCACTGTAAGTGATGTAGTCTCGTGGCAACGCTCAGAATGTGGCAACCTTGAAGCTTTTTGCAACTTATTGTTTTTTTTATTTTGTTTCAAAAGCAAAACAGAAAAACTTGACATTGAGTTTGTGTAGTTTTATTTTCTTATATACTGTATTTTATTTCTGGGTTCCATGGTTATGACACAGACTATATTAAACAATATGCACTGAATGTTCACAATCTGATTTTCCAAAGCAGCTTCTACAAGGAAAAACACTCTGAAGAATTGTTATCTGCTGCCCTTGACTGGGTGAGAGAGGCCTCAATAGAAAGAAGGATGGAACTTGATTTCCTTTACATTGGCTGTCATTGAAGCATTGTGAATTACATGACTTACTTAATTGATTTGCGCTTCTCGCTAGTGATGCGTATTGTTAGTAATTGAGCATAGTGGAAATTAGTATTGCCTGTCTGTTACCTGTTATTACATAACATTGTCTGATATAGTTATTCACAGTCTTTGTCATTCAATGGGATTCTGACTAGCTTTACACTACTTTAGATTCTACTTTGAGCAATAGAATATTCTCCAAATTTGTGCTCCTAATGTGCTCCTAGACTTCTATTAATCAGATGTACTTTAGGCTAAAAGAGTGACCACTGACAGGTGTTTACAAAGTAAATAACATAAATCTTTAAAAGCATAGTCACCAACTCAGTATATATTGCCTAAAAGCTGCATACACAGTGGTTAAATTGGTCCGGAACTCGCCGGAACTCAGTTCCGGCATAATTAAAAAATGTCTTAAAGCATTCCAGTATAAAAAAATGTTTCTGACGCAGAATGTGGAACATAAACATTGTTACTTACCTCTTCTGGCTCCAGAAGGCTTCAGGCTTAGTGACATCCCAGACGTCACATGGGCTAGGACTTGCATTCTTATGCTTCGCAACGCAAGCCCCTGTTCACGTGACGTCCCTACATCATTAAAGATGGCCAACATCTACGGGGAGTGTGCCAGACCAGGGAGAGGTAAATAACAGTGTTTTTTTTAATGTTTATATCCTCCTGGGTCTCTGATTATTATACTCTGGTGATACATTCACCTCAATGGGGGCTTACAATTCATCCATGCTCCATCACATTGGTTCATGTCATTATATACAAATCATTGAACTAAGACAGCCATAAAGATAAAGACTCTGGGAACTGGGAAATGATTATTTGTTTTTATATGTATATAGTAATAAGCCTCTTCCCCCCCTCCCTCCTGAAATCCTATCCCTGTGTTCAGTTATAAAATATAAAAAACAAAAAAACTTTGCAAGTCTTCAGTAGGTGATACCTTTTTTAATGGCTAACTCATAATGATGACAGAATATAACGTTTCGAAGCTTCCTCAGAGCTCCTTCTTCAGATATAACTAAAAACACTCTGTAGAGGCTGCATATTTATGATTTTTTTTTTGTTATATCTGAAGAAGAAGCTCAGAGGAAGCTTTGAAACGTTATATTCTGTCATTAAAAGTTAGCAATTAAAAAAGGTATCACCTACTGAAGACTTGCAAAGTTTTTTTGTTTTTTATATTTTATAACCACTGGCTAACACGGTACCAAAACAAACATTTTCCTGTGTCCAGTTATACATAAATATGCAGCCTGCAGAAAGTGTTTTTAGATATATCTGAAGAAGAAGCCCATAGTAAGCTTCGAAACGTCATATTCTGTCATCATTATGAGTTTGCCATTAAAAAAGGTATCTCCTACTGAAGACTTGCAAGTTTTTTGTTTTTTTTATATTTTATAACCACTGGCTTACACGGTACAAAAACAAACATTTTCCTTATAATACTAGAAAGGTACGAATACATTGAAAATTACATTTTACCATTTAACAGGTCCCTAAGACTAGGTTCACATCTGCACTTCGTGGGCGCTCGGAGATTCCGTTCCAAATTCCGCTTTAAAAACGGTTTCCACCCATTTTTTTGGGCGGAAATGTGGTGGACCCCATTATAGTCTATGGAGTCTGATAGGATAGGGACATACTTTTTTGCGAATTGGAAGAGCTACACAGTGGCAATATAGTCTTACATTAACACAAAGCATAACAGAGGAACAGCAAAGAGCAGAATTGTAAAAAAAAAAAAAGTGCTAGTATTAGAGATAGAGCATTGTTTAGTAAGTGCTATACCTATACCACAGATGGAAAGATGTAAATCTGCATCCTCTGGTCAACCAACAGCATGCAGAAATGGACGTCAAGATGTTACCAACTGTGCGACCCATCAGAAGAGCGTCAATCCTTAGCATTGAGGAACTATGACTCGTAACCCCATGACTCTGTGTTCAGCACCCTCAGATGATTACAAAACATGGCCAGCAGAGGTCTCACTCAGTATCTGGAGATTTCCACATAAATATCCATCAACGCAAGCCTTTACAATAAAACGCATTCTAAGTGGTATCCCTATTTCCCCAGTAGTGAATCACATCCATTAATATGCTGTAAAATCCTTAACAAGTGCATCAAGACTGAAATGCGATATATTAAATGTGTGTAATACAAGCCCATCCATTACGGGGACCATGGCTGGCTGTCAACATTTCATATATTATTAGTGGAATTGTACCTGTCGGCCATATTTTTAAATATTTACAGAACATGTCCTATTATTTCTTAATATATGATCTGTCCACATGTATACATTACCCTGCAGAGCGCTGCCAGAAAGTGTATGCCTCAAATGAAGTCTAATACCAAAACCAAAATGTCTCTTAAATGTAACTTCATAAATTACAGGGAAATAAATGCAGGGATAAGAGAGTGGATAAACCTCCCTGCCGGTTACCTGGTGGATATATAACAAAAACAGACAGAGAAGAACATGCATTCCTGGAGAAGCCGATCTGTCAGGTATAACAACCTCCCAAGAACATAAAGTAAACTCTCCAAACATGCCAAGTCTTATATCAAGGAGAACAGTTGGAAAAAAAAATTAGCAAAAAGAGAAAATAAAGAGTATGTGGAATTCTTCCATGTTATGTAGAGGTAAAAGTCAGACATATACATGGTGTTCTTCTAGCAGAACTTCAGGGCCAGTAATAAATGCAATGTTAGGCATCAATGTGTCTTCTACATCAGTGCCATACATCTGCATAAGTGGTCAGTATTACATCAGTCTTTCATCCATATTTGCGGAGCTGCAACAAAAAAAGCCCAGTCAGTAGCTAGTTAACTGTTCCACAAATACAAACATGGATTATATGTGAGTTGACATTCATTGTTTTCTGTGCCCCATAGACTTCTGTGGGCTAGTCCATGCCTCAAACACTTAGAAGAATAGGGTATATTCAGAGTTTTGTAGCACAGACTCATGGCCCGCTCATGGACTTGTTGAGATCACGGTAGTGTTCATGGGCCCATAAAGGTGACTGGGCCAGTGTGCGATCCATCGATCCATGAAAAATCAGGATTAGGGTTGAGCAATCGGATTCCAATCGGCGATCGAGTAAATTTCACGATCCCGATCGGAATTCCGATCCCGATATTTTCCAGTGGGATCGAGGTCGGTGTTATCTCAAGATCGGCTCAACCCTAAAAGTGACTTTACCCATAGAGAAGCATTGGCTAGGGTTGAGGATCGGGATCGAAAAAGATCAGATTCCGATTGGCGATCAAGCAAATTTCAGAATTGCGATTGGGATCGGACATGCCCTTTTGACAAGGTGACTAGTAACACCCAGTTTTACATTTCTGACAGGAATAAGAGTTACAAAACAGCATTCATTTCTAAGCAAACATTTTCCAAAATTGTTATTTTATGGAGAATACAAAAGTTATCAAAATATGTAAGGAGTGGAGACAGATAATGCTTATAATGAATCATGGGAGATGAGACCATGATAGATCAAAGCCACACTTTGGGGAGAATTTATAATAGAAAATCTTCTACTTGCGTCCAGCATATAAACCCAGCCCCGCAGATAGGTTACGTTCATTACAACCAGTGTATCAACTCAGCCCCACAGATAGGTTACAGTCACCACAACCAGCATATCAACCCAACCCTGCAGATAGATAGGTTACAGTCACCACAACCAGCATATCAACCAAACCACAGATAGGTTACAGTCACCACAACAGCCCTGCAGATAGATAGGGTAGAGTCATCAGAACTCAGAATATCACCCCAACCTTGCAGATAGATAGGTTAGCGTCACTGATCTTTGCTCTTTGGAGCTCATTTTTGTATTCAAAAAAATGCAAAAAATTCACTAGAGTAAAAGACTGTTTAATTTTATTGAGACCCATGGGTGTAGCTATAGGTGGTGCAGAGGTAACACGCACTAATGGGTCCTGGACCATGAAGGGACCCAAACATTCTTCCCCATAAAATATACAACTTTTCATAACTGCACAAGGTATGTAGTGGTCCCATTACATATTTTGCTGCAAATTTAGTCTGACCACAGCCGTTCACTTTGATGGGAGCGCCAGAGTCAGCCAAAGTAAAGCCCTCGACTGTCTTTGAATTTTCACTGTAGTGTTCACCAACTACCACCACATAGTCAGGCTGAATGTGCAGCGGAGGAAAGCTCATGGCATAACCCCTTTAAGAGGCATATACTCATTTTAAGTTGTCCTTGTGCTAGTAAATGAAATCTATTCCAGTTTTGATCAGACATAGATTTACAACTCTATTTGCACCACTGTTCTATCCCGTGGTTGTCCCATCCGGGTACCCCTGCCTACTGATGAGTAGAAGTGCTGGAAAATCAAAATCAAAAATTTTTGTGCAAAAATGACTTGTGCCAAAGTTTGCAACTTTTTTTTACTACCGAATCCTGCCACGGCGCCATTTATATATTCCTCCCATTGACTTTGAGGTTTACATCGGGTTATTAGGCAAGTGATCGGTGATGTCTTTGAGCCTCTATATAACAGACTAAGCAGAGGATATTTTAGTATTTATCGCTTTAGGTACACAAATTTATGGCTCAGTATGACTAATGCTGGGACATTGTATAGACGTAATAAAACACCGCAGAAGCAAATGCCAAGATCTTATATTAAGTTGTTTGGTTATAGCTAAATTGCATTGTTGAAAACATCAACTGGACTTTCATGCTTAATAAAGGGAGATATGATTTATACTCTGGCCGAGAATCCATAAATGTGCTTGGTTTTTATTTATTAGCCATGAACATTACTCCATGTTATTGGTTTAGGTATGATATTACAGGAAGTTGGGTTGGGTTTACGTTGCCTTAAGGGAAATTAGATTTACAAAACAGACATGCACTTTACTCAAAAAATAGAGAAAGTCAGATTTATTCCGGAACATTGTACATTGGCTCTTATTAGCGGCTGTTAATTGGTTTTCTATCATGCTGCACTGCTCTCTGTAATGGGTTAATGTATTGTACATAATATACTATATAATATTACTAGAGGGATATTCACATTGTAAATTTATACAAATTAATATACAACATTTTAAGGTCCAGGTTTATTGCCAGGTGCTCAACAAGGTGATTCAATACATTTCCTGCATAGGTCTGAACATGAGCTTGCATACCCCAAAGATTTCTACTGAGGGGAATATTGCACCCATATTTAACTGTTTGTATAACAGATGTAAGGCCCGACCCTGTGGGTGTATGAAAAGGGTGATTCTTAAAGTGTGAGGTGAACCTTGCTAGCTGGTGAGGCTCAGGTCCCTGCCATTGTCAGTTTCAGCATAAAGCAAGGGCTCTAAAGCAGAAGCTGGACTGATAACGCTAGACTTGAATGATTTTGGCTACAAACGTAGAAGGACCTATAAGTCCACAGGTCCTTTACCTGGGAGCAGTATAGCCGGAGTCTGCAGTCTCAATGCTCTGAAAGCAGGTGCATCATAAACTGCTACTGGGGGTAGAAGACCCTTCTCTTATCTCCTCTCTCTGTTGTGGGGATGATCTTGAAGGAGTGAGATTAGGAAAAGATTTGCTACTAGCATGGAAGGATTTTTGGGGGAGAATTCTCTCAATCGACTAGAGGTGGATTGTACCTGCCATTAAGGAGAGAGGAAAATATGGGGTAATACTGCTACCAGTGATGGCGTACTGCGGTGTTTGGTCAATCTGTGGGGGTATTTTGTCCTGCATAGGGGTATTTGTTTGGCCCTACTGTGGTGACAGATTTTGCTTCACTGTGGTATTTGGTACATTCAGAAGAGTATTTTGTGTTGCACTGTGATATTTGCCTCTTGCAGGAGGTATTTTGTGCTGGACACTGGTATTTGGCCCTGTCAGTGGGTATATTGTGCTGCAATGTGGTATTTGCCTGTTGCAGGAGGTATTTTGTGCTGGACATTGGTATTTGACCCTGTCAGTGGGTATATTGTGCTACAATGTGGTATTTGGTATAGCTATGGGTATTATGTGCTGTGCTGTGGTATTTGGTCGCCACTGGTGAGGGTATTATGTCAGCACAATGGCATTGGCTTAGCTCTCCGTGGTAATATTTCTTTGCTGATACGACCATGGCATCACAAGAGATTGGCTGGTGTGATCCGAGATAAAAAAAAAAGAGTTTGAGAAGCCGTGGGCTACAACAAACTGAGATCTACATTGAAGTTCTATGAAAGTCCAGTCTACTGAGATCTGCGTTAGATCTGAATTATTTTTGCACTATTGCAGGGACAGCTCAACATGGAAGAGTGAAAATGTGGCAAAGGTGTAATAATATGTAATAAGATGTCCATCTATTACACACAGAAAAAAAAGCATCATGCTGGATCTTGTTGCGGTTTCTACGACTGATTTGGTCATGACATGATATTCCTGATAGGAGTGAAGAGGAATTTGAGTCAGAAGTCCATGTCAAACTCCTGTTCAATTTTCACCATATGAACAGTCCCTAAGGCTCAGTTCACATCTGCGTTCAGTATTCTGTTCGGGAAGTTTGGGATTACTGAACGCATTAAAAAGTGGTTAGCTAAGAAACCACACAGACCCCATAGATTATAATGCGGTGCATGTGGTTTCCGCTTGGTTTCCTGCAGATTGCAGTACTTTTCCCTCTGCATGATTCATGCAGACACCAAGCGGAAACCACAAGTACCCCATTATAGTCTATGGGGTCCGTGTAGTTTCTTAGCTAACCGCTTTTTAATGCATTCGGTATTCCCAAACTCCCCGAACAGAATACCGAACGCAGATGTAAACCGGGCCTAAGATATCAGAGAATCTGTTCCTATAGGCTCCTGAGATTAGAATCAAGGTTTTTCTTTTGATGAAGCATGCGTCGGAGCAGAGACTATTGAGAAAACTCCACCAGTGATATCGGAAAGACGTGAGCAAAAAATAGCGCTGCTATATGTGACGTCCACAAAAGTGTAAAATAACTAATGTATAAAATGTAATACAAGACAACCAGAGATTTAGGCTCTTAACTTGGTTTTGGGTTCATCCTTGCTGCAGTGTACATCTCTAACAAGAAGCAGGACACAGAAATATGCAGCGATGTTTCTGGTTTGTTCTGCTTTTCTATCGTTTAACTTGAAGCGTTCACCAGTGTGTGACATCTCTGATATTAAAAGACCACAAATGTCAGGTCAGCCTTTTGTAAGCCCAACCCGTCCTTTGTGGAAAGCTCAAACACCCAAAACAACAGGAAATGCTCTGGATAAACTCCACATTGGCCACGTTACATGTGAAAGCCAAAAGTTGAACACAAGGATAACAAACCAAGTAAATAAACATTTTCAGACTGGTACATAAGTGATAGTGGATTCCTGGAACTCTCCAAATGTTACACTCTAATAGCAGTAAACAGATGACAGCTCCAGCTATGTCCTTCACTCATAGCCTTTCATTCTTTTCCAGGGTTTTCTATTTTTATGCTTTTTTAGCACTTTTGAGACATTTGATATTTATTTTAGAGTTTATGCCGCTCAGAACTGCAAGTCACAGTAAGGCAAAGCCGCTGACAGCCGGTGGAGACTAGTTGGGGAAGCGGAGAAGTTATATATCAGCAGTTTAGTTTTGTTATCAAAGCAGTTTCTATTGTACAAATGTTGACTCTTTTCTATCAGCTATTTCTGTTACATATGATTCATAGTCAGCCGTAGTCAGCTATAGTCAGTTGTAGTCAGCTATAGTCAGCCATAGTCAGCTGCAGTCAGTCAGCCATAGTCAGTTATCGTCAGCCATAGTCAGTTATAGTCAGCCATAGCCAGTTATAGTCAGCTATAGTTAGCTATAGTCAGCCATAGTCAGCTGCAGCCAGCCATAGTCAGCTGCAGTCAGCCGAAGTCAGCCATAGTCAGCTATAGTCAGTTATAGTTAGCTATAGTCAGCCATAGTCAGCTGCAGCCAGCCATAGTCAGACGTAGTCAGTCAGCCATAGTCAGCTGCAGTCAGCCGTAGTCAGCCATAGTCAGCCGTAGTCAGCCATAGTCAGCCGTAGTCAGCCATAGTCAGCTATATGTCGTATGTCCGTCTCACAGCGGGGCGAGGTAGGACATAGTGTATATGAGTTCTTGGATATTAGAGAGCTCAGACGAAGGGACAATCCCAGACAGCAGTTGTTGTTAAGGTTTTACTTCTCTTCTCTTCACACAGTCTCCACAGCTATCACATACAGTACATGAGTCTTTCATAACAGATATCACTGTATACTGGCAGTTGTACTTATCACTGGGAAAGATGGATGTCTCAATCAGTTCTGGCCTTCAGCTGCTCAGCTAAACTCCCTTCTGTTATCACTGTTCTGTTCTACAGTCCAGAGTTTCTAGCTTTGCTTCAGGACCAACATGGTGTCTCTTCCCTTTTCCTATTTACTCTCCTGGATCACTGTCTCCCTCCCAGCACACCCTGCTGTGTCAGTGACCACTTCCTGTGTCTCTTGTTAGAGCTTTAACTCCACAGGTGCTGGATGATTTTACATCATGGCTGCAGTCTGTCTCTACCTGTCACATATAGTCAGCCATAGTCAGCCATTGTCAGCTATAGGCAGCAGTGGTCAGCTGTAGTCAGCCGTAGTCAGCTATAGTCAGCCGTAGTCAGTCGTAGTCATCTGTAGTAAGCCGTAGTCAGTTATAGTCAGCTGTAGTCAGCCATAGTGAGCCATAGTAAGCCATAGTCAGCCGTAGTCAGCCATGGTCTTCATAGGGAATAGATACATTTGTTATCATTGGTTTTTTTCTCGACATTTTTTGAACAACAAACTGACTTTCTGGGCTGATCAGATCAAGATACACTATAGTCCAGGATATGTGATAGTCCAGGATATGTCATGGAAAGGGAAATTCAAAGGTTATAGAGAAAAGAAGTTTTGATGAAACTATATCTAAGGCTAAGTTCACATTGCTTTATTTCTGTCTGTTGTCCTGATCCATCATAGGGTAACATAGTGGGAGCAATACAAAAGTTAATGGCATTGCTTTATATGTACTGTCCCATTGGTTCTGTTATTGCAAGTTTGTGTGTAACATAGTGCTGTGTAACTTAGTCCTTTAATGGGACAAACCATTGAGTTAAGTTAAAAGTTAAGCTGATGGTACAACCTATAATTTAGGGAAGGGGAGAAAACTGTAATCTTTTCTTCAATGAGTTAGGAGGAAGTACATTTTGGGGATAGTCACTTCTTACCTGTGAGAGAATGATATAGAGGCAGGGATCTGAGCTAGAGTCCCTGGATAGGCTGGTTCAAGTACAGCAGACTAAATGTCAGCCAACATGTTGTTCTGCAATTAAAAGATGATGATAATAATTAGAGATGAGCGAACAGTGTTCTATCGAACTCATGTTCGATCGGATATTAGGCTGTTCGGCATGTTCGAATCGAATCGAACACCGTGTGGTAAAGTGCGCCATTACTCGATTCCCCTCCCACCTTCCCTGGCGCCTTTTTTGCTCCAATAACAGCACAGGGTAGGTGGGACAGGAACTACGACACCGGTGACGTTGAGAAAAGTAGGCAAAACCCATTGGCTGCCGAAAACATGTGACCTCTAATTTAAAAGAACAGCGACGCCCAGCTTCGCGTCATTCTGAGCTTGCAATTCACCGAGGACGGAGGTTTCCGTCCAGTTAGCTAGGGGTTAGATTCTGGGTAGGCAGGGACAGGCTAGGATAGGAAGGAGAAGACAACCAACAGCTCTTATAAGAGCTAAATTCCAGGGAGAAGCTTGTCAGTGTAACGTGGCACTGACGGGCTCAATCGCCGCAACCCAGCTTTCCCAGGATCCTGAATGGAATACACTGTCAGTGTATTCCCGTATACCCGATATATACCCCCGATACCCGTTCCAACGGTGTGCCCCCCCACCTTCACCCCAGAAATACCCTGCAAGTCCCCTAGCAATAGAATTGGGGCTATATACACCCACTATTTTTGCTACTGCCATATAGTGCCATTGTCTCACTGGGAATTCAAAGAATATATTGGGCTTACATATAACTTCAATTCCAGGGAGAAGCTTGTCAGTGTAACGTGGCACTGACGGGCTCAATCGCCGCAACCCAGCTTTCCCAGGATCCTGAATGGAACACACTGACAGTGTATTCCCGTATACCCCATATATACACCCCAAATCCCCGTTCCAACGGTGTGCCCCCCCACCTTCACCTCAGAAATACCCTGCAAGTCCCCTAGCAATAGAATTGGGGCTATATACACCCACAATTTTTGCTACTGGTATATAGTGCCATTGTCTGACTGGGAATTCAAAGAATATATTGGGGTGACGTGCACCCACAATTTTTGCTACTGCTATACAGTGCCATTGTCTCACTGGGAATTCAAAGAATATATGGGGGTTATGTGCACCCACAATTTTTAATACTGGTATACAGTGCCATTGTCTCACTGGGAATTCAAAGAATATATTGGGGTTATGTGCACCCACAATTTTTACTACTGGTATATAGTGCCATTGTCTGACTGGGAATTCAAAGAATATATGGGGGTTATGTGCACCCACAATTTTTAATACTGGTATACAGTGCCATTGTCTGACTGGGAATTCAAAGAATATATTGGGGTTATGTGCACTGTCACGGAGCAAAGGTATACGTCTTCCTCCGGATGGTCTTTTGAATCAACACGGACGCAAGAGGTCGGGAGACAACAGCAATTTATTGTAATCCACAAAGTTAGTAGCCGGCGGCGGTCACATCAACCGTAATAACAATAAGTCCACAGAAGTCACAATCCAATGATAACTTTGGTTCCTTGGTCCTGTAACTAAGTCCTGGCTCTCTGCAGAGCTGTGCACAGGCCGGCTAACACATACTAACTGCTAGCTATATACTATATACTAAGACTGTTACATCCTATATCTGCGGGTGGGAAGGGCTGAGTCACAGATCCTTCCCCCCTCACCTATGCCAAGGAGAGCAGACTCCCTGTCTCTTTTGAACAATGCACAGTCCAACATCTTCTTGGAGACACTGATCAGATTATCTCCACCCATTGTCCTCACTGGTCCTCACTAGTTAGAGGGATTTGCATACAATGTGCTAACACACTAGACCCTAATCAGCCAACTACACACTGATGTTTACAACAGGTTAGAGAATACATTCCACATGAAATATATATTACACATTGCCTATAGTATAGACTAACCATCCCGTGACAACCCCTCCCCCTCTCAAAACATGTGCATGACACAATTGGCCTACACAGGTAAATTGGGGAATGCACATCAGTCTCTATAGCTCATATTTCCTCCTGCCGGGATAACCCATCTGTGTTCTGGTGTTGGTTCCCTCGGCGGTGCTGAATGGTAAAGTTGTAGGGTTGAAGGGCTGGCATCTGGCAGAAAATCCGGTGGATCCATGTTGGCGTCTCTCTGAGCTTGGCTTCGGGTCACTGCTCCCACAAAGTGGCACTGTAGATTTCCAACATCGTTGCCTAACAGAACATCAGCCGGCAGCCCGCTCATCACACCAATTGTGCATCGTTTTGGTCCATAACCATAGTCGAGTTCCACAGTAGCTTTAGGAATACGTCTTTGAGTACCCCCTGCCAACTTGATAGAAATGCCAGGGCCCTCCTCTAGGGCCTCGGGTCGCACAACTCGGGGGTCCGCTACCGTTAGGAAAGCTCCCGAGTCCCGGAATCCAACAACTGTTCGGCCATCCAGTAGGACCTCCTGCAAGTGCTTCCTCTGAAGGTTTGCGGGATGTGTGGCGGAAGGCTGAATCCCATAGACCCCTGGAGGTGGAACAGATGGGTCATTCATGGAGTCATCTGGAAATGGGGCCAAACTTTCAGTCCTAGGGGTGGTTCCCAGGTAGTGAATAGGCCGGGATGCCACGGTGGCCCGTGCCCCCATGTTAGCAGGGCAACTAGCTTGCAAATGTCCAGGCCGCCCGCACCCAAAACATCTGCGCTCTAGCATTCTTCCAGTGGGTCGTTGTCTAGGGACAGGGTTGTTCATACCTGGAGGCCGATGGGCTGGGGCAGGGGTAGAGGGGGAATTGTAATCCTGAGGCCGGGCACGAAAGGTGGGTGGCTGGCTGAAGGGTGTCTGGCGGACTGTGGTAGTTTTCCGCTCCTCTGCAAACAACCTCTTCCACTGCGGCTTGATGGTCAGGCCCTCATCTGCAAGAGAAGCAGCTTGCTCAACTGTGGCTGGGTTCCGTTCCAGCACCCACTCACGGATCTCAGCGGGGCACTGGGAAAAGAACTGTTCCTTAAGTATGACTTGGAGGATCTTATCGACTGTGACAGCCTCCTCTCCTTCTAGCCAGCGCTTGCATGCTTGCTTCAACTTGTGGGCGAACATGTGGAAGGAGCTTCCCCCATTGTAAGACAAAGAGCGGAACTGAACTCGGTAGGACTCTGGAGTGACTGCATAATACTTCTGCACCGCTCTTTTAATGGCCTCATAGTCCCGCTGATCACTAGGGTCCATGGCTCTGAGAGCTTCCGCAGCCCCATCTCGTAGGTGCCCCACCAGATACCGGACCCAATCCTTCTCTGGGACTTCCATCAGGCGGCACTGGTGTTCGAAGTCCTGAAAATATCCATCAACATCCCCAGCCGCTTCATCAAAGGTCTTGAAGTGTTTATGGGAGACATATGGTGGTTCTCTCACTGTTGGGCTGGGGGTCGACGTTTGATTATAATTCCGCGCAGTTATCTCAGCCATTCGCATTTCATGCGCCATTCTTTCCTTTTCATGCGCCATTCTCTGTTCCTCCTTCTCCGTTTCCTGAGCCCTCTGTAATGCTCTACTCCTTTGCTCTGCAGTTGCTCCTAGCCCCAGCACTGCCAATTCCTCCTCATACAAAACAACCCATCTGCTCTTTTGGGTCTGTACCTGCCACTCCCGTATCTCTCCAGTCTCCTGGGGGCAGCCCTCCTCATGGTCGCTTTGCAGGGTCATCTCCTCCAGTGCCTCGATCAGTTGCTCTTTCGTTCTTCCCTGGTAACTCAGGTTTAGTTCCCGAGCCCTTACTTGTAGACTTGCCATAGTCCAGTTCCTGTATTCTGAGGTTGTGGCTCCATTAATCGCTGGGCTGCTGTAGTCCATCTCGCTGTCCGCTGTTGATCCCACCGCTGCCAACCAGTTGTCACGGAGCAAAGGTATACGTCTTCCTCCGGATGGTCTTTTGAATCAACACGGACGCAAGAGGTCGGGAGACAACAGCAATTTATTGTAATCCACAAAGTTAGTAGCCGGCGGCGGTCACATCAACCGTAATAACAATAAGTCCACAGAAGTCACAATCCAATGATAACTTTGGTTCCTTGGTCCTGTAACTAAGTCCTGGCTCTCTGCAGAGCTGTGCACAGGCCGGCTAACACATACTAACTGCTAGCTATATATTATATACTAAGACTGTTACATCCTATATCTGCGGGTGGGAAGGGCTGAGTCACAGATCCTTCCCCCCTCACCTATGCCAAGGAGAGCAGACTCCCTGTCTCTTTTGAACAATGCACAGTCCAACATCTTCTTGGAGACACTGATCAGATTATCTCCACCCATTGTCCTCACTGGTCCTCACTAGTTAGAGGGATTTGCATACAATGTGCTAACACACTAGACCCTAATCAGCCAACTACACACTGATGTTTACAACAGGTTAGAGAATACATTCCACATGAAATATATATTACACATTGCCTATAGTATAGACTAACCATCCCGTGACATGCACCCACAATTTTTAATACTGGTATATAGTGCCATTGTCTGACTGGGAATTCAAAGAATATATGGGGGTTATGTGCACCCACAATTTTTAATACTGGTATACAGTGCCATTGTCTGACTGGGAATTCAAAGAATATATGGGGGTTACGTGCACCCACAATTTTTAATACTGCTATACAGTTCCATTGTCTCACTGGGAATTCAAAGAATATATGGGGGTTACGTGCACCCACAATTTTTAATACTGGTATACAGTGCCATTGTCTGACTGGGAATTCAAAGAATATATGGGGGTTATGTGCACCCACAATTTTTAATACTGGTATACAGTGCCATTGTCTGACTGGGAATTCAAAGAATATATTGGGGTTATGTGCACCCACAATTTTTACTACTGGTATACAGTGCCATTGTCTGACTGGGAATTCAAAGAATATATGGGGGTTATGTGCACCCACAATTTTTAATACTGGTATACAGTGCCATTGTCTGACTGGGAATTCAAAGAATATATTGGGGTTATGTGCACCCACAATTTTTACTACTGGTATACAGTGCCATTGTCTGACTGGGAATTCAAAGAATATATGGGGGTTATGTGCACCCACAATTTTTAATACTGGTATACAGTGCCATTGTCTGACTGGGAATTCAATGAATATATGGGGGTTATGTGCACCCACAATTTTTAATACTGGTATACAGTGCCATTGTCTGACTGGGAATTCAAAGAATATATTGGGGTTATGTGCACCCACAATTTTTACTACTGGTATACAGTGCCATTGTCTGGGAATTCAAAGAATATATGGGGGTTATGTGCACCCACAATTTTTAATACTGGTATATAGTGCCATTGTCTGACTGGGAATTCAAAGAATATATGGGGGTTACGTGCACCCACAATTTTTGCTACTGCTATACAGTTCCATTGTCTCACTGGGAATTCAAAGAATATATGGGGGTTATGTGCACCCACAATTTTTAATACTGGTATACAGTGCCATTGTCTGACTGGGAATTCAAAGAATATATGGGGGTTATGTGCACCCACAATTTTTACTACTGGTATACAGTGCCATTGTCTGACTGGGAATTCAAAGAATATATTGGGGTGACGTGCACCCACAATTTTTGCTACTGCTATACAGTGCCATTGTCTGACTGGGAATTCAAAGAATATATGGGGGTTATGTGCACCCACAATTTTTAATACTGGTATACAGTGCCATTGTCTGACTGGGAATTCAAAGAATATATTGGGGTGACGTGCACCCACAATTTTTGCTACTGCTATACAGTGCCATTGTCTGACTGGGAATTCAAAGAATATATGGGGGTTACGTGCACCCACAATTTTTAATACTGGTATACAGTGCCATTGTCTGACTGGGAATTCAAAGAATATATGGGGGTTATGTGCACCCACAATTTTTAATACTGGTATACAGTGCCATTGTCTCACTGGGAATTCAAAGAATATATTGGGGTTATGTGCACCCACAATTTTTACTACTGGTATATAGTGCCATTGTCTGACTGGGAATTCAAAGAATATATGGGGGTTATGTGCACCCACAATTTTTAATACTGGTATACAGTGCCATTGTCTGACTGGGAATTCAAAGAATATATGGGGGTTATGTGCACCCACAATTTTTAATACTGGTATACAGTGCCATTGTCTGACTGGGAATTCAAAGAATATATTGGGGTTATGTGCACCCACAATTTTTACTACTGGTATACAGTGCCATTGTCTGACTGGGAATTCAAAGAATATATGGGGGTTATGTGCACCCACAATTTTTAATACTGGTATATAGTGCCATTGTCTGACTGGGAATTCAAAGAATATATGGGGGTTACGTGCACCCACAATTTTTGCTACTGCTATACAGTTCCATTGTCTCACTGGGAATTCAAAGAATATATGGGGGTTATGTGCACCCACAATTTTTAATACTGGTATACAGTGCCATTGTCTGACTGGGAATTCAAAGAATATATGGGGGTTATGTGCACCCACAATTTTTACTACTGGTATACAGTGCCATTGTCTGACTGGGAATTCAAAGAATATATTGGGGTGACGTGCACCCACAATTTTTGCTACTGCTATACAGTGCCATTGTCTGACTGGGAATTCAAAGAATATATGGGGGTTATGTGCACCCACAATTTTTAATACTGGTATACAGTGCCATTGTCTGACTGGGAATTCAAAGAATATATGGGGGTTATGTGCACCCACAATTTTTACTACTGGTATACAGTGCCATTGTCTGACTGGGAATTCAAAGAATATATTGGGGTGACGTGCACCCACAATTTTTGCTACTGCTATACAGTGCCATTGTCTGACTGGGAATTCAAAGAATATATGGGGGTTATGTGCACCCACAATTTTTA
Organism: Leptodactylus fuscus; assembly: GCF_031893055.1. NCBI lineage: Eukaryota > Metazoa > Chordata > Amphibia > Anura > Leptodactylidae > Leptodactylus > Leptodactylus fuscus. The sequence continues at coordinate 315,217,825 of NC_134265.1, forward strand.
ATACTGGTATACAGTGCCATTGTCTGACTGGGAATTCAAAGAATATATTGGGGTTATGTGCACCCACAATTTTTACTACTGGTATACAGTGCCATTGTCTGACTGGGAATTCAAAGAATATATGGGGGTTATGTGCACCCACAATTTTTAATACTGGTATACAGTGCCATTCTCTGACTGGGAATTCAAAGAATATATGGGGGTTATGTGCACCCACAATTTTTAATACTGGTATACAGTGCCATTGTCTGACTGGGAATTCAAAGAATATATTGGGGTTATGTGCACCCACAATTTTTACTACTGGTATACAGTGCCATTGTCTGACTGGGAATTCAAAGAATATATGGGGGTTATGTGCACCCACAATTTTTAATACTGGTATACAGTGCCATTGTCTCACTGGGAATTCAAAGAATATATGGGGGTTATGTGCACCCACAATTTTTAATACTGGTATACAGTGCCATTGTCTGACTGGGAATTCAAAGAATATATGGGGGTTATGTGCACCCACAATTTTTACTACTGGTATACAGTGCCATTGTCTGACTGGGAATTCAAAGAATATATTGGGGTGACGTGCACCCACAATTTTTGCTACTGCTATACAGTGCCATTGTCTCACTGGGAATTCAAAGAATATATGGGGGTTATGTGCACCCACAATTTTTAATACTGGTATATAGTGCCATTGTCTGACTGGGAATTCAAAGAATATATTGGGGTTATGTGCACCCACAATTTTTAATACTGGTATATAGTGCCATTGTCTGACTGGGAATTCAAAGAATATATGGGGGTTATGTGCACCCACAATTTTTAATACTGGTATACAGTGCCATTGTCTGACTGGGAATTCAAAGAATATATGGGGGTTACGTGCACCCACAATTTTTAATACTGCTATACAGTTCCATTGTCTCACTGGGAATTCAAAGAATATATGGGGGTTACGTGCACCCACAATTTTTAATACTGGTATACAGTGCCATTGTCTGACTGGGAATTCAAAGAATATATGGGGGTTATGTGCACCCACAATTTTTAATACTGGTATACAGTGCCATTGTCTGACTGGGAATTCAAAGAATATATTGGGGTTATGTGCACCCACAATTTTTACTACTGGTATACAGTGCCATTGTCTGACTGGGAATTCAAAGAATATATGGGGGTTATGTGCACCCACAATTTTTACTACTGGTATACAGTGCCATTGTCTGACTGGGAATTCAAAGAATATATGGGGGTTATGTGCACCCACAATTTTTAATACTGGTATATAGTGCCATTGTCTGACTGGGAATTCAAAGAATATATGGGGGTTACGTGCACCCACAATTTTTGCTACTGCTATACAGTGCCATTGTCTGACTGGGAATTCAAAGAAAATATGGGGGTTATGTGCACCCACAATTTTTACTACTGGTATACAGTGCCATTGTCTGACTGGGAATTCAAAGAATATATTGGGGTGACGTGCACCCACAATTTTTGCTACTGCTATACAGTGCCATTGTCTGACTGGGAATTCAAAGAATATATGGGGTTATGTGCACCCACAATTTTTAATACTGGTATACAGTGCCATTGTCTGACTGGGAATTCAAAGAATATATGGGGGTTATGTGCACCCACAATTTTTACTACTGGTATACAGTGCCATTGTCTGACTGGGAATTCAAAGAATATATTGGGGTGACGTGCACCCACAATTTTTGCTACTGCTATACAGTGCCATTGTCTGACTGGGAATTCAAAGAATATATGGGGGTTATGTGCACCCACAATTTTTAATACTGGTATATAGTGCCATTGTCTGACTGGGAATTCAAAGAATATATGGGGGTTACGTGCACCCACAATTTTTGCTACTGCTATACAGTTCCATTGTCTCACTGGGAATTCAAAGAATATATGGGGGTTACGTGCACCCACAATTTTTAATACTGCTATACAGTTCCATTGTCTCACTGGGAATTCAAAGAATATATGGGGGTTACGTGCACCCACAATTTTTAATACTGGTATACAGTGCCATTGTCTGACTGGGAATTCAAAGAATATATGGGGGTTATGTGCACCCACAATTTTTAATACTGCTATACAGTTCCATTGTCTCACTGGGAATTCAAAGAATATATGGGGGTTACGTGCACCCACAATTTTTAATACTGGTATACAGTGCCATTGTCTGACTGGGAATTCAAAGAATATATGGGGGTTATGTGCACCCACAATTTTTAATACTGGTATACAGTGCCATTGTCTGACTGGGAATTCAAAGAATATATTGGGGTTATGTGCACCCACAATTTTTACTACTGGTATACAGTGCCATTGTCTGACTGGGAATTCAAAGAATATATGGGGGTTATGTGCACCCACAATTTTTAATACTGGTATACAGTGCCATTGTCTGACTGGGAATTCAAAGAATATATTGGGGTTATGTGCACCCACAATTTTTACTACTGGTATACAGTGCCATTGTCTGACTGGGAATTCAAAGAATATATGGGGGTTATGTGCACCCACAATTTTTAATACTGGTATACAGTGCCATTGTCTGACTGGGAATTCAATGAATATATGGGGGTTATGTGCACCCACAATTTTTAATACTGGTATACAGTGCCATTGTCTGACTGGGAATTCAAAGAATATATTGGGGTTATGTGCACCCACAATTTTTACTACTGGTATACAGTGCCATTGTCTGGGAATTCAAAGAATATATGGGGGTTATGTGCACCCACAATTTTTAATACTGGTATATAGTGCCATTGTCTGACTGGGAATTCAAAGAATATATGGGGGTTACGTGCACCCACAATTTTTGCTACTGCTATACAGTTCCATTGTCTCACTGGGAATTCAAAGAATATATGGGGGTTATGTGCACCCACAATTTTTAATACTGGTATACAGTGCCATTGTCTGACTGGGAATTCAAAGAATATATGGGGGTTATGTGCACCCACAATTTTTACTACTGGTATACAGTGCCATTGTCTGACTGGGAATTCAAAGAATATATTGGGGTGACGTGCACCCACAATTTTTGCTACTGCTATACAGTGCCATTGTCTGACTGGGAATTCAAAGAATATATGGGGGTTATGTGCACCCACAATTTTTAATACTGGTATACAGTGCCATTGTCTGACTGGGAATTCAAAGAATATATGGGGGTTATGTGCACCCACAATTTTTACTACTGGTATACAGTGCCATTGTCTGACTGGGAATTCAAAGAATATATTGGGGTGACGTGCACCCACAATTTTTGCTACTGCTATACAGTGCCATTGTCTGACTGGGAATTCAAAGAATATATGGGGGTTATGTGCACCCACAATTTTTAATACTGGTATACAGTGCCATTGTCTGACTGGGAATTCAAAGAATATATTGGGGTTATGTGCACCCACAATTTTTACTACTGGTATACAGTGCCATTGTCTGACTGGGAATTCAAAGAATATATGGGGGTTATGTGCACCCACAATTTTTAATACTGGTATACAGTGCCATTCTCTGACTGGGAATTCAAAGAATATATGGGGGTTATGTGCACCCACAATTTTTAATACTGGTATACAGTGCCATTGTCTGACTGGGAATTCAAAGAATATATTGGGGTTATGTGCACCCACAATTTTTACTACTGGTATACAGTGCCATTGTCTGACTGGGAATTCAAAGAATATATGGGGGTTATGTGCACCCACAATTTTTAATACTGGTATACAGTGCCATTGTCTCACTGGGAATTCAAAGAATATATGGGGGTTATGTGCACCCACAATTTTTAATACTGGTATACAGTGCCATTGTCTGACTGGGAATTCAAAGAATATATGGGGGTTATGTGCACCCACAATTTTTACTACTGGTATACAGTGCCATTGTCTGACTGGGAATTCAAAGAATATATTGGGGTGACGTGCACCCACAATTTTTGCTACTGCTATACAGTGCCATTGTCTCACTGGGAATTCAAAGAATATATGGGGGTTATGTGCACCCACAATTTTTAATACTGGTATATAGTGCCATTGTCTGACTGGGAATTCAAAGAATATATTGGGGTTATGTGCACCCACAATTTTTAATACTGGTATATAGTGCCATTGTCTGACTGGGAATTCAAAGAATATATGGGGGTTATGTGCACCCACAATTTTTAATACTGGTATACAGTGCCATTGTCTGACTGGGAATTCAAAGAATATATGGGGGTTACGTGCACCCACAATTTTTAATACTGCTATACAGTTCCATTGTCTCACTGGGAATTCAAAGAATATATGGGGGTTACGTGCACCCACAATTTTTAATACTGGTATACAGTGCCATTGTCTGACTGGGAATTCAAAGAATATATGGGGGTTATGTGCACCCACAATTTTTAATACTGGTATACAGTGCCATTGTCTGACTGGGAATTCAAAGAATATATTGGGGTTATGTGCACCCACAATTTTTACTACTGGTATACAGTGCCATTGTCTGACTGGGAATTCAAAGAATATATGGGGGTTATGTGCACCCACAATTTTTACTACTGGTATACAGTGCCATTGTCTGACTGGGAATTCAAAGAATATATGGGGGTTATGTGCACCCACAATTTTTAATACTGGTATATAGTGCCATTGTCTGACTGGGAATTCAAAGAATATATGGGGGTTACGTGCACCCACAATTTTTGCTACTGCTATACAGTGCCATTGTCTGACTGGGAATTCAAAGAAAATATGGGGGTTATGTGCACCCACAATTTTTACTACTGGTATACAGTGCCATTGTCTGACTGGGAATTCAAAGAATATATTGGGGTGACGTGCACCCACAATTTTTGCTACTGCTATACAGTGCCATTGTCTGACTGGGAATTCAAAGAATATATGGGGTTATGTGCACCCACAATTTTTAATACTGGTATACAGTGCCATTGTCTGACTGGGAATTCAAAGAATATATGGGGGTTATGTGCACCCACAATTTTTACTACTGGTATACAGTGCCATTGTCTGACTGGGAATTCAAAGAATATATTGGGGTGACGTGCACCCACAATTTTTGCTACTGCTATACAGTGCCATTGTCTGACTGGGAATTCAAAGAATATATGGGGGTTATGTGCACCCACAATTTTTAATACTGGTATATAGTGCCATTGTCTGACTGGGAATTCAAAGAATATATGGGGGTTACGTGCACCCACAATTTTTGCTACTGCTATACAGTTCCATTGTCTCACTGGGAATTCAAAGAATATATGGGGGTTACGTGCACCCACAATTTTTAATACTGCTATACAGTTCCATTGTCTCACTGGGAATTCAAAGAATATATGGGGGTTACGTGCACCCACAATTTTTAATACTGGTATACAGTGCCATTGTCTGACTGGGAATTCAAAGAATATATGGGGGTTATGTGCACCCACAATTTTTAATACTGGTATACAGTGCCATTGTCTCACTGGGAATTCAAAGAATATATTGGGGTTATGTGCACCCACAATTTTTACTACTGGTATATAGTGCCATTGTCTGACTGGGAATTCAAAGAATATATGGGGGTTATGTGCACCCACAATTTTTAATACTGGTATACAGTGCCATTGTCTGACTGGGAATTCAAAGAATATATGGGGGTTATGTGCACCCACAATTTTTAATACTGGTATACAGTGCCATTGTCTGACTGGGAATTCAAAGAATATATTGGGGTTATGTGCACCCACAATTTTTACTACTGGTATACAGTGCCATTGTCTGACTGGGAATTCAAAGAATATATGGGGGTTATGTGCACCCACAATTTTTAATACTGGTATATAGTGCCATTGTCTGACTGGGAATTCAAAGAATATATGGGGGTTACGTGCACCCACAATTTTTGCTACTGCTATACAGTTCCATTGTCTCACTGGGAATTCAAAGAATATATGGGGGTTATGTGCACCCACAATTTTTAATACTGGTATACAGTGCCATTGTCTGACTGGGAATTCAAAGAATATATGGGGGTTATGTGCACCCACAATTTTTACTACTGGTATACAGTGCCATTGTCTGACTGGGAATTCAAAGAATATATTGGGGTGACGTGCACCCACAATTTTTGCTACTGCTATACAGTGCCATTGTCTGACTGGGAATTCAAAGAATATATGGGGGTTATGTGCACCCACAATTTTTAATACTGGTATACAGTGCCATTGTCTGACTGGGAATTCAAAGAATATATGGGGGTTATGTGCACCCACAATTTTTACTACTGGTATACAGTGCCATTGTCTGACTGGGAATTCAAAGAATATATTGGGGTGACGTGCACCCACAATTTTTGCTACTGCTATACAGTGCCATTGTCTGACTGGGAATTCAAAGAATATATGGGGGTTATGTGCACCCACAATTTTTAATACTGGTATACAGTGCCATTGTCTGACTGGGAATTCAAAGAATATATTGGGGTTATGTGCACCCACAATTTTTACTACTGGTATACAGTGCCATTGTCTGACTGGGAATTCAAAGAATATATTGGGGTTATGTGCACCCACAATTTTTACTACTGGTATACAGTGCCATTGTCTGACTGGGAATTCAAAGAATATATGGGGGTTATGTGCACCCACAATTTTTAATACTGGTATACAGTGCCATTGTCTCACTGGGAATTCAAAGAATATATTGGGGTTATGTGCACCCACAATTTTTACTACTGGTATATAGTGCCATTGTCTGACTGGGAATTCAAAGAATATATGGGGGTTATGTGCACCCACAATTTTTAATACTGGTATACAGTGCCATTGTCTGACTGGGAATTCAAAGAATATATTGGGGTTATGTGCACCCACAATTTTTACTACTGGTATACAGTGCCATTGTCTGACTGGGAATTCAAAGAATATATGGGGGTTATGTGCACCCACAATTTTTAATACTGGTATACAGTGCCATTGTCTGACTGGGAATTCAATGAATATATGGGGGTTATGTGCACCCACAATTTTTAATACTGGTATACAGTGCCATTGTCTGACTGGGAATTCAAAGAATATATTGGGGTTATGTGCACCCACAATTTTTACTACTGGTATACAGTGCCATTGTCTGGGAATTCAAAGAATATATGGGGGTTATGTGCACCCACAATTTTTAATACTGGTATATAGTGCCATTGTCTGACTGGGAATTCAAAGAATATATGGGGGTTACGTGCACCCACAATTTTTGCTACTGCTATACAGTTCCATTGTCTCACTGGGAATTCAAAGAATATATGGGGGTTATGTGCACCCACAATTTTTAATACTGGTATACAGTGCCATTGTCTGACTGGGAATTCAAAGAATATATGGGGGTTATGTGCACCCACAATTTTTACTACTGGTATACAGTGCCATTGTCTGACTGGGAATTCAAAGAATATATGGGGGTTATGTGCACCCACAATTTTTAATACTGGTATATAGTGCCATTGTCTGACTGGGAATTCAAAGAATATATGGGGGTTACGTGCACCCACAATTTTTGCTACTGCTATACAGTGCCATTGTCTGACTGGGAATTCAAAGAAAATATGGGGGTTATGTGCACCCACAATTTTTACTACTGGTATACAGTGCCATTGTCTGACTGGGAATTCAAAGAATATATTGGGGTGACGTGCACCCACAATTTTTGCTACTGCTATACAGTGCCATTGTCTGACTGGGAATTCAAAGAATATATGGGGTTATGTGCACCCACAATTTTTAATACTGGTATACAGTGCCATTGTCTGACTGGGAATTCAAAGAATATATGGGGGTTATGTGCACCCACAATTTTTACTACTGGTATACAGTGCCATTGTCTGACTGGGAATTCAAAGAATATATTGGGGTGACGTGCACCCACAATTTTTGCTACTGCTATACAGTGCCATTGTCTGACTGGGAATTCAAAGAATATATGGGGGTTATGTGCACCCACAATTTTTAATACTGGTATATAGCGCCATTGTCTGACTGGGAATTCAAAGAATATATGGGGGTTACGTGCACCCACAATTTTTGCTACTGCTATACAGTTCCATTGTCTCACTGGGAATTCAAAGAATATATGGGGGTTACGTGCACCCACAATTTTTAATACTGCTATACAGTTCCATTGTCTCACTGGGAATTCAAAGAATATATGGGGGTTACGTGCACCCACAATTTTTAATACTGGTATACAGTGCCATTGTCTGACTGGGAATTCAAAGAATATATGGGGGTTATGTGCACCCACAATTTTTAATACTGGTATACAGTGCCATTGTCTCACTGGGAATTCAAAGAATATATTGGGGTTATGTGCACCCACAATTTTTACTACTGGTATATAGTGCCATTGTCTGACTGGGAATTCAAAGAATATATGGGGGTTATGTGCACCCACAATTTTTAATACTGGTATACAGTGCCATTGTCTGACTGGGAATTCAAAGAATATATGGGGGTTATGTGCACCCACAATTTTTAATACTGGTATACAGTGCCATTGTCTGACTGGGAATTCAAAGAATATATTGGGGTTATGTGCACCCACAATTTTTACTACTGGTATACAGTGCCATTGTCTGACTGGGAATTCAAAGAATATATGGGGGTTATGTGCACCCACAATTTTTAATACTGGTATATAGTGCCATTGTCTGACTGGGAATTCAAAGAATATATGGGGGTTACGTGCACCCACAATTTTTGCTACTGCTATACAGTTCCATTGTCTCACTGGGAATTCAAAGAATATATGGGGGTTATGTGCACCCACAATTTTTAATACTGGTATACAGTGCCATTGTCTGACTGGGAATTCAAAGAATATATGGGGGTTATGTGCACCCACAATTTTTACTACTGGTATACAGTGCCATTGTCTGACTGGGAATTCAAAGAATATATTGGGGTGACGTGCACCCACAATTTTTGCTACTGCTATACAGTGCCATTGTCTGACTGGGAATTCAAAGAATATATGGGGGTTATGTGCACCCACAATTTTTAATACTGGTATACAGTGCCATTGTCTGACTGGGAATTCAAAGAATATATGGGGGTTATGTGCACCCACAATTTTTACTACTGGTATACAGTGCCATTGTCTGACTGGGAATTCAAAGAATATATTGGGGTGACGTGCACCCACAATTTTTGCTACTGCTATACAGTGCCATTGTCTGACTGGGAATTCAAAGAATATATGGGGGTTATGTGCACCCACAATTTTTAATACTGGTATACAGTGCCATTGTCTGACTGGGAATTCAAAGAATATATTGGGGTTATGTGCACCCACAATTTTTACTACTGGTATACAGTGCCATTGTCTGACTGGGAATTCAAAGAATATATTGGGGTTATGTGCACCCACAATTTTTACTACTGGTATACAGTGCCATTGTCTGACTGGGAATTCAAAGAATATATGGGGGTTATGTGCACCCACAATTTTTAATACTGGTATACAGTGCCATTGTCTCACTGGGAATTCAAAGAATATATTGGGGTTATGTGCACCCACAATTTTTACTACTGGTATATAGTGCCATTGTCTGACTGGGAATTCAAAGAATATATGGGGGTTATGTGCACCCACAATTTTTAATACTGGTATACAGTGCCATTGTCTGACTGGGAATTCAAAGAATATATTGGGGTTATGTGCACCCACAATTTTTACTACTGGTATACAGTGCCATTGTCTGACTGGGAATTCAAAGAATATATGGGGGTTATGTGCACCCACAATTTTTAATACTGGTATACAGTGCCATTGTCTGACTGGGAATTCAATGAATATATGGGGGTTATGTGCACCCACAATTTTTAATACTGGTATACAGTGCCATTGTCTGACTGGGAATTCAAAGAATATATTGGGGTTATGTGCACCCACAATTTTTACTACTGGTATACAGTGCCATTGTCTGGGAATTCAAAGAATATATGGGGGTTATGTGCACCCACAATTTTTAATACTGGTATATAGTGCCATTGTCTGACTGGGAATTCAAAGAATATATGGGGGTTACGTGCACCCACAATTTTTGCTACTGCTATACAGTTCCATTGTCTCACTGGGAATTCAAAGAATATATGGGGGTTATGTGCACCCACAATTTTTAATACTGGTATACAGTGCCATTGTCTGACTGGGAATTCAAAGAATATATGGGGGTTATGTGCACCCACAATTTTTACTACTGGTATACAGTGCCATTGTCTGACTGGGAATTCAAAGAATATATTGGGGTGACGTGCACCCACAATTTTTGCTACTGCTATACAGTGCCATTGTCTGACTGGGAATTCAAAGAATATATGGGGGTTACGTGCACCCACAATTTTTAATACTGGTATACAGTGCCATTGTCTGACTGGGAATTCAAAGAATATATGGGGGTTATGTGCACCCACAATTTTTAATACTGGTATACAGTGCCATTGTCTCACTGGGAATTCAAAGAATATATTGGGGTTATGTGCACCCACAATTTTTACTACTGGTATATAGTGCCATTGTCTGACTGGGAATTCAAAGAATATATGGGGGTTATGTGCACCCACAATTTTTAATACTGGTATACAGTGCCATTGTCTGACTGGGAATTCAAAGAATATATGGGGGTTATGTGCACCCACAATTTTTAATACTGGTATACAGTGCCATTGTCTGACTGGGAATTCAAAGAATATATTGGGGTTATGTGCACCCACAATTTTTACTACTGGTATACAGTGCCATTGTCTGACTGGGAATTCAAAGAATATATGGGGGTTATGTGCACCCACAATTTTTAATACTGGTATATAGTGCCATTGTCTGACTGGGAATTCAAAGAATATATGGGGGTTACGTGCACCCACAATTTTTGCTACTGCTATACAGTTCCATTGTCTCACTGGGAATTCAAAGAATATATGGGGGTTATGTGCACCCACAATTTTTAATACTAGTATACAGTGCCATTGTCTGACTGGGAATTCAAAGAATATATGGGGGTTATGTGCACCCACAATTTTTACTACTGGTATACAGTGCCATTGTCTGACTGGGAATTCAAAGAATATATTGGGGTGACGTGCACCCACAATTTTTGCTACTGCTATACAGTGCCATTGTCTGACTGGGAATTCAAAGAATATATGGGGGTTATGTGCACCCACAATTTTTAATACTGGTATACAGTGCCATTGTCTGACTGGGAATTCAAAGAATATATGGGGGTTATGTGCACCCACAATTTTTACTACTGGTATACAGTGCCATTGTCTGACTGGGAATTCAAAGAATATATTGGGGTGACGTGCACCCACAATTTTTGCTACTGCTATACAGTGCCATTGTCTGACTGGGAATTCAAAGAATATATGGGGGTTATGTGCACCCACAATTTTTAATACTGGTATACAGTGCCATTGTCTGACTGGGAATTCAAAGAATATATTGGGGTTATGTGCACCCACAATTTTTACTACTGGTATACAGTGCCATTGTCTGACTGGGAATTCAAAGAATATATGGGGGTTATGTGCACCCACAATTTTTAATACTGGTATACAGTGCCATTCTCTGACTGGGAATTCAAAGAATATATGGGGGTTATGTGCACCCACAATTTTTAATACTGGTATACAGTGCCATTGTCTGACTGGGAATTCAAAGAATATATTGGGGTTATGTGCACCCACAATTTTTACTACTGGTATACAGTGCCATTGTCTGACTGGGAATTCAAAGAATATATGGGGGTTATGTGCACCCACAATTTTTAATACTGGTATACAGTGCCATTGTCTCACTGGGAATTCAAAGAATATATGGGGGTTATGTGCACCCACAATTTTTAATACTGGTATACAGTGCCATTGTCTGACTGGGAATTCAAAGAATATATGGGGGTTATGTGCACCCACAATTTTTAATACTGGTATACAGTGCCATTGTCTGACTGGGAATTCAAAGAATATATTGGGGTGACGTGCACCCACAATTTTTGCTACTGCTATACAGTGCCATTGTCTCACTGGGAATTCAAAGAATATATGGGGGTTATGTGCACCCACAATTTTTAATACTGGTATATAGTGCCATTGTCTGACTGGGAATTCAAAGAATATATTGGGGTTATGTGCACCCACAATTTTTAATACTGGTATATAGTGCCATTGTCTGACTGGGAATTCAAAGAATATATGGGGGTTATGTGCACCCACAATTTTTAATACTGGTATACAGTGCCATTGTCTGACTGGGAATTCAAAGAATATATGGGGGTTACGTGCACCCACAATTTTTAATACTGCTATACAGTTCCATTGTCTCACTGGGAATTCAAAGAATATATGGGGGTTACGTGCACCCACAATTTTTAATACTGGTATACAGTGCCATTGTCTGACTGGGAATTCAAAGAATATATGGGGGTTATGTGCACCCACAATTTTTAATACTGGTATACAGTGCCATTGTCTCACTGGGAATTCAAAGAATATATTGGGGTTATGTGCACCCACAATTTTTACTACTGGTATATAGTGCCATTGTCTGACTGGGAATTCAAAGAATATATGGGGGTTATGTGCACCCACAATTTTTAATACTGGTATACAGTGCCATTGTCTGACTGGGAATTCAAAGAATATATTGGGGTTATGTGCACCCACAATTTTTACTACTGGTATACAGTGCCATTGTCTGACTGGGAATTCAAAGAATATATGGGGGTTATGTGCACCCACAATTTTTAATACTGGTATATAGTGCCATTGTCTGACTGGGAATTCAAAGAATATATGGGGGTTACGTGCACCCACAATTTTTGCTACTGCTATACAGTGCCATTGTCTGACTGGGAATTCAAAGAAAATATGGGGGTTATGTGCACCCACAATTTTTACTACTGGTATACAGTGCCATTGTCTGACTGGGAATTCAAAGAATATATTGGGGTGACGTGCACCCACAATTTTTGCTACTGCTATACAGTGCCATTGTCTGACTGGGAATTCAAAGAATATATGGGGTTATGTGCACCCACAATTTTTAATACTGGTATACAGTGCCATTGTCTGACTGGGAATTCAAAGAATATATGGGGGTTATGTGCACCCACAATTTTTACTACTGGTATACAGTGCCATTGTCTGACTGGGAATTCAAAGAATATATTGGGGTGACGTGCACCCACAATTTTTGCTACTGCTATACAGTGCCATTGTCTGACTGGGAATTCAAAGAATATATGGGGGTTATGTGCACCCACAATTTTTAATACTGGTATATAGTGCCATTGTCTGACTGGGAATTCAAAGAATATATGGGGGTTACGTGCACCCACAATTTTTGCTACTGCTATACAGTTCCATTGTCTCACTGGGAATTCAAAGAATATATGGGGGTTACGTGCACCCACAATTTTTAATACTGCTATACAGTTCCATTGTCTCACTGGGAATTCAAAGAATATATGGGGGTTACGTGCACCCACAATTTTTAATACTGGTATACAGTGCCATTGTCTGACTGGGAATTCAAAGAATATATGGGGGTTATGTGCACCCACAATTTTTAATACTGGTATACAGTGCCATTGTCTCACTGGGAATTCAAAGAATATATTGGGGTTATGTGCACCCACAATTTTTACTACTGGTATATAGTGCCATTGTCTGACTGGGAATTCAAAGAATATATGGGGGTTATGTGCACCCACAATTTTTAATACTGGTATACAGTGCCATTGTCTGACTGGGAATTCAAAGAATATATGGGGGTTATGTGCACCCACAATTTTTAATACTGGTATACAGTGCCATTGTCTGACTGGGAATTCAAAGAATATATTGGGGTTATGTGCACCCACAATTTTTACTACTGGTATACAGTGCCATTGTCTGACTGGGAATTCAAAGAATATATGGGGGTTATGTGCACCCACAATTTTTAATACTGGTATATAGTGCCATTGTCTGACTGGGAATTCAAAGAATATATGGGGGTTACGTGCACCCACAATTTTTGCTACTGCTATACAGTTCCATTGTCTCACTGGGAATTCAAAGAATATATGGGGGTTATGTGCACCCACAATTTTTAATACTGGTATACAGTGCCATTGTCTGACTGGGAATTCAAAGAATATATGGGGGTTATGTGCACCCACAATTTTTACTACTGGTATACAGTGCCATTGTCTGACTGGGAATTCAAAGAATATATTGGGGTGACGTGCACCCACAATTTTTGCTACTGCTATACAGTGCCATTGTCTGACTGGGAATTCAAAGAATATATGGGGGTTATGTGCACCCACAATTTTTAATACTGGTATACAGTGCCATTGTCTGACTGGGAATTCAAAGAATATATGGGGGTTATGTGCACCCACAATTTTTACTACTGGTATACAGTGCCATTGTCTGACTGGGAATTCAAAGAATATATTGGGGTGACGTGCACCCACAATTTTTGCTACTGCTATACAGTGCCATTGTCTGACTGGGAATTCAAAGAATATATGGGGGTTATGTGCACCCACAATTTTTAATACTGGTATACAGTGCCATTGTCTGACTGGGAATTCAAAGAATATATTGGGGTTATGTGCACCCACAATTTTTACTACTGGTATACAGTGCCATTGTCTGACTGGGAATTCAAAGAATATATGGGGGTTGTGTGCACCCACAATTTTTAATACTGGTATACAGTGCCATTGTCTCACTGGGAATTCAAAGAATATATTGGGGTTATGTGCACCCACAATTTTTACTACTGGTATATAGTGCCATTGTCTGACTGGGAATTCAAAGAATATATGGGGGTTATGTGCACCCACAATTTTTAATACTGGTATACAGTGCCATTCTCTGACTGGGAATTCAAAGAATATATGGGGGTTATGTGCACCCACAATTTTTAATACTGGTATACAGTGCCATTGTCTGACTGGGAATTCAAAGAATATATTGGGGTTATGTGCACCCACAATTTTTACTACTGGTATACAGTGCCATTGTCTGACTGGGAATTCAAAGAATATATGGGGGTTATGTGCACCCACAATTTTTAATACTGGTATATAGTGCCATTGTCTGACTGGGAATTCAAAGAATATATGGGGGTTACGTGCACCCACAATTTTTGCTACTGCTATACAGTTCCATTGTCTCACTGGGAATTCAAAGAATATATGGGGGTTATGTGCACCCACAATTTTTAATACTGGTATACAGTGCCATTGTCTGACTGGGAATTCAAAGAATATATGGGGGTTATGTGCACCCACAATTTTTACTACTGGTATACAGTGCCATTGTCTGACTGGGAATTCAAAGAATATATGGGGGTTATGTGCACCCACAATTTTTAATACTGGTATATAGTGCCATTGTCTGACTGGGAATTCAAAGAATATATGGGGGTTACGTGCACCCACAATTTTTGCTACTGCTATACAGTTCCATTGTCTCACTGGGAATTCAAAGAATATATGGGGGTTATGTGCACCCACAATTTTTAATACTGGTATACAGTGCCATTGTCTGACTGGGAATTCAAAGAATATATGGGGGTTATGTGCACCCACAATTTTTACTACTGGTATACAGTGCCATTGTCTGACTGGGAATTCAAAGAATATATGGGGGTTATGTGCACCCACAATTTTTAATACTGGTATATAGTGCCATTGTCTGACTGGGAATTCAAAGAATATATGGGGGTTACGTGCACCCACAATTTTTGCTACTGCTATACAGTTCCATTGTCTCACTGGGAATTCAAAGAATATATGGGGGTTATGTGCACCCACAATTTTTAATACTGGTATACAGTGCCATTGTCTGACTGGGAATTCAAAGAATATATGGGGGTTACGTGCACCCACAATTTTTAATACTGGTATACAGTGCCATTGTCTGACTGGGAATTCAAAGAATATATGGGGGTTACGTGCACCCACAATTTTTAATACTGGTATACAGTGCCATTGTCTCACTGGGAATTCCACAAATAATTTGGGGATTCATTCACCCTACATCTCAGGCTCTTGCCATATTCACCCAGGTTGTCAGTGCTGCACCAGCTCGTTCCCAGACAGCTCGGCCCAAAAAACACGTTACCTATATAGAGGATTTGGACAATGAAGACAACATGTTCTAAATCTAATGTCTGCACCTTCTCCAGAATTAAAATAAAGGCAGCGTTTAACTTTCAAATAGCACTGCACAAAGGAAGAGCTTATCAGCTTGTCTCATGACATGCTACTGAAAAGTTTCATTTGTGTATCTTAATGTAAATATAGTTGTATAAGCTTTTTGGGTTTTAGGCACTGCCAAGTTATTTATTACCACCCGCTCCCTTATAATGATGATGACGCCAAAGTCACTGTGGGTGTTCAGAGCTCACAGCTTTGGGTGACATTTGTCTTGCTCTCTGTCGGTACCAGCTGTCTTTTTGGATACCGTAAAGTTATGTTGACTTTATTAACAGCTATAGAAGCTTTAGCCAGGTTGTGACGGTGTGTAACCCTAACAACACTAAGTGGGATACACATTAATAGTCAGTCTATGTACGCTAAACGTATCACTGAAGTAATTTTTTTTCCCTCTCCCCTAATATAAGAAAGGAACAGACATTAGACCTAGACCGGGGTTCGAGGCTTGAAAAAATCCAGTATTATTTGTTCTTCATGATGTGAAATATGTGTTGAAAAGCAACCCAAGATGAAGTCAGCCATGTGTGCCAGTGTGTTACTTGGCATGCCTTTGCTGGCCCCAACTGTAAGGGTCACTCTCCATTTCCTCCATTTTCCACTCCCCTTCACACCATTTGTGGTGAAGCAATGGGATGCACTGAAGTGCACCCTCTAGCCTCGTGTGGGATAGGGACATCAGATGCCACTCCAACCCCCTCGTCTTCCTCCGCCAGCCAACGGTGCGAAGATGAGAGGAGTGTGCTCTGAATGTTTTCTGCCTAGCAGAGGCTAGTTCTCACTTACGAAAATGGCCCCACTTTGACCTGTATATCAGGCACAATGGTGTAGGTTTCAAAGAAACATGGCACCAACAAGTTGGAAAACGTGGGCCATGCGTGGACCGTGTTTGAGTCTGGCAAGCTCCAGATCTGCTACCAGGTTCCAGCCATTATCACAGGCGCAAAAA
This sequence comes from Leptodactylus fuscus, assembly GCF_031893055.1. Classification (NCBI taxonomy): domain Eukaryota; kingdom Metazoa; phylum Chordata; class Amphibia; order Anura; family Leptodactylidae; genus Leptodactylus; species Leptodactylus fuscus. The sequence continues at coordinate 315,235,052 of NC_134265.1, forward strand.
TGCCAGGCCCCAGGTGTAGCAGGGAAAAAAAAATGCCATCTCAGCCAGGATGGCATCCCTGACCTCGGAGGCACTGTGCTGTCTGTCCCCCAAGCTGATCAGTTTCAGCACGGCCTACTGACATCTCCCCATGCCAGTGTTACAGTGTTTTCCGCTAGTAGCTGGGGTGGAGGTTGCAGCTTCGTAGGGTTTCAGTCTACTCCTGCCATGAATTTTGGCCTGGGAGAGGAGATAGGCCACCCCAGTTTGCACCCGGGGAACAGACTCCACCACATTCACCCTGCCTGTCATTAAAGATAAGCACTGCAGCATCCCTGACCACAGGCGCTTGTCCATGTGTCGGTGGTCAAGTGGACCTTGCAGCAAAGCGCAGAGCTCTGGGCCCGACTGATGTTATGGGACACATGCAGGCGCAAGGCAGAGACAGCACACCAAGAGAAGTAGTAACGGCTAGGCCCAGCATAGGGAGGTGCCCCAGCTGCCATCTGCTGACGGAAGGCCTGGGTCTCCAGAAGCATAAACAAACACCAACATCTCCAGGGCCAGCAGTTTATCGATGAGGCTGTTACAGGCTTGGGCATGGGGTGGGTTGTATTGTACTTCTGCCTGCAATGAAAAGCTTGGGAAATGTGGAGTGGCTGGGAAGAGGCGCATGATGGTGCAGGCCAAAAGGGCGCATGAGGGTGAACTCCCCAATGTGTCAGAGATAGGTGTGTAGGTGTCCTTGCATCATATACTTGCACCATATTTGGCTTTGGAAGTTAATTTTGTGCCAAAAAGTGGTTAAGACAGCGATCCCTCAGCTACTCCCGTTACACTGTCTATTGAAGTTACCATCTGTGGAAGTGGACCACCATTTCTAAGATCCCAAAGGAAGCAGGCAAGAGATGTGCAGTTCAGAAAAAAAGATGAGAAAATAAGTTTAGGCTGTAGAGCACAGAGGGATCGGAGAGGACAGAGCTGGTGTCGGCCAGGTATTCCCACAACATGCGCCTATACTTGTCCCTCCTGGTGACACTAGGCCCCTGAGTGGCAGTAATTTGTCCAGGGGGCCATTAACGTGTTCCAGACCTAGGAATAAGTCTTCCAACAGGGTAGAGTTTTGCATGCCTTTGCTTCTACCCACTGTTTTTGCTGCTTAGCTTCCCTCCACATCTACTCTGCTTTCACCCCTAAACATCACCCCAGTTTATGCCTTTGCTTCTACCCAGGTTTTTTGTTGATTTAGCTTCCCTCTACATCTACACTGCTTTAGCCCCTAGACATCACCCCTGTCCATGTGGGGTCGGTGGCCTCGTCATCCACCAACTCCTCTTCCAATTGCGCACTGCCCCCTTACTGCAAACCGCACATGACCACAGCTTGCCTTGATGGCAACTGTGTCTCATGATCCCCACTTAGGTCCAGACAAGTCGGTGGCGGGTCCAAAACCCCAAAATTGGAAGGAAATGGCAGATGCTGCAGTATTTCTAACACCTGTTCCTGGTGCTCGGGCCTGGTCTGTGTTGTACCCTGCACCCTGCTTAACGCATCTGCCATATCCGAAGTTGTGCTGAGCGCATGCTAATGTTTCGTGTCCAGTGCAATGGATGGGATGGGATTTCACATAAGTCTGCCACCCATGGCCACTCATGGTTGAGCAACTGAGGGAGTTGACTTTGACGAACCCGAGGGTTTTGGAGTTGGAACTACATCAAAGGTCTGTGCTGCTCACACACTCTGCTCAACACATGATATGTTTAGTGCCAGCAGTGTGGAGACGTCGCACAACAGCCGTTGTTCCAGCAGGTACAGGCGTTGTAGGAGTGCATAGAGGCTAGCAGCGGCAACTATACACTTTAAAAACTATCCGCACAAGCGCCACACTTTCACCAGTAGCTCAGGAACATTGGGGTACCTTTTTCAAAAGATTAGCAGCAATGAGTTAAAAACGTGGCCCAGGCATGGAATATGTTGCAGGCTGCCAAGCTACAGAGCCAATCCCAGGTTACGGCCATTATCACACATGACAACATGCCTGGGCCCAGGTGCAGTGGCAAAAACCACATTGCCGTCTCATCGAGGATGGCATGACTCACTTTGTAGGCAGTGTGCTGTCTGGCCCCCAAGCTGATGAGCTTCAGCACGGCCCGCTGACGTCTCCCCACACCAGTGTTGCAGCGTTTCCAGCTCGTAGCTGGGGTCAATTTAACAGCGGAGGAGGGTGGTGTTTCAGCCCTCCTCCCAGGAATGTTGTGTGGGGAGACAAGTCAGGCCACCACATTTTGCGACCCGGTCCACGCCTCAACTACATTCAACCACTGTGCCCAAATTGAAAGGTAGCGTCCCTGTCCGCATGCACTTGTCCATTCGTAACTGGTCACATGGAACTTTAGGGCTAAGCGCTGAATTTAGGGACCGCCTCATGTTTGGGGGAAAGTGCTGGTGTGGACGGCACAGTGCGGTGGCGCAGTAGACACTCTGCCCAAAAAGGGCAGAGTGTCCCCCAGCCGGGATTCCAACATCTCCTGGGCCAGATTTCTTGAGATGAGGCCGTTGAAGCCTTGGGCATGTGGGTGGGTTGCGCTGTACTTTAGCATGAAATGAAAGGCTTGGGAGATGGGGAGTTGCTGGGAAGAGGCGCATGATGGCGCGGGCAAAAGGAGAAATGGCAGGAAAAGGTGAGGATAAGGGTGAACTCCCCAAAGTGTCAGAGGCAGATGTGGAGGTGTCCTGGCTCCTGGTCTGGACTGCAGCGCCAGCCCTGTCAACAGTGGAAGAGGCAGTGGCCGCCAGGCCAAACGACGATTATCCTGCGCTTGCTCTCACCCACTGAGCCCAGGGCTTGCCTTCCAAATGATGGCACCCGCAAGAGGTGGTGAGATTCCTCTCCGCAGATCTCCAAACCATCTTGGACTTGCAAATTGCACTAAATTTGTCATGTAACTGACATGTATATGATGAGTCTATCCATTGTCTGTTCATTTTGGTGAAAGTCAGCCTGTCAGCTGACAGACAGCTGTGCTTGTCAGTGATGATGTCACCGGCTGCTTGTACCCCCAGTTTTTGCTGCTTAGCTTGCCTCCACATCCACACTGCTTTTGCCCCTACACATCACCCCTATCCATGCCTGTGCCTCTAGCCATAAGTCTGCCACCCATGGAAACTCATGGTGCAGAAAGTGAGGGAGCTGACTCTGAGGAACCCTTGGGTTTTGTAGCTGGTACTCCATCAAAGGTCTCTGCTGCTCACACACCCTGCTGAACATACGGTATCTAGGGTTAGAGCGTGTGGTGACCTCGCACAACAGTAGGTGCTTCAGGCAGATGTAGGCCTTGCTGGAGTGTATTGCGGCTAGCTCCAGGTACTGTAGACTTGGGAAAGTGGGTGTCCAAGTGCCGCACTTTCACCCTTAGCTCAGCTAATTTGGGGTATGTTTTTAAAAATCATTGCACCACTACATTGAACATGTGGGCCAGGCATGGAACGTGTTGGAGGCTGGCAAGCTCCAGAGCCCTCCAACAAGCTAAAAAACCTGGCCCCAGGGGCAGCGGGGATAAACAAATTGCCATCTCATCCAGGATGGCATCCCTGACCTCAGAGGCAGTGTGCTGTCCGTCTCCCAAGCTGATGAGCTTCAGCCCAGCCTGCTGACGTCTCCCCACACCAGTGTTGCAGCGTTTTCAGCTCGTAGCTGGGGTAAATCTAACAGCGGAGGAGGAGGAGGGTGGTGTTTCAGCCCTCCTCCCAGGAATGTTTTGTGGGGAAACAAGTCAGGAAAATTCTTGAAACGGGAGAGTTTTGCATCTTTGCCCTTGCTGCCTATGGACATCCCTTTGCCTCTAGCCACCATTTTCCCTGCTTTGCTTGCCTACACATCCACACTGCTTTTGCCCCTAGACATCACCCCAGTCCATGCCTTAGCTTGTACCCCCAGTTTTTCCTGCTTAGCTTGCCTCCACATCCACACTGCTTTTGCCCCTAGACATCACCCCAGTCCATGCCTTAGCTTGTACCCCCAGTTTTTCCTGCTTAGCTTGCCTCCACATCCACACTGCTTTTGCCCCTAGACATCACCCCAGTCCATGCCTTAGCTTGTACCCCCAGTTTTTCCTGCTTAGCTTGCCTCCACATCCACACTGCTTTTGCCCCTAGACATCACCCCAGTCCATGCCTTAGCTTGTATCCCCAGTTTTTCCTGCTTAGCTTGCCTCCACATCCACACTGCTTTTGCCCCTAGACATCACCCCAGTCCATGCCTTAGCTTGTACCCCCAGTTTTTCCTGCTTAGCTTGCCTCCACATCCACACTGCTTTTGCCCCTAGAAATCACCCCAGTCCATGCCTTAGCTTGTACCCCCAGTTTTTCCTGCTTAGCTTGCCTCCACATCCACACTGCTTTTGCCCCTAGACATCATCCCTATCCATGCCTCTTCCCCTAGCCATAACTCTGCCACCCCTGGAAACTCATGGTGCAGAAACTTTGGTTGCTGACTTTGAGGAACCCTTGGGTTTTGTAGATGGAACTCCATCAAAGGTCTGTGCAGCTCACACACCCTGCTCAAGATATGGTATTGTAGGGTTTCAGCGTGTGTGAATGACGGACAACAGCCTGTGTTTGGACAGATGTAGGCCTTGCTAGAGTGTTTTTAGGCTAGCAGCGACTCCTGTGCACTTGCAAAAGTGGGCGCACAAGCGCCGCATTTTCAACAGTAGCTTCGGTACATTTGGGTATGTTTTTAAAAAACTTTGCACCACTAGGTTAGACGTGGGCCAAACATGGAACGTGTTGGAGGCTGGCAAGCTCCAGAGCCGCTACCAGGTTCCAGCCATTATCACAGGCGTAAAAATGCCAGGCCCCAGGTGTAGCAGGGAAAAAAAAATGCCATCTCAGCCAGGATGGCATCCCTGACCTCGGAGGCACTGTGCTGTCTGTCCCCCAAGCTGATAAGCTTCAGCACCGCCTGCTGACGTCTCCCCACACCAGTGTTTTAGCGTTTGCCGCTAGTAGCTGTGGTGGAGGTTGCAGCGTCGTAGGGTTTCAGTCTACTCCTGCCATGAATTTTGGCCTGGGAGAGGAGATAGGCCACCCCAGTTTGCACCCGGGGAACAGACTCCACCACATTCACCCTGCCTGTCATTAAAGATAAGCACTGCAGCATCCCTGACCACAGGCGCTTGTCCAAGTGTCGGTGGTCAAGTGGACCTTGCAGCAAAGCGCGGAACTAAGGGCCCACCTGATGTTGAGTGACACGTGCTGGTGCAAGGCGGGGACGCCACACCGGGAGAAGTTGAGACGGCTAGGGACGGCATAGTGAGGTGCCACAGTTGCCATCAGGTCCGGGAAGGCGGGAGTTTCAACAAGCCGGAACGCCAACCTCTCCTGGGCCAGCAGTTTAGCGATGTTGGCGTTCTAGGCTTGCGTGGGTGGGTGGTTAGCGGTGTATTTCTGCCGGCGCTCCAATGTCTGAGAGATGGTGGGTTGTTGTAAAGAAGCGCCTGATGGTGCCTTTGATGGTGCAGGAGAAGGAGATAAGACAGAAACAGGGGAGGATGAGGGAGAAGTCAACAAAGTGGCGGAGGCAGATGAAGTGATGTCCTGGCTCGTCCTCTGGAGTGCATCGCCAGCACTGTGAGCAGAGGCAGTGGCATGAACGGCGGGCGACGTTTGTCCTGCCGTTGCTGCCTGCCACTGATTCCATTGCTTGGATTCCAAATGACGGTGCATTGAAGTGGTGGACAGGTTGCTCTTCTCAGGGCCCCTACTCGATTTCGAGAGGCAAATTGTGTAGACGACACTATATCTGTCCTCGGCGCATTCCTTGAAAAAACTCTACACCTTCAAGAAACGTGCCCTCGATGGGGGAGTTTTTCTGGGCTGGGTACAAAAGGGAACATCTTCGGACATTCCGGGTCTGGCCTGGCTTCGGCAAAGCAGCTGACCTCTGCCTCTGGACATGTCTCTGCCTCTAGCTACCCTTTTTGGTGCTGCACCTGCCTCAACATCCACACTACTTTCCCAGCTTGACATCTGCCTTGTCCAGGTGGGGTCGGTGTCCTCGTCGTCCACCACCTCCTCTTCCAACTCCTGTCTCGCCTCCTCCTCCTGCACAATGCGCATGTCAACTGGCTGCCCTGACAGCAACTGCGTCTCATCGTCGTCGATGAGGGTGGGTTGCTGGTCATCCGCCACCAAATCGACCGGAGATGGAATGGAGGAGACTCTAGTGTTTGAGCATCTGGACACAGATACTCGTCTGTTAGGTCCGTGGAATCGCGAAATGGAGGGGCAGGTTGCGGTACAGTCAAAGGAAGGGAGAACAGCTCTGGGGAGCAGGGACAGTTGGGGTTATTGTTCTGGGAAGATTGGGAATTTTGGGTGGAAGGAGGACAAGACTGTTGGGTAAGAGGAGGTAGAGGCTGACTGGCTGGTGGACAATGTGCTTTAAGCGTTATCCGACAGCCATTGCAAGACCTGTTCCTGGTTCTCGGGCCTACTAATCTTTGTACCATTCAGCCTAGTTAATGTGGAACTTTTGTGCAAAGCGCAGAACTTAGGGCCCGCCTGATGTTAAGGGACACACGCTGGTACAAGGCTCAACTCACCCTAAGTGCCAAAAACACTGCTGGTGCAAGGCTCTACTCATGCCAAGGGCCTCAATCTCTGCTGGTAGCTCAGCTTAAGGTCATGTAACTTTGTTTGGAAGGGCTCATGTTAAGGGCTAGAAAAGTGAATTTTGGAAGGTCTTACCACATCACACACACACACACACACACACACACACACACTCAAAATGACAGTTAAGGGTGAGGGCTTTTGGAATTCCCATTGCCTATTCCATTTGTGGTTGTCATGGGGAACGTGATTTAAAGGGGTGGTTGTTACTGTTTGTTGAGCTTAAATTGGGGTTTGTGTCCATCCATTTGGGGAGTAAAGAAGGTTTCCAGGTATTTTCCCACTTTGATAGAGGTTTTTTTGAATGTGGAAAGTGTGTAGTTGTTAGGCAGTGATGTTGGGGTAATAGAGGGTCTTTGGTGTGTTAGATGCCCCCAGACATGCTTCCCCTGCTGTCCCAGTGTCATTCCAGAGGTGTTGGCATCATTTCCTGGGGTGTCATAGTGGACTTGGTGACCCTCCTGAGACGGATTTGGGTTTCCCCCTTAACGAGTATCTGTTCCCCATAGACTATAATGGGGTTCGAAACCCGTTCGAACACACGAACATTGAGCGGCTGTTCGAATCGAATTTCGAACCTCGAACATTTTAGTGTTCGCTCATCTCTAATAATAATTTATTTTATTTATATGGCGCCAACATATTCTGCAGCACTTTACAAATTGTAGGTTTCAAGTAGAGACAAAAAGATACATATCAGACTAATAGTCACTTCAGACAATGGGGTTGAGAACCCTGCTCGCAAGAGCTTACAATCTATGAGACAGAGCAGGTGACGTAGCATAGTTTGTACAGGGGAGAAGCCAATTTTGTGATAGAGGTCACTTTCATTACACATAGATAAAGCCATATAAGTCATCACCAGTCAGTGTCCTTTTATGTACAGATGGTGCCTGGACATATAAGATTACAATCCAATACAGCATCATCTCCTGTGGGGTAATGTGGGAGGAAGAACAAAGGACAGTTAGTTTTGGGGATTCTACCTGCAGAAAGGTTTAGATTAGGAATTGCAATAGGTCTGTCTGAAAAGATATGTCTGGCTGAGGCCCCACATTGTGGAAGCGCAACTTTTTTTGTTGCAGATTTTGCTGCAGTTTTTTGAGCCAAAGTCAAGAATGGCTACAAAAGGAATACAAAATATATAGGAAGTTCTTATACTTCACCCTTCTGCTCAATCCACTCCTGGCTTTGGCTCAAAAAACCACAGCATTGTATTGATGCCTTCCACGTATTGCATTTTTCATAGTCTCTGACTTTTGCCCCTTCTTTCCTCTTCTTCTCCCTTTTGTTCTCTTTATATTTGTTCTCGGTTCTCTGTCGAGTTTTTTATTACTGTTTTATTGTTTATTATGTTATGCTTTTTGTTTGTATGTATAATATATTTTTGAAAATTGAGAATTAAAAAAAAAAAAAAAAAGTGGCCAAATCTGCAACAAAAGAAGCTGCGTTTCTGCAATGTGGGGCCTCAGCCTTTACAATGCAAAGAGAACAGCTTAGGCAAAACTGCAAAACACAGCGGAAGAGTATTTTCATTGCGTTTTTTTCCCAGTACATTTTCACTACTTTCTTTTCTACATTGTTTTTTTTTTTTTTTTTACGCAGTATTTTTTAGCTGCTGTAGCCTTAGTCTGAGGGCTTATTTTTTACTGGTATGAGTTAGCATTTTACCATTTTTGGGTACATACAACTTATTGTTTATAGCTATCTATTGCCTTTGTTTTGGGGCATTTTTTGTTGCGTTCTTTTGCAGATGCTCAGATATAAGATATTAGTCAATGATGTGGCGATATTTTTTTTGCGTATCCCAATAAACCCCCTCTAACTACACTCTGGAATAGGGCAGATATATCTTTTTTTTTATGCCACTTCAGTTCAGTAGTGTATTGAATAGATTTTACCAAATGAATATGGGTAGCAGTATTATTAGCAATAAGTGCAGGACAGATGGAAGGATATAAAACTGCAGGATCAGACACATACGGGGCCTGAGGACACAAAATAGTAGGATATTTTCATACAAGACTATTTGCAAAATTGTTCATTTTCATAAATGCATTGACATAACCATATACAAATTGATGCAGATTCTGCCGCATTTCCTAACAGTGAATTCTAAACAAAACAAACATATAATGAAAAAAAAAAAAATTCAGATCCAGAACAAGTTTGGGTTTGGCTAAAAAAAAGCATCAAACCGCATAAAAACTGCATTGTGTGAATAAATCTTACAGCTTTTTTTTATTTTAGTTAGAAAATTGTTCCTTTCCAAGCTGGAGTTGTGACTCATTCCTGCTTCAGTATTTGCATAATTCCTAACAAATTAGCAAATTAACATAATGAAAGTTTAATTAAAGGAATCTCATCCAAAATATTTGTTTCCAGCCCTCAGTATTTACCAGAAATAATTTGCATACCTTGGTTTTTTGTCATCAGGACAGACATGTGCCTATAATTGCAGATTTTTTTTAATTACAGGAGACAACGTGCGAATTTTGCGAACAACATCTCACAATTAGATCACATCAACATTCAATGCTTGGACAAATTTCTCTCTTGCTGTCGACACAATTGCTAATTATCAGTCTAAATGACAGTGCTAATGAATGAAGCGGCTTCATAAGACGTCTATGGGGTTATTTGATTCCACAAAGACCGAAAAAATGGAAAAGGATACTAAAAATATGCAATATTAGGGGAGATTAGAGGTAATCACTTCTGAAAGCCGCAAATGCTGTAAAGTGACATCCCCGTCACCTCTTCAATCCCTGGTCAGTCCAAAGCAGAAGCTCTGGTGATTCCCTACTGGTCTATTGTAGGCAAGCTGCTATTGATGACATGTAAGTGACCTTAGAGGTCATTTGCCTTGTTCCTGGTAAGACTGTATTAACAGATTGGTAGGCCCAGTGCAAAGTGGTCCCCAAATAATTGAATGTCTTCTCAAGTGCTCCCTAAAGGGGTATTCCCACGTCGCATACTCACCAGTCTTCACTGCTGTAAAATCTTCTTTCTTCCTGGTTTTTTGCATCATTTGGTGGGTGGGGTTTCACATGCAACCTGCCGTTTAGCTCCGTCCCAAATTAGCGTGTAGCTCCGCCCACCGCATAGAGTGATCCTATGGAGCGGCTGAAGGGCCTGTGATGTCATCAAAGGTCCTTAAACACTATATGCACAATATTGGAATATGAAGTACAGGCAGGAGCAACTCCATTCTGTGTTACATACAGAGACTGCCTGTCTCTGCCATAATGAACACAACTGAATTAGCTAGCCTGATAACTGGGAGAACAGAAGACGAGTTCAGAAATGAAAGCAGCTCCTCTCCTCTATCTGATAGCAGGGAGCTAGGTCATGTGGTGTAGACACAGGAATAGCTAGAAACACAGGCTGGCTCCCTGCATTTAGCCCCTCCTCCCTCCCCCCTGAGATCACTTGACTCATGAGCAGCTAAGTCAGGGCTGTGTCAACAATGAATTGAATAAAGTAAGATAGTGGACAAACAAAGCAGTTTTGCTGAAGCAGTGTATTTAGGAAAAGTCTTACATCCACATTAACAAGCAGTATAGATAGGATCCTTGTGATGGGACAACCCCTTTAAATAATTTAATGGCCTTTAAAGAGATCACAACATAATTTAATATTCCCTCAAGTGGCCCCACATAATGCCCTTTGCCCCTTCAGTTCCTTTAAGTCAAAGTTATAAAAATAGAAAACAAAAAAAAAAAAACCTTAAGAACTCACCTAGTCCCCCCTATGGAGCTGACTGCAGGTTCCAGTTGTAGTGCTGTCTCCAGCTTAGTCCTCTTTGCACCACCCGCTGCAGACATTATCAGCCAAAGCCTTAATAGTAGAGCATGCTATAAGCTGTGTGTTCCATCTTATATTCAGATTTATCTGCATTCTCAGGGTCCATTCACACGGAGTAACGCCAGGCGTTTTTTGTGCTTATTTTGTGCTTATTTTTACAGCCGTAAAAAAGCAGTCTCCATTGAGTTCTATCGTAATTTTACGTCTGTATTTTTATGTCTGTTATTTTATGGATGTAAAATAACGGAAGTAAAAATACAGGCGTAAAAAAACGCCAGCATTTTACTATAGATAGCGCTTTACAGATATTGTCAGTCACTGTCCCATATAAGGCTCACAATCTACATTCCCTATCAATATGTCTTTGGTGTGTGGGAGGAAATCGGAATACCCGGAGGAAACCCACGCAAGCACGGGGAGAACATACAAACTCCTTGCAGATGTTGTCCTTGAAAGGATTTGAACTTAGGACTCAGCGCTGCAGTGCTAACCACTGAGCCACCGTATTTATACTCATTCATTCACATGATGCAACTAAAACCCAGAAAGTGACTTGTACTGGGGAATTTAAACCTGTGACTTAGTAATTTTGGAGGTTTTGCTCATGGAATTTAACCTTTGCAGTGCAAAAGTTGACAGTCACTAGAGGCCTGCAGAAAAGGCTACAGATAAGGTGTCACAAAAAAAACTCTTGATTTCAGGTATTTTTGCCACAACAGCTTACAGGGGAACACATTTAAGAATTCCTGCAGGAATATTCTGTAGCGTATTCACAGTATATAAAATCATATATGTAATTCTGACATAAGAAATAGACCCTGTAACATTATATAGGCCCATGGGCATTGGATATTCAGCAAGCAGAGGTTCAGGCCCCATCCTTTTATCTATGGCTGGGCCCCTGATAACAATACCAGCTGTACAGCCCTTGGATAGGTCCTAGCAAGTGGAACTCTATCAATTTACTTTTTGTGGATTTCTAGATTTTGCAGCAGTCAAACCCTAATCCCTTCTCAACGTTACAACAAACCTGGAGCACGATATGTATTTCAGTCTTTATCCTAGCAATATACAATGGTTTTTTCTGTTTAGTCTATCCATTATCTGCACAGAAGTAATGTATTCTTCAAAACACATTACTTTGCGTTACTATCTTCTACTGGTCACAAGTTATAGTTTGCAGGTCTAGAGCTGCATTCATAATTCTGCTAGCTGTGTAGCCATACAGAACATACATCACTTAACATCAGTGAATGGGGCATTAGTGGTCCTGAAGATTTCATTTATAGTCCTACAATTGGGACAGGAGATTTTAGAAAGACATCTTCACTCCACATTGGTGAATATAAGGCTAGGTTCAGATCTGTGCAGGAGTCTCTATTGAAAATCAGCAGAGAGAAAAGTCCTGAATAGAGGACTTTTCCTTTCTGACGGTTTCAGTATAAAAATGGTGGACCTCTCCTCCAACTCTCTCAGTATGGCTCCAAGAGATGCTATACATGTGGCGTATGGAGGACGTGGTCATGGAACTCATCAAAAAGTGTGGCTCCTTGGAACACATTCTATAATTCTGTCGCCTTCCATACCTCCTTCTAGTTTAGCTCCAAAGCAGACATAATTATGAATACAGCTCTGAAGCCTAATACAAACTATAACCTGTTCCAGAAATACACTTGAAGTATTGGATCAAGGAATGTACCTATTACATATACCCTACCCTACCTCCGCCATCTTGAATATAATATTAAAAGACTTCTACATCTTGTGTTATGTACTATACTAAAGTTTGATCTTCAGCTGTTAAAATATTTATTTCACTCCAATACCGAAAACATCTGACACTTCATCGTAGTCAGTAAGTCCAGCTCCTGCAGACACCCCATGTATATAAGGAGCGGGGACTAATGCCTTCTCATTGCATCTATCAATAGGCTGATTTTGAAACAAGACGGAGCTAATTCCAATAAATCTAAATTTTTCATTCTGTAATTTGGTTCTTGTTGTGTATTGCTGGAAGGGCTCACATGCCAAGTAGGTAGAAAGGCTGTAAGCAATTAAAATACCATGCTAGCTTCATATTCACTGGCTGGTTGCTATCCCACCATGCTCCAGTCTGTTAATCACTCTTAAAACACATATTTATAACTCCAAAGAGGATTACGGCACTTTTTGTCGCTCAGGGCTCTGTTTCAGGCTATCAAATGCTGTTAATTTGTCTCCACATGCCATAGCCAAACAACGGAAGAGAGAGCTTAGGCTGCCAATCACAAGGAACTGCGGGGCGTATGTGCTGTGTGCTGGGCTTTTATTACTGCACACTCTGCCGCCTCGACTGTCTGATGGTTTTTCCCACTTTTCCATCATATCGACATTTTCTTTTACCATTACCAACGACAATTCTCCCAGTCCAGATGCGATTCTTTATTTCACTCATATGTTATTGATTTCACGACACAAAAAAACTAATGAAACATGAAAAGATGTTTTTTATTTCTTTTTGCAACTTTTTGTTGCTTTTCAATTTTTTTTATTTTTTTCCAAACACCCTGGATAAAGCGGTGCTGGCATATAACAAATGTGCAGAATGCTTGGGATCTGATTTTAATAAGTTGGAATGTCTATACTTACGGATGTGACTGATCTAAAAATGTTGCACCTATTCGATTGCTGATCAGTGGTGGTCCAACTACTTAGACTGCAAAAACTGGGGTATTTTGCACTCCACTGTTAATAGAAGCGGTAGCAGGGGTGTAACTTGGGGGTGCAGAGATTGCAGTCTCACCGGGGCCCAGGAGCCTTAGGGGGTGCATACGCGCTGTCATCAGTATTGAGGTTGCAACTTCCATCTGGTCCATAAGTCAAGGAGACCCACAAATTACCCTAACCACACTAAGGTGGATAAAACTCCTTAGCACCCATAGCCATCACTATCAAGAATTCACTGTAGGGATGAGGTAGGGGGCCCCGGACATAAGATTGCACCGGGGCCCACAAGACTTTAGTTATGCCACTGGGCCGTACTCAGAAATGTATGACCCCGCTCCATTCTTTTCAAAGGTGCTAATGGACCTAAGTATGACATATCACAAAGCATCACAATTCTCTGGATCAGTGAAGTTCCAGTGGTTGAGTAACCACAAGTCAACAATTTACCCCCTATCTAAAATGTAGGCGATATCTCACTTTGAATACCCTTTAACCATCAATTAATTTTGTTAAGGACTTGAGTTTGTTACAATACAAACGTAATACATTATCATGACATGGCAGAAAAAATGTTCCCCAGGCTGCTATTCACATATAGATATACAATATATAGGATGGATGAGAACTTATGACATATATCAGAAAAGCATGCTGGTCACTTTATGGTAGTTAGTCTTGGGATATGTTAAGCCAAGAAAAATAGAACATAAATTGCAATATCATCCACTGTTTATCTTGGCAATTTAAAGAGTATCTGCCACTGTTTTTACAAGGTGGGCACTGTTTGGATCCGTATGGGCATGGGAAATATCTGCCATTAGGTAAGTATAATATGGCATGTTGTAGGCATGATTTGACACTGTATGAGCAAAGTATAACAACCTGAGCAATGAATTATACACTGCGTATTTAAGCAATATCCTATATAACTGTACTATGTGCATTATGTACTTTCTGGGTGCTGTATATAGTAAGTAGGCTCTATGTGACACTATGGCACTATCTAGACACTGCATTATTGAGAAAGGTCTTATGACTGAAACATCGCACACAGAATAAAGCAAGTTCACTCTTTACTCAACTGTTTTTTTATTTATATATTCAAGAGAGACCAATCCACATTCCAATGATGTGCATATATGCTATTTCTCCTCTCTTTATGGTGTTTCCCACATGTATGGGGAAATGCAACAAAGTAAGAATGCTTTCAGAAATAGGAGTTTTAATAGATTATGTTTGTCAGTTAAAAACATTAAAGGGGTTGTCCCATGAAAAGCATCCTATCTATACTGCTAGTTTATGTGGATTTAAGACTTTTCCTAATTAAGACTTTTTTAAAGACTTTATCATAATATCAGATAGGGGAGGGGGGAGGTGAGAGCTCCAGGATTACTGTGCTGTCTATCTTCAGCTTTTCCACTTATCAGACGGTTTAATTGAATTTGGCTGATAAGGGCTGAGATAGGGAGTCTGTTACCTCTGTATGTAATGCAACCTGACTCAAATCCAGCTCTGCTACATCAGTTTCCACATCAGTTTCATACTGTGGTAATGCATTGCATAGCAGATAGCAGAGCAAGTGAAACCCCGCCCACCAATGTACCGAGAAATCCAGGAAGTGAAGAGAGCATAGAGCCTTCAGGCTCCAGAACAAGAGTTATGGAAATACCCCTTTAAGGGAATGAAGAAAAGAGAAACCTAAATCCCATCAATATTTGTTGTGAGCACTCTTTGGCGTAGGAGTCCTAGAAGCGATGCTATGGCCTTCACAGAGCACTGATCTCAGCATCATCCAGTCTGTCTGGGATTACATGAAGAGACAGAAGGATTGGAGCAAGTCTACATCCACAGAAGATCTGTTCTTGGTTCCCCAAGATATTTGGAACAACCTACAAGTTTCTTCCCCTGTGAATCCCACTTATTGGCTTCTTACTAGGGTTGAGTGGTGGGATCAGAAAAGATCAGATCGCGATCGGCGATCGAGTAAATTTCATGATCGGTGATTGGGTTCCGATCCCGCCTAAATAGATCGGAAACGGAATTCCGACCAGATCTGTAACATCTTTGCCCGTCCGGCAGCGCCGCACCTACCATGAGGCGACCTGAAGCGGCGCTATGCCAGGGCCCCAGGGAGGGCGGCATTTTTGCTTACCTAAGCTAGTCCAGGACAAGCTGTCCTGGACTGGCTTAGCAACGAGCGGTGGATTGGGGAGGATGTTGGAGCAGCGCCTCCCCTCACGCTCAGGCAGAAAGCAGGTCCTCTCCCTGCCTGCTAATGCCGCTAAACCACGCCCCTTCGCTCCGTTCCCTCCTCCCGGGGGGGGGGGCGGCTTTCTGTAGTCTGCTTCGGGCGGCGAAAAATGCAGGTTCACCCCTGCCGTCCGGGCTTTGGCGTCATCATTCGGCCCCATGCTGCGGCGCAGGAGATGTGTTCGGTTGTGATTTATTCCTTTGGGTTCTTCTTGCACTGTCTGAACACTGACCTATTCTTTCACCTTGGTGATTGATTTTCCACCACACCCATCTCCTTCACCTTCAGTTTTCTCTGCTCCTCTAATGGTTAATCTGGCCTTTCCCTGTGATTGACAGCCTGCCTTCCTGTCAACTCCATGGGCGGGTTCTACCTCCCTATTTAGTCTTGGCTCTCATTCACATTAGTGCTTGCTATTGCCTTGTGCATACTTTCTCCTTACTGTCCCTATTTTTGCTTGCATTCTAATCCTTGACCTTTGGCTTTCCCTACTGACTATTCTTTGGACTCCGATTTGGCACTGCATCGCTCGACTGTTACTGACCCTTGGC
The DNA here is from genome assembly GCF_031893055.1 of Leptodactylus fuscus. NCBI lineage: Eukaryota > Metazoa > Chordata > Amphibia > Anura > Leptodactylidae > Leptodactylus > Leptodactylus fuscus. The sequence continues at coordinate 315,251,021 of NC_134265.1, forward strand.
TAGCTGACCTCCCTTTGTTGTTGTCCATCTTGTCTGCGTTTTATGCCTCACATATCCAGGAAGGGACTGTCTTCGTGGTTGCCGCCTATTACATAGGATAGGGTCTGGCAATAGGAAGGGACAGTAGGGGGCTTCAGCTTAGTGCTCACTGTCTCTTGTGTCCCATCCCAGGGTTCAACAGCTACTGGGGAATTGCTGTCCTAGCAATTCCCTAACACGATCACTCAACCCTAGTTACCTGCACAACACTGATGCCGCTCCCCGGAGCTCCGGGCCATTGTGTAAGGATTGGAGTCAGGGTCAGGCAGTGCAAAGTGACACAGCTGGGAAAGCAACACTGTGCAACTAATGACAAAAGGGGTCGCAGGCCCTGCAGCTATAACTATGCTGTAATATCTGAGATGAGGCAGACCAATGCACTTCCTAATTGAAGTGCGCCTACCACGGCTCCTAACCTTCTATCCGGCGGCTAGGATAAGGGGAGAGGAGGCCCTGAAAGTCCTAGGGACTGGAGTCACGGGGTCACACCTAAACAGAAAGCACAGTGTAAATGCAATGCAAAACAAAAGACTAAACAGCATGGAACCAGGGAGGACCACAAGTCCCAGCAAGACACAGAAGAGAAGGCGAGGTCAGGCGAGCAAGAGGTCAAGCCAGGAGATATAATAAAAGGTACCAAATCAAAAGACAAGGGATAGTCAAAAATACAAGCCGGGTCTAAAAACCAAGAAACATATGGAATACAAACAGACAGGGAATCAGACAGAGCAGGGGGACCAGGAAACACAAAGTGAATGGCTGGCAAGGATCCATGCCTGGGTGGGGATTAAATAGCAGCAGAAAAACACACCTGATGGCTAATGGCATGGAAACTGAAGGCAAGGAAAAGATTAACCCTTAATGACCTAAGCACACCCAATAGAACTCCTAACACGTCTCCCAGGGAGACGCCGCGCAACAAGGAGACCGCGGCGACTCCGTATCCTGACACATTGTTCTCTGTCCTCTCCTCTCTCATTCACACACCAGCAGAGCACCATGCGCACACCAGCCTCCGTAGGCTAGTGTTACTGATGCTGGCAGTAGGCGGGGCTTGTTGTGGCTTAGGAGAGTGTGGGCAGGTACAGGGCATAGAGACGTGAGTGATTCACTAGGGAGGTGGGGGTACGTACGGCGCTCTACCGGCATCTGAATGATAGAGGAGAGAAACGGACAGAGAACAAAAGCCCGAAGCACCAGGGAGTGGCGTACACATCGGGAGGGGAGGCGAGGTGGCAGCGGTTCTGTGCAGCTAACCGGACAGTAGGGGGGGGGCTAAGTAGCTGGCGGATTTTTTACATTTTTGGACTCCACGCTGTGCAGCGAATAGGATCGTTTTTAAAATCCGATGATCGATCATTACAAAATCCCATTAACTTGCATTAGGATCGGAATTGGGATCGAGTTCGGATGGAAAATGATTGGAAATTGGATTTTAAAAACGATCCTGAAATCTCAAGATCGGCTCAACCCTACTTATTACTGTAGTAGTTGTGTATAACTGTGACATTGTGTGTCTCCATGTGCCATATATGTGTAATGTTCCACTTGCACAACCCTCCCTTCCTGGCACGCTGGAGAAAGCTGAAGATCTGTCCCATTTAATGTATTTACATGGATGAAAAGTACTTTTCATGGTCGATTATGTTATATTATTTCATCCCAATTAAAATAATTTGTTTGTGTGTTTTAGGCTAAAAATAAAAGCCTGTAACGGAAGCCGCATGGCCGATCAATTTGTTGTTGACTGTTTTCTTCCTGGAAAATTGCAGAGTTGTTTGGTTGTGGTATTATGTGAACAACAGCTACAAGCCGAGGATAAACAGGCGGTGTGAGCCCTGGAATAATTGTAACCCGCACGTGTATAATTATCCCTAAGCACTTAATGATTCCTTTCACCATCCTATATGGCGAGTCTTTTCTCCTGTCCTTGTTTTTCTGCTCAGTGTCTTAATATAAACACATAAAACAGATTTGTGCGGTGCGTGTAACATTGTGGTTTAGCTCCACTTCTTTCATGAATGTAACAGATGGAACATCTGCTCATTGAGAAATCTTATGTATTCTCCTCACGTCAAGCGCTTCACAAGATTTTTTTTTCTATGGCTTTCTCCTTAGGAAGAAGCTGTTGCCGTGTAATAAATAATAAAATAGTTATAACAATGATTATACAATAGAAATGTCTGCATAGTAATAATGGTAAAAGAATAGTATCATTTGTATTGTACAGGGGTATTTAAAGGGGCAATCCCACAAAAATCTATTTATTACCGATGCACAGGATCGGGGATAACTGTATGATGCCTGAAGTACCACCAATCATTAGAATGGAGATCTCGGTCTCCCATTTTAGAGGAGTTAGAATAGAACAGGGATCATGTATGGGCAATTCCTGTCCCATTGAATCTATGGGGCCAATGACACCACTGATACCCAACATGTGACTGCTGAGGTTAATGATAAACCAAGCAGTCTGAGGATCGGAGGGATTGTGAGATGCACCACCTGAACAAAGAAGCAGGACTAGGTAAGATAATTTTTTCCCCTAAAAATACTCTTCTAGCTGTATATGCAGGCATACCTCCTTTAAAATATTAGAATCTCCCCTTTTATTCATGTTAATGATGACCCAATGGCGTGAGGATGCGTGACTGTCTAGTCAGGAGCCATATAACCTCTGTGTGTTGCCAAACCATGCTCCATTGGGTGATAGATATATCCAACAAAAAGAAACCCTGTGTGTCTTGGTACAGTATAGGTCCATAGACTTGCACGGGGGCCACATTATCACTCTGTACTGCTCAAAAGTCAAAATACATCCATCTGCATGAAGCCCTACTTTAAAAGTTTTTTTTGTTTTAGGTGCATATTTTGAGTCGCACAACCCTTGGGATTTGACTTTTAAAGAATCCATATGCTTTTGTGTTATGAAGCCACAGGCTATGCGTGTCATACTTGATGCCTTACATTGTAGGGGTGAATACCGCCATTATATAGTATACCACCATTTTTTTAATGAATCTGCAAACAAGGTTATCTTATCTGGATGTATATGGTACATGGCCATATATAGTGCCTCTTGTACAGCAAGGTTTATTCAATGCTATGTTCATTTCACTGACTAATGTGTTGATGAAACATGTTACTTGCTATGTTTTAATGGCAGGGACAAATTATAGAGCAGAGCTGTGGTTGTGTCCAGGTTTTTGGGCACGTCCCGTGGTATGACCAGTACTGATAGCAACATGACATTTAGGTAACGCCAGGGTGAAGACATGGTGTAGGGCAGATTTTTTTGTTGTAGACTTTGATGCGTTTTTTAGCCATTCTTGGCTCAAAAAAAACCACAATAAAATCTCCAACGAACAAATGCTGTAGTTCCGCAACATGGGGCTTCAGCCTATAAGAGCTGCTTTTGTTTCTTTTCAGGGGAGCTCGCATGGAGTCTGCTTGTTTGGTTTTGGTCCACGCCATCTCAGGAAGCAGATGGAAGTGAGTGTCGTCTGTGAGAATAGGAGTGACCCCTTTCATTACATGACAACTCCAAATCGAGTCACTGGTGAAGAGTGTTATAATGTTGTATAAGCTCTACCTTACTGTATAGTTCTACAATCAAGCTCAGTAAAGTTCCAATTCCAGACTATGAACTTCTGATGGTCTTCTTTCTGACATGACTATACTACACCACCAGTTCTGGTTCTGGCTGTCCTTGGTATTACAGCTTAGGTCTGACAGGTTCTCTTTAAAAAAATATTATCCTGTAAAGTCTTCTCCTACTTTATTCCCATTACAAGACTCCCTGACCTGTACTTTGGTAGTCCAATAGTGTTCCAGTTTGTCTATAGTTTATGACCTTTACAAGTCTTCCATCAAATGCAATTTCAAGAGCGTTACAGAACGTTCCAAGACTTAAATGAAATGAATATTCATCGATGCTGATCATCTCGGTGATGTCAACCCAACTCAGGTTCTTCCATGCATGAAATAAAAAATAAGATAAAATCCCGGATTGCACAACTGTCTTCCTCTCCATGTGAGAAGCGCCACCTGTTTCTACATATCCATTGACTGCTCTCCGGCTTTCAGCACAGATGTACAGATGGCAGGAATTCAGTTTTGTGAAGATTATGAAATGAATGTGAAGGTGCTGGGATTCCTCACAATTTCTATTTATGTTTTAGTCTGCAACATCTGCAAACACTCAGCGCTTCGCTCTACCATTCTGAGACCTCGCTGCCTTATTTACAAGAGAAGTGCCATTTGGAGTGATAAACACAATCCTGGAAGCGATACCAAGTGATTTCATCTGCTTAGGAAATATGAAGTTTAGATATTGCCACAGTCCTGGAATATGCGGCTGATACTGGGTGAGAAGGTTTCAAGGACACAATGTTTTTCCCATAGTTCTCTGTTTATGAGCTTTGGTACTCGTATAAGTATGACTCTATCGTACTTGGGCAGTGCTTGGCACCAAGTGGGCACATTATGTACAGTACAGTCCTGGCCAAAAATTATGAGATTCAAACAAATTTTGATTTTCATAAAGTTTGCTGCTTCAGTGTTTTTCCAGATCTTTTAGTCAGATGTTTAACACTAAATGATAAGCATTTCATAACATTTTACAATTTTATTGAGAAATACATTAAGTTTATATAAAATCTCAATATTTACAATGTTGACTCTTATTTTTCAAGACTTCTGCAATTCGCCCTGGCACAATGGCTTCTGGGCCAATTCCTGATAGATGCAACTCATTCTTGCCTGACCATTGCTTGAAGATTATCAGTCTTTTAGCAACCGCAGTTGTACAGACAAAGGTCCCAGGACTTAAGACATTCCCCTTTAAGGACTGGTTCATATCTGCATTGGGGCCATTCCGAAGTACTTTTCTCCCTGCATTTTTCACGCAGAAACTGAACGGAAACTACACGGACCCCATTATAGTCTATGGGGTCCACAGGTTTCCTTCAGTAAACACTTTTTTCTGCAGATAGGTTTCCGCTCAGGGGTCTCTAAGCAGGCTCCAGAATGGAAAGCCAACTATAGATATGAACTGGGTGTAAGAAAATAGCTTTCACTCAGGGTATTGGTTACCCTTCTTTTCCTATCTTCTCGGGCTTTATCTTGGGTGTTAGTTTTGCTACTTATACACTTACCCTTGTTTATATGTTGTGTTTGTCACAGCAAGTAGGTTATCCTTGTGGTTTATTATTGTTACACATTACCACATGCTCACCCTTGGGGTGACCATTGTCATAACGGTAAGGTTTATACTGTTGAATAAAGTTATTTTGTTGCCCTGAGGGATGCAAGGATATGCCCTAAAAATAGTATCTAATAAACGTTGTGTCTGATCCCCAATGTCAACCCAACTTTGGAGTCCTTTCTTTGGTACAAGTTTTGTACCTGACTACAAGTATGCCTTTCCCCAGGCTGATAGAATTATGCCATGTGTATGCAGTCCTGTGTTTGTCCACCCAAACACTTTTGGCTTGTGAAATGGCGCCCCATCCTGCTGGAAGAAGTATTGTTGATCACCAAATTGTTCCTGGATGGTGGGAGAAGTTACTCTTGGAGGTTGTTTAGATACCATTCTTTATTCCTGGCAGTGTTCTTAGGCGTATTTATTAGTGAGCCCACTCCCTTAGATGCATGATCTCAGGCTGCTTTACTGTTAGCATGACACATCTCTCATGGTAGAGCTCACATTTTCTTCTCCGGACATTCATTGTTCCAGATGTCCCAAACACTCATCATCAAATAAAAATCTTTACCCTGGTCCTCTGCAATCCAATCCCTGTGTTTCCAGCACAATGTCAGCCTGTCCTTGATGTAAAACATCCTGAGACCCTTAAAGTTTAACGTTGCTTTTCATTCAAGGGAGTGGACTCACTGACAAGTTTGCTTAATAATACTACCATGTACAAAGAATGGTATAAACATTGTCCAAGGGCGACTTCTCACAATGATTCAGGAGAATTTGGTGATGAACAATGCTTTGTCCCGTTAAATGGAGCACCAACACACAAGGCCAAAGTGACTAAGTGGCTTGGTGAAAAAAACATTGAAAAATTTTGATCCATGGAAAGAATACTCTCGAACCTCAAACCCAGTGAGAATCTGTGGTCAATCCTCAAAATGTGGGGGGACAAACTAAAGCACAGAAATTGGTATAAATGCCAAACTCTGACTAGAGTAGCTTGTTACTAGGCAGGGTTTGTCCCAAAAGCTTATATCCAGCATGCAAAGACATATTGTAGATGTCTAGAAAAATAAGGGTCAATGCTAGAAATATTGAGAATTTACATAGACTTAATGTATTAATATTTAGCAATAAAAAAAGTACTTCACTATAGAAAGATCAGACTAAAATACCTAAAAATACTTAAACAGAAAACTTTGTGAAAACTTTAAATTTTACCAGTCTCAAAAAAAAACATTTGGTCATGACTGTATTGTCTGTATACTGTATAGGGGATAGGTAATGTATGGCACCAAGTGTGTATGTGACTGTATTGTCTGTGTACTATATAGGGGATAGGTAATGTATGGCAACAAGTGTGCATGTGACTGTATTGTCTGTGTCCTGTATGGGTGATAGATGTATGGCACCAAGTGTGTATGTGACTGTATTGTCTGTGTACTATATAGGGGATAGGTAATGTATGGCAACAAGTGTGCATGTGACTGTATTGTCTGTGTACTGTATGGGTGATAGATAACGTATGGCACCAAGTATGCATGTGATGTCTTGTCTGTGCATTGTATGCAGTAGATGGATGATGTATGGCACTATCTGTGCACATTATGTATTGCCTGAGCACTGTATGCAGTAGGTGGGTGATGTATTACAATATCTGAGCATTATATGGTACTATGGCAATCAGTTTTACATACCTATAGATATAAGGTTTTACTTGGATAGAGCAAAAGTCTTTAAAATGTCCATCCTTGGTCTGTAGGAAACTTGGGACACGTGCCCCTATTACATTTCACATCTCTGTATAGCTTTCTATTTTTATGTTTCATCATAGGAGCATAAACTGGTAAGCAAACGGGGAGACAATAATAAATTCCAATGGACTACACTGACTCTAATCTTTGGTTTTGCTTCAGTTTTCTTTATGGTGGTTGCCATTTTGCCAATTGATATAACTTAGACTGCTGCCCTATTTTGTCTGTGTTTTTTGATGCTATCTGTGAGGGTCCTAACAGCTTCCATTAGAGCTGTGAACATAGCCTAAAATAAATAGCATTATGGCTGTCACTGATAAAGGGCGTCATCATTCAAGCACTAGTTGCTATTGGCAAGTGTGTAAAGGTTTTTTGGGTGTTCATGGGTGTGTATTAGTGGTTTTATCTCCATGGAACTCGAAAATGAAGGCCTGTTGCTTGTAAATGTCCTCAGTTCATGAATGGCGAGAGTATATCCTGCTCTTTGGAGGACCTGTCTTGTCTTACATTATATAAACAGTGACTTGATTTCAATGGACACAGTGTAATTCCCCATTTCTCCTGTAGTGGTGCTGCAGGAAAAGTAAACACCAAGTTTTCCCCCAGATTACAGATATTTGCTCAGAATGCAGAAGGCTTTGTGGTCATCTTATTGTCACAAGACCCGTCTAACAAACATTATTCTAATCTAGTAACTCCTTCCACTTGCTTTGGATTTTAATGACTTTCTTAGTTAGGAAATACAGTATGCATTGTATAGTACATAACATTTCTGCCTCAGTCTTGGAATATCTCACTGATACAGTATGTGAACACTTCAAGGACACAATGTTTTTCCCATAGTGTTATGCTTATGAGCTTATTTGTTTAGCCTCATAAAATGCATAGTGAACTATTTCCATTAGAGAGTTGATCATGGAAATCAGGAACGCTGCTAATAAAATTACTAATTCTAGTTTCGTTAATTTCCCAATGATGTTTTCAGAGGAAGAACAATACTTAGAAGGATACTCCATATTGACTCCTCAATCCCCTCAATAGTAATAGTTGTCTCCTCACGGTGTCTTTGCTTATCCTGCAATCACCTTCTTCAATAAATCACATGGTTACAGTGGGACCTGTTTTTTTTCTAGCATGGGTTGCTATACAAACAGTAGATCTCTCTCTGCTAAATGCAGATACCACTATGTGGTCTCAGATTCATCAGTCGCATCTCCCTGTTCCTCTGCTCTAAATCTTCTGTGCAATTGCCTTCTCTGTTATCACATAATCTGCTCCCTATAGCCCCTCAGTCTCACACACTGCCTCCAATACCATCCCCAGGGGTATTAGCAGCAATTGTCGCAGCTTGTATGGACTGTAATGATATCATCCCCGCAGTGTATAGTCCTGAAAGTTATATGTTACTACTAGCTCAGGAGTGTTCTTCAGAAACAGAAAATAGACACAGGAACAGGTGCTAGACATGGGAACAGGTACTAGACACAGGAACAGGTACTAGACATGCAAACAGGTACTAGACATGGGAACAGGTATTCATGCGAACAGGTACTAGACATGGGAACAAGTACTAGACATGGGAACAGGTATTAGACATGCGAACAGGTACTAGACATGCAAACAGGTACTAGACACAGGAACAGGTATTAGACATGCGAACAGGTACTAGACATGGGAACAGGTACTAGACATGGGAACAGGTACTAGACATGGGAACAGGTACTAGACATGGGAACAGGTACTAGACATGGGAACAGGTACTAGACATGCAAACAGGTACTAGACATCGGAACAGGTGCTAGACATAAGTGACAAAATCATCAACCTACTTTGAATAGCTGAAAAAAAAAGGTAAATTCAACAACTGCAACCCTACACCAATCTCAGAGACAGAGGTGCATATTTTCTGTGCTTGGGTAGACTTGTAGCAGTTTATTTGCAATGTCACCTGTTGAAGACTAAGGGCCTGTTCACACGGAGTAAACGCGGCATGCAATGTGCCGCGTTTACGGGACGTTTGCGCCGCGATTTTGACAGTGCATGCTTGCAGTCGCGTTAACGCGCGTTTACGCGGCCCTAACGCGACCGCAAACATGCACCGTCAAAATCCTGGTGCAAATGTCCCGTAAACACGGCGCATTGCGCGCCCGTTTACTCCGTGTGAATAGGCCCTATAAGGGAGCCTTCACACGGAGTATACGGCTCGCTCATTCTGAATGTAAAACTCGTCCAGAATGAGCATGTAAAAACCAGATCCCATTGATTTCTATGAGTTCCGGCATACGTGCGCTCCCCATTGAAATCAATGGGAGGCTTTTTTTCCCTATTGTTTTCAATGTGATACGCGCGTATGCCGTCACCCATAGCAATCAATGGGATCTGGTTTTTATGCGCTCATAGCCGTTCCAAAGATATAAGTCCTTTTACTGTTGATGCACATTAGGGTTCTACTAGTCAAGTGGTGTGTTATGTGTCATGCAGTGTCACCACCCACGTGGGTATACCTAAACCTTCATCTCTGGGGCCCACATCTGTCTTCCTAGATCCCCAGTTCCAACTAGTGCCAAAGCCAGATTAAATAAAAGGTGTCTCACTGTCTCCGTTCCCTTTTATGGAGTTGTGAAAACGGTCAAGCACGCTTGTAGCTCTCCACATTCACGTCTATGAACTCCAGTAGTTGTGAAGAGAGAAAGTTGCACGTGCGAAGACACCTCTCTTTACTTCAGCCTCTAAAATACACTGTGTGTCCTGACAATTTTCTGTTATAACCAGCAGAAACTTTTTTTGAGCAGTTTGTGCTACATAACATCAGTCCATATGAGTTGACCTTTGCTTGTTGCACACATCAGCACCCATGACTCTGTTGCCAGTTCATCGATTGTCACGCCTTGCGCCACATGTGGTACAATATGCCTGGAACACCTCACAAGACCTACCATTTTGGATGCCCATATCTGCTCAGAGTTGCCAGACTTTCCCAGCTGTTTCTCACTTTGCCTGTCAGTGGTATTAATGTTATGGTTATAGATTTATACTATCACAGATACCTCTTCCTGGTCTGTAAAAGATCAAATAAGGACGTGCTATATATTTTTTTTCTTGAATGTAGAGATTTTTTAGGATGTGATTTATGATACGGTAACACGTAACAACATTGCTGCACATCTAAACTAACTACTTTGTCATGGGAAAATGCAGAAGGTTCCCACCGAGGATCAGAGAGGGGCGAGAGCCACATCACTAAAACCAAAATAACTACAATTATCACCCAGTTTGGCACATTGGGTAGATGTGGGGAGATAAAGCAATGTGGTTTGGGAAAACAAACATTATATAAAAATGTTCTTAAACACAACATATTATGTAAAAAAAATCATATTAGGTGGATTATAAGACATCTGGTTGTAGCTAACGACATTAACCCCTTTCATTCAGAGATCATTCTGGCCTTTCATTTCCTTGTTCCACTTTATTCCGCACCACTCATAACTTCTAAACTTTGTCTATATGTTAGTATTATACTTTGCTTTATATTGGACTAGTAGAATACCCGCGGCGTCGCTCGCGTAAAATATGTTAAATTGTTGGTTATGCTAAAGTAACATTTTCAGTGTCATACTGAAATTGACATTTTCAGAGCTACAGTAAATCTGTTTTTTGCACTTTAAATTGGTATTATTTTGTCATTTTACTAATTTGTCGTAACATTGATGTGAACAACAACTTTTTCTTTAATATGATTTTACATATTCAATACATATTATGTAGTATAATCTATTACAACTATTTTTTAAACTATTTTGTTTATCAAAAATGTAAATTTCTGCAGCTTACACAAACATATAAAACATGTACTGTATACCCAAGTAACAGCATAGTGCAACCCTTCCCCCTCCCTCCAGTGTAATCTATAAGTAGTTCACGTTCAAAAGAGTACATTTTTTTTAGCTTCAGGTGCATATATGTGCTGTATATGAAAAGATTTTTGGGGTTACCCACTCAAAAGCAAGCAATGTACAACTGTCCATGTGAAAAACATGGGCTCTCCAAATTAATGCCGGCTACTTTAAGTGATTGACCTTGTGCTTTGTTTAAGATAAGTTCACACAGGGTTTTTTGGACCAGAACCTGAGGCGGTCCAAAATACGGGTAGCTGCGACTGGTCCTGTGATTGGGCCACATGGGCCCGTGAATAGTTGGTGTGAATGAGCCTAGTTGGGAGTGTTTTCAGGCGGATGCCGCGAGGCAAAATGGCCTGAAGAATGAACATCTCGCTTCTTTTTCCAGGAGCAGGAACAAAATGGCTCCCAGAAAAATAAAAACTGACTAATTTCAATGGGAGTCGTCTTTTTGTTCAGGATTTTGAAGCGGATACGGCCTCAAAATCCTGACCAAAAAACCCAGTGTGAACTTACCCTTAAGCCAGGGCTCCACGGACCGGAAACGTCGTGATTTGTTCACAGAGGAAAAATCGTGGCGTATTATAGTATTTGCAAAGTAGATGGGATTCATGTGAAAATTCAGCGCTAAATACAGCGCCATTTTCCTTTTTTGGCACTGATTTTGACGCTGAATCCGGGTCAGAATCCACATGGAAAAAACGCCTCCCCATAGAGTTCTATGGGTTTCACTTGCTTTATTTTTCCACTTGGGGAAAAAAAAGCTTCCTTCAGGCAGATTCCGCCTGAAAAAGCCAACGCAATAGGTGGCATAAAATCCACGTTGCAGATTTGGGCACAGTATTGGCCAAAGCCACATGGAAAAAAACGGTAGTGTTTTTTTTCAGAGTCCATGCATTGTGCTGAAGGAAAAAAAAAACAAAAACGAAAAAAGACTCAAAAAATGCTTCAAAAAACCATTTAATTCCTGAAGCAGATTTTTTCCTCGCCAAAAAACTCCATTCTAGCAGAAAAAAAAATATTGAAGTCAATGGGAGGCTTTTTTTCAGTGCTGAAATTCCACACCAAATTCCTCACCATTTTCCTCCGTGTGAATAGCCTACTATACTATGACCTGAAGGAGCTGATATCTCAGTAATGAAAACCGACTCACAGGCCCATAGCAACCAATCAGAGCTCAACTTTCACTTTACCTCAGCAGCTTCAGTGACGAAAGCTCCCTGTATAATAAGCAATAATGACAATCTTACTATCTGGCAGTTTTTGCCTGACCAATATGGCTGCTCAGTACGGCTGCTTGCACACTACAGTATTTTTCCCTAATTTGTTTTGAATACTAAATGGATTTATATCTTTATTTATTTCTTTTTTTTTTTATGTAGATTGTGAGCCCCACATAGATCTCACAATGTACATTTTTCCCTATTAGTATGTCTTTAGAATATGGGATGGAAATCCATGCAAACACGGGGAGAACATACAAACTCCTTGCAGATGGTTTTAAGCCCTTGGCGGGATTTGAACACGAGGACTCCAGCACTGCAAGGCTGCAGTGCTAACCACTGAGCCACCGTGTGGCCCCTTGGACTTATATCTTTGGAATGGCTGAATGGATTTAGATAAACAAAACACCAAAATGTTCAGGGTGACAGAGCCTATCACATTATGTATGTCAAGGGGCTTTTTAGACCTGGCGATAGAGCCTCTTTAAATATGTCATTTTTATGGGCATTACACTTCATTATGGTTGTAGAGATATTAAATATGTATGTCATATGCCAAATTATAATAGACGCCTAATTTTATTAATCTAAAATTTATACCTATATGGAGAACTTTTACACACTTTCTTTAAATACCTTTTTTCGAAAAATTTTTAGAACCCAAAACATAGTAGGATATGTCTTAATTAATTTCTGCTCTGGTGCAAAATTCTCCAGATTTTTGGGGTTAATACTGGGAGCTCTTAATCATTCTGGCCCATCTTGCCAGGTCTCCTGTGCCAAAACTAAAATCCACACCAGTCAGACCCTGGCATAGATTTTAGGTATAACTCATGCCACCTTTTTTGGAGTGAATTATTGTAAATATGTTGAGCCATGGCATCCCCAACCTCAGATGCCTTAGTGAACAGGGTGCAGGCCATATGGCAAACATGTGACCCATTTACACCAATCCACACCAGAAAACTGGCATACATGGTTTGGTAAATTCCTTCCACTTTGTAGTTTCTCAATATCTAAACAAATGTCAGTGACCGTAGTTGGAACGACAGAGCCAGCTGAATGGTGAAACACTGGGGACTATAGATTCTTCCTCTTAGGAAACTTTGATGACTCCTCTGTATATATAAACATCAGGAAAGTAGAGAAGGTAAAAAGAAACGACATCTTCTGCCTTCTCTTACGTGTTTCTCGCACCCAACCTGCAGCTGAACAAATAATCACCAAAAATCTGTATGTCTCCTAGACATCCTCATCATCTCCTGTTTATAGAATGTTGTAGGATTCAGCAGTTTTCTGTTTTCTCTCTTTGAAGATGTCATTCTCCTATACTTTATTTGTATCTTTAAAGGGATCATCTACCTCTAAAATCACTTACTACATATGTAACACACATACCTACCAAGGAGTACAAGAAGAGCCATTTATTCCAAAAATCATAAAGAAATTTCTGTTTTAATAGTTTTCATCTGTGAAATGTGCAAAATATGGAAACCATAGCTCCATTATCCCACAAGGAAGATCGATTGCCGTGTTGTACGGATATGTGCTAGAAGTGAGTGTATATAGAACCTACTAGGACCAGCTGTGTTACAAATTTCCTACATAAAATAAAATACATATATATGTATATGTGAGTCGAGTCACATAATTGTGACCACCAGCTAATCTCCAGAGTAAGTGCCATGTGCAGTATGGACAGCAGCAAGATTGGCTTGGATTAACTCAATAAGGTGTTAGTAGACTGTCTGGGGTACGCGGAGTCATACTATCTGCAGTGCAATCCCAATTTGCTGGAAGACGCGTGAGGGAGGATCCTCGGATTGAACTTAACAATTGAGGTGGTCCCACCTCAGTTCAAGTCTGAGTAATAAGGAGGCGAGTGAAGTACTTGGATGTCTTGGTCAGACTCTTCCAACCACTGTTGGATATTTATACCTGTGTGTTATGTTGCATTGTCTTACTTGAAGATTCCATATGTATGATTCATACCCAAATAATTTTAGACTACCTTCCAAATGGATGAGTGGACCCAGAAAATGCCATGAAAAAATCTTGTGTTTTTGCAGCGTTGGTTGCAAGCTTTTTGTAGTCTGATGTTTCCTGCCTGATAGGCCAATGTCCATACATCCAATAAAGTAGAAAATGTCACTCATCAGAGAAGGCAGCCCTTTGCCAAACAGTGGTCAGATTCTCTAATGTACTGTGCTGGTCGGGCCTCACGCACCTTCGTAACTAATGACATGTGGCGCTCTGTTAGTTAGTTTTATTTTCAATGGTGGCATTTTTTTTTTTTTTTTTAATGTAGATTGTGAGCCCCACATAGAGCTCACAATGTACATTTTTCACTATCAGTATGTCTTTTTTGAAATATGGGATGGAAACCCATGCAAACACGGGGAGAACATACAAGCTCCTTGCAGATGGTTTTATGTCCTTGGCAGGATTTGAGCGCCAGAGCTCCAGCGCTGCAAGGCTGCAGTGCTAACCACTGAGCCACCGTGTGGCCCCCCCAATGGTGGCATTTGTCCACTCACGATACACTTTCACCCCAGCAACATGCGAACAGTTCACAAGCTGCTGTTTCAAAAATACTGCAACCCTTGGCCTGAATGCCAATAAGCCACTCTGATAAATCACAATGAGTTGTGTGTGTTCAGACAGCTTATCGCACAAGTTATAAACCCACTGAGCCAGCCCACAGTACGTTGCTTCCTTCATGGGCTACTCACTGCCGACTTCAAAAGTAGTCAATATAATGTGACTTAACTGTATATAGGCAGTATCCCAGAGTGTCACTGCTTTTATTGTCTTTAGTTGTTGTGCCTGTATTGTGTATATGCTGTATGTATTTATCTAGTTACAGTTTCCCTTGGTTTACCCGACTGTTAGTCACCCCTATACTTGGTATACCCCTGGCCAATCACAGGCCATTGGGAGGAGTTTTAAGTATCTGCAGGACCATTGGAATCTGGATCAGTGAGCAGTGAATGCAGGCACTACCGCCTGCCAGCACTACCAGTTCTAGCCAGGCTAAGGGCACTCGGCCTATCCGGAGACATCGCTGTTGCCACTATTAGATGGGGTTTTGTGCACAGTCTGGGAAATGCTCTAAGGGAAGTGTTGCTCAGTGACGTCTACACTATGTAACAACCCCCTATTTCTGAGTGAGCTGCAGATCAAGATGCAAGCAAAATGGGGCAACTATCGCCGGAAAAAAAAAATTAACACTTTTGAAGTGTCAAACATCAACAGAGCGTTGTCCCCAGGAAGACTCTGCATGATTAATAAGTTTCTTTGAAGACCCAAATACCCTTTAAAGGAAATCTACACCAAGTATATGTTGCCCTAAAGTATTAACAGAGATCCTAATTCCAGTGCCGTGTCATTTTCTAGATATTTTGCATTAGTTTCATAAATTGACACTATTGTAGCACAAGTTGAGTGTATGAGTCCTTAGAATGATGTGGTGTCGAACCCTTGCTATTCATTTCCCTGCCCGGGCAATGCTGATTGACAGCTTTCTCCCTTTACAAGTCTGTCAGCCAGCATGGAGAGGATGTGCAGCCTGCAAGGACTGAGGGCTCAATAAACAGTCATTTTATGAGAACTACTGAAAGACATCCAACAAGTGACACAGTGCAAAAATTGGGATGTTGATCATTAATTTATTCTGCCCTCAATTAGCAGAGCATAAACCTTGTGACAGATAATAGGCATAAAATGGCCTGTATGGAAATAATAGCGCCTATTCTAAATTCAATAATGACTTCTCTTAAAGTGTAAGCAGGATTTTATTTTTTCATAAATCCGTAGTGTAGGTGAAGGGAACAAACTTTGTAATATACTTCACTGACGAAAAGCATCTTTACAATGAAGTGTATGGAAAATGGAGGGGTAGGAGAAGCAGAGAGATAGAGATATGAGGCTGTCAAAGGCTAGACAGTAATTCTGAAAACCGTCTCTCTATAGTGCAGCTGTCTCTTTGCGTTAAGGAGCTCTCTCTGTTCTTTATCCATTGCTCTCTTCATAAACTTATGTTGGACAAATCTGATCAGTAATATCAAGCAAATAATTGAAGAAACAAGCACTTTTCTTCAATAAAGTATATTACAAACCTTATCCCTTTCACCTGCACTATATATTGATAAATTAATAAAATGATATTGACACTTGAAATATGTCCATATACTTTTCCTATAGGCAAAATATGACAGCCCTCATGTACTTTGTTTGTATAGGGAGGAAGTTCTAGAAATGTGTTTACCTTTCCTGTTTAGGGAAAAGCTTGCCAAATGGCGACTGCACTGCGGTGCTGTATCATATTGTGCGACTTGATGTTTATACTTAGGAATCCACAATCAGATTTGAAGAGGAAGTGTTTTTCAATGTTTTCTTTTAACCTTTTCTTCCAATGTTATTCCATTTTTTATAGCCAGAAGCGTAAAATTGTTTGGTAAACGGCATTCCTTCCGAATTACAAAAGTTAGGAAAGAAACAAAAATGTGTGTACTGTGAATAGGAATGTATGTCTATATCCATCTATTGCTATAGCTAAATGTGAATTTCTGACATAGATTGGCATCTGTGGATTAACTCCATTTATTTAATCTATAGCTTTTCAGAGCTGAATTCATATTAATAATGACTATACTAAAGATCATTGGGAAAAGTCATTTTTAACTAATCACATACTTGCATAGACTTTAGAAAAACTATTCTCTCTCTCAGAGTTCCTAGGAACCTATCTATAAAACATAGTGTAGAACACTGTCAGGGCTCCTAGGAACCTATCTATAAAACATAGTGTAGAACACTGTCAGGGCTCCTAGGAACCTATCTATAAAACATAGTGTAGAACACTGTCAGGGCCCCTAGGAACCTATCTATAAAACATAGTGTAGAACACTGTCAGGGCTCCTAGGAACCTATCTATAAAACATAGTGTAGAACACTGTCAGGGCTCCTAGAAACCCATCTATAAAACATAGTGTAGAACACTGTCAGGGCTCCTAGGAACCTATCTATAAAACATAGTGTAGAACACTGTCAGGGCTCCTAGGAACCCATCTATAAAACATAGTGTAGAACACTGTCAGGGCCCCTAGGAACCAATCTATAAAACATAGTGTAGAACACAGTCAGGGCTCCTAGGAACCTATCTATAAAACATAGTGTAGAACACAGTCAGGGCTCCTAGGAACCTATCTATAAAACATAGTGTAGAACACAGTCAGGGCTCCTAGGAACCTATTTATAAAACATAGTGTAGAACACTGTCAGGGCTCCTAGGAACCTATCTATAAAACATAGTGTAGAACACTGTCAGGGCTCCTAGGAACCTATTTATAAAACATAGTGTAGAACACTGTCAGGGCTCCTAGGATCCTCAATAATATGAAAATATGGGCTGTATCTTACCACATCATAGGCTTGTTAGGAGGTGCAAGATCTTACCTCCGGACTGTGGAGGGAAGTCGATAAATTGAAGCATGAATGGAAAGATGGTCTGCCGACACTCCGTAGCCTTCAAATCTTCAAGCTTTATTCCATGAAAAGTTTAAAATCACAGCACACAGATAAGACAAAAGTGGTGTAGAATCAAGAGACACACATCGTGGATTAAAAGAACCGCGTTTCGAGGTTTAGAGCCCTCTTAGTCATAGCGTACTGCTATCCCAAGCTTAACTCTAAATAAACTCTTAAAACAACTGTTGCTAATTCAACCCGTAATTGCTATAGCCGTCTACTGATCACTGGTATCAATAAAGTTTCTTTGAACCAGAACAATGTACTACTTTTTTTTTGTTTTTACTAATTTGCTTACTACTTTCTTTATTTATTTAAAACCTCTCACCAGAGTTCAAAAAAGAAAATCACATTGTAAACAGGTCAACTTCCCCTCATTCCAATATTGGGATAAATAGATTTTATTATAACTGGAAAATTCATCTTTATTTTACTCATTCCGTCCTGGGCACGTGACCTCACTACTTCCGTTACCTTTGTCCCGTATAATAAATTCACGTGTTCATACTATATATTCACATTTACAATTACAAAAAAAAGGGGGGGGGAGGGAGGGGGAGGGAAAGGAGAAATCGGAGGTCCGCAAAAAATTATCCAACCTTTCCTTAACCCGTTCATTCCATATAGCGACTCTGCCTGTCTCATCGCAATTAGAATCAGCGCACTTTACAATTAGAATAACCACTAAATTTTGCCATAGATGTCTACCCCTATTTTGATGTCATCCCCTTTCAATTCACCTGTTCATTTCTAACTCATAATGTACCTAAACTCCTTTTTAAACATATGCAAATACAAATACATCGTGGATTAAAAGGATTTGCTTAAAAGGAGGCGGAGACAGAAGGATGGCTTTATCAGCCAGCACATCTCACGATCATTGGAATACTGTATTTATATTTGCATATGTTGAAAAAGGAGTTTAGGGGTGGGGGATGTTCATAGTAGGTGACATTGATTTACATGGTAGTTATCTATAGGGAGCTCTAGAGAAACAGGTTTATTTTTCAGGAGGAGAGCTAGTTTGTATATTTTTGAATTCCAATAAAGACTCTTGACACCTCTTGTACACAATCCTAGCAAGTTTGGAATCTGACACAAAGGGAACACAAAAGCATGCTTCTGTATAACATTGTGGCTATTGTAACAGAACACAATTAGGCCAGCCATCACAACATATTTTCTACAAAGGAAATAAAATTCCTGAACATACTCAACATACTTATTCAGACCCAGTTTGTTCTTTTTTCAAAGCCTATTATATTTTACACAAACTAAACATTTTCATTTTATTCAAGAATTATTAAAGGCTGCATCCTTGTGTGTTTTAAATACATTGGTACAATAAAAAAAAATTGGTTCAAAAGGTGAATGTAATCTGTAACAAAGCTATGCCCTTCTGAATTCTGAAGGAGCTTTGTCGACTCAGAAGAACCTTATGGAGATAATTTTTTCTATCCCTTGTCCTAATATTACCCACATACACATAATAGGGCCCCAAAACCACTGCTTGGTAGAAGATTTTTAGTAGCTACATTACATACCTCGAAGGACTGCTGGAGAAAGAATAGCCTACTAGCCTCTTTCTTATACACCTTGTGAACATTCAGTCACCAGTCACGTTTGTTAGGCCTCGTTCACATCTGCGTCGATTATCCGTTCGGGGGAGTCCGCATGGGGACGCCCTGAAACGGACTATCGAATGTATTTGCCAGTGGTGTGCAGTGAAAGCACATGGACTCCATAGACTAGGGGTCCATATGCTTGCCGTGAGATCTCCGCAGGGAACACGAGGACAGGAAAGTACTTCACCATCTACTTTTCTGTCCGCATGACTCGTGCAGAGATCTCGCGGAAAGCACGCGGACCCCATTATAGTCTATGGGGTCCATGTGCTTTCACTACACACCACTTGCAAATGAGTTCAGTAGTCCGTTCGGGGGGTCCCCATGCGGACTCCTCAAACGGATTACCAAAAGCAGTTGTGAACTAACCCTTATCCAAATATTTCCCGCCTCCTAAACATAAATGCAGATTGAAGTCTTGGTTGCACTTACCTTCCTAAAGTCAATTACTGTCACGTTTGTTTTATCGACATTTAATATCGCCCACATTCATATAATACCTGTCATTTGTCACTACACACCCAACTATTGCTGAATCATATGAAAAGTTCACGAAAAAGCAAGAACCAGAGTCACATTGAAAGTCTAATATACAAATTGTCAATAGGAACAAACCAACATAGTCCCCTATGGCACTCCTATACCACTCACCATCCTACCTAAAAGGCACATTCTCAACTGAACAAACTGTGATTTTTCAGTGATGTAGTTGCTAATTCAATTTACTAGAAATTCTAAAACTTAGCCCCACCAATCCCAGGTTTGGGAGTGTTTTACTGATAGATTGGATAGGGTCATTTTTTACATTTTTGATATGGCTGAATGTGATACTCATGAGGACAATCAGATGATCTATGTCATTGGGCTTTCAGGACGGATAACAGATCCTTTTTAAGTGGAAAAAATACAGGGATGACATTGGATGATACATACAGTACTGTAACATTTCATGAAATTTCTCATTTCCTTCATTAGCTTGTAATGCCAATAGCAATTGTACTAATTGTTTTGCACTGTATTGTTATAGTTGACGTTATCTGGAAATGGAAAGTTATTACTGATTTAATTTGTAAGTAATTATCACATTTTCTTTTATTCAACATGAAAACATTGGGGAGGTGCAGTTTAAGGGTGTTCATAAACACATTTTACTGCAGTCATATAATATGGCATGCTTTTCCTGCAACTTTTCAAAGGTTTATTAAAATCATTGGATTTATTGTATTAAAGTAATTATGGATGTTATTCAATTAAACTAATAGATTTTTTTTTTAATATATTAAGTTTTTTTTTTCATCAGCTTCTCACCAGATCTGCTATAGTACAAAGATTGTAGAAGAGTTGCAATAATTACATCTATTAATAATGTAATGGGTTCTTTTATGTTGCAATACCTGCCTGAGACCTTAGACGCTGTCGAGGGGAAAAAAATGAACATGTTTTTTTAATTTCAGACAACGCCTTCGAATGAGCGCAAATAATTAAAAACAATGTAAATAAAAGGTTACTTTTATTATTATTATTGTTATTATTATTATTATTATTATTATTATTATTGTTTATTTATATAGCACCATTAATTCCATGGTGCTTTACATTTGGGGGTTACATACAGTCAATGCCGCACCTCCCATGAGGCGACCTGAAGCGAGCGCTTCAGGCGGCACTATGCCAGGGCCCCAGGGAGGGCGGCATTTTTGCTAACCTAAGCCAGTCCAGGACAAGCTGTCCTGGACTGGCTCAGCACGGAGCGGTGGTTTGGGGAGGCCACTGGAGCAGCGCTGCTCCAACAGCCTCCCCTCACGCTCAGGCAGAGCGCAGGCAGTTTCCGGGCCTGCTCTCTGCCGACTGCGCTAAGCCACGCCCCCTTTCGAGATACCACGCCCCCTCCGCCAAGCTACGCCCCCGCTCCACCCCCTCCTCCGGCGGGGGGGGGGGGGGGGGCGGCTTTCTGTACTTCGCTCGGGCGGTGGAAGGAGCAGGTTCACCCCTGCATACAGTACACAGAATATACAGGTAGATATCATACTAACAATGACTGACTGGCACAGTGGGGTAGAGGGCCCTGCCTGCAAGGGCTTACAATCTGCTCAAATATATAAAGATTATGGGAGGATTTACCGTGTGTGATATTCTTTATGTCAGGTTTGCTAAAGTAATATGGTTGGTATTTGCAGATATATGATCAAAATCATACAAGATGTTGATTAATTTTTTCAGATCCATAGGACTGGCAATAATGTGCTAGTTTTACTCCCATTCAGACTCCGACTGCATTCATTTCAATGAGAGCACCCAGAATAGTTGAGTACTGTACTTTGGCTATTTTCATGGCTCCCATTGAACTGAATGTTACAGGGGTGCACATTCTTATATTATGACCCTATCCAATCTATCTGTACGGCTGGGTTGATATGTTGGGTTCTGGGGACACACTCACTTTAATAGGGCATACTCTATGTCACTATGGGACAATCCATTAAATTAAGTACTGAAGCTTGTGTTAGGAGGATAAAAAACAGGTAGGATGCGCTCCTTGGCGGAACCGTACCAATAGTTTCTTTTGTCGATCTCCGATTCGATCCTCCAGATCTTGTCGGTGCCCATACTTCCCAACAACATGGGGACAAGCGGTATATAAGTAGACAACGGCAGATATGCGTATATGAGGTTCGCAGGACACCCGGTTGACCGACTGGCAACAGGAGCCGAGTTTCGTCAGTGAGCGATCAATGGTGTGGGAACTGGAAACCCAGTTACAAAATCCAGGTGGCGCACTTCTCAAAGAGTCGAACCAGGCAATAGATGTAAAATAATGAGTATTTATTTACCAGATACAGTTCTGAACTTAAGCTTGAATGTCTAAAGAATTCTGCATCTTTTCTGGTTAACCAAATATACACTTGAATTTCGACCTCAATGTCTCAAGTCTTCTAACATCTTCAATCCATTTTGCTGTGTATTAACACCTCCAACTTTAATTAAGAAATACAAGGATGAACATTAATAAAAATTAATTGAAACGGCAGGAGGATTAATTGTCTTTATGATATTCACTATACTGTACATGAGTTATCTACCGTCGCTCAAAATTGATAAAAATGCTTTTGTGTTTTTTTAATTATTATCTTCCTTCTGCTACCAACCATCATCCATATGTCCAATTATAGCAATTCAGGCAAAGTAATTACACCAAGCTTTATAGCCTCCCAGTCTTACATGTTTAGGTGAACAGATGGGTGCGTCATATGGGCGCGCAGAGTGACAGACACCTTGGAAAACCATCTTATACAAACATCTAAAGCCAGAGCTACTATGTGGCATGAGTTATTGATATGCGAGCGTTGTTCTGCTCTATGACAGTCTACTTACTAAATATAGTCATTATGTAGTACAACTGCTCAAAGATAATTAGTTTAGACTCTCTCATATGGTGGCAAAACCTATCATTTATGGGGCTAAGTACTAATTATACAGCGAGCTATCAATGTACATGTTCATAATGCATCATTCTATGTTATACTCCAGCGGTGCTAAGGACACACTAGTTTTTTTCTCAAGGGCATTTTTATCTTTTTTTCTTATTAACAACACTCTCTACTGAATTAGAAATTCAATAAAGATCTTGTGACCGGGTGATACAAGGTGCATTGTGCATTAGATGAAGATAATAACAAGAGTGGAAACAGATGGCGATGAAAGGCTTGTGCTATTGCATTGCTTAGAAAATGGGCTCATGTGTATATTTGATTTTTACCTGTTTTTTTTATATGACACAGAGTAAAAAAAATTACAAGCAATTCTGTTATTTTACGATATAGTAGTCCTCAGCTAAGGGTGGCAGGGGCACATCGGGTCCTGTATGTGGTATTCCAAAAGGTGCCAACAAGCCATTTTTCCTAGTCTAGTCCATGACGACAAATCTTTGAATCCTTGTTTTAGGTGAATGAATGCCTAGTTATGACCCCGCAGGACTAGGAGGTGTGAATTGATTCTTACAGATGCTGAGCGAGGAAATAACAAAAGGAGGATATGCGCTTGCTCGTATTGGAACAGAACTTAGTTGAACGTAGTGGGTCCACGATCCTTCCTCTGGATCATGCAAACACCACTCTTTCCTTCTTGTGGAGGATGGGAGATGTAGAGCGACTTTTGCACCAATGAGATGGGGGGTCACAAGCACCCAGATGACAGCCATCAATCCACAATAGGCTGTGTGAAGACACCAAAAACAACAATAGAATCCACTGTATTCTACTATAAATCCAGTGGGCACACACTCCCTCATAGAAGGCAACTGAAGACCCGAAATACAAAGATAGGGCTTTATTTATAGATAATGCATTTTGGGGTATTCAGTGTTTTTCCAAACACCTCCCCTTCATCAAATCTATTCAAAACACAAAAATAATAGTACAATATAAATAAATAAATAAATAAAAACAGAAAAATCTATAAATAAAGCCCTATCTTTGTATTTCGGTCTTCAGTTGCCGTCTTTGAGGGAGTGTGTGCCCACCAGTTTTATAGTAGAATGCAGTGGATTCTACTGCTGTGTTTGTTGATTCTTACAAAGCCAGAATCGACCTGAAAATAGAGATTCTTCTAAGGCGAACTAAAATGGCCACCGAATTATAGGCCTCCACGATGATGGCAAACATCAGACTGCTTCATTTTAGGTATAATTAAACAGGTGTTCCAGCTATTTTTCATCTGCAAAAAAATATGAGCCACCTCTCCATTTAGCCAAGGATTCAACAAAGAATGTCCATTCGTGTCCCCAGTATTTCTTAATCTGAGTAGCAGTGATGTCACTGTGTCTACAGTGGGCAGATTTATCTCTACCAGATCTCCTACGCTCCTTAGGGCTGTGTTGTGTTGAGGGACATTGCAGAGCTGATGATGGTGGTTGTAGTTATTCCTTCTGGGTACACCTTGAGTGATGTCTCTTGGCTGATTGTTGGGGTGTCGTTGTTGGTGTAATGCAAATATTATTAGGTAGGAGACAGAAGTAACTTGGAACAAAACTCACGGTTCTTTACTGTGGACAAGATGGTACAAAATTAAAAAAAATAAAAATTAAAAACTCTTTTTAGGTCATCAGGGCTGGAGAAAGTGGTCAGAGATGCTCCTTATCAAGGTCAGCAAGACATATATCCTGTCCTATCAGTTTATTTTCTGTTCTGCAAAAGTTTGCCTTCTCTTGACTCAACCTATAATACCCAAAAAATTGTTGTGGGTCCAACAAATCAACTTGGAAGCTGTCGAGTGCCAGGATAACCCAAAAGCTGAGAAAGGGCCCCTTCACACGGCGGATACGCTCACTGCTTTGGAGCGTGTAAATGTTCCGTAGCAGCGGCGTCTAAAGCAGTTCCCATTGTTTTCTATGGGAGCCAGCAGACGCGCGCTCCCCATAGGAATGAATGGAAAAATCAGCCCATTCATTTCTATGGCGAGCGCGCGTCTGCCGGCTCCCATAGAAAACAATGCGATCTGCTTTTAGACGCCGCTGCTACGGAACGTTTACACGCTCCAAAGCAGTGAACGTATCCGCCGTGTGAAGGGGCCCAAAGGCCTAGTGAAAGGCTATAAGATCCATACAAACTGCCTGAATGACCAAGAGCAAGTGGAGAGGAAAGACTTTAAAGCAGTGGTTCTTAACCAGGGTTCAATCGAACCCTAGGACATATGCACGGTTCATTTTGTGTACCAGTAAAAAAACATATACCTATGTCTTGAATTTGGAAATAAATCATATTTGGTTTATCACTAAAGAAGGGTTCGGTGAATGTGAATATGAGACTGGTGGGTTCAATACCTCAAACAAGGTTAAGAACCACTGCTATAAAGACTAAACTAGCCACCTGCTGAATCATTTCAGAAACATACTAACATTGACGGAAAGTTCTCTTTCTCTCCAACTACAGATGGTTCAGTCTGTTCAGCTCCAGCCATAGATGATTCAGTCTGTTCAGCTCCAGCCATAGATGATTCAGTCTGTTCAGCTCCAGCCATAGATGGTTCAGTCTGTTCAGCTCCAGCTATATATGGTTTAGTCTCTCCAGTTCCAGCCACAGATGCTTCAGTCTGTTCAGCTCCAGCCTCAGATGGTTTAGTTTCACCAGCTCCAGTCACAGATGGTTCAGTCCACCAATTCGTGGCACAGGTACACATAATATTAAATGCAGTGCAAAAATCAGTGCAAACCAGTGTTTCTAGCTGAAACAAAGGCAGGACTTCTGGCTAAAATAAAAACATTTCTGTAATACACAACATATTGCACATTACAAAAAGCAGTATCCTACTGGAACACTACATAGTAATAAGTCCTATACAGCTTCAAGGCTTCTAAAGTGTCATAATGATTGTGAAGTTTGGTGTAATAAGAAATATGGATGAGATTTAACTGTACAATATTAAACCTGGCTTCACAATCTATATAGACAAAATTAATAATTTCTTATTTTTCAGGCCGGTCTCCTTTTTTCTTTCTTTTTCTTTCATCTGCTTGTATGTGTGAATATTCATGTATAATTGTATAAGAAAAAAAAAGTAACCAAATCCATAGTAGATTCACATTATGTGTGAATGTCCATGTATATGTGTATAAAAAAATAAAAATATCATGAAATATTTCATAGATTTACATTGTGTGAATGTTCACGTATATGTAGTGAGAAGGTGACAGACAGAGTGCGGAAATCATGGTATTTCTTTCCACATTTTTGACTTATGTGTGGTCCAGTGCAGGTCGTGAGTAGGTTTCAGACCAGGTGCAGGTCCTGGGCTCCTTACTGGGTCATAAAAGCTGCAGAGCCTGCATTTCAGGGCAGATCCTGAGAGTGAGAGGAGACACCTGGGTCTGTCCTGAAATACTGAAAGTCTGGTGAGACCATACTGTGCTATTTTGGTTATTCAATTGGCTGGTAGTAAGCCACATGTATAGTTAGTAGAGATGAGCGAATAGTATTCGAAACTCTAGTTTTGAATACCTCGCTTCCATAGGAATGAATGGAAGTGGCTGAACACCAAGGGGTTACGCGCGCCGGCTGCTTCCATTCATTCCTATGGAGCAAGGTATTCGAAACTAGAGTTTTGAATACTATTCGCTCATCTCTGATAATTAGCTTTTTTACTGTTTAGTTAGTGCTTGGACGAGCAGGGTTTGCTTGATGTTTTTACCTGAAGTTAAGGCTGTATTTTATTTGGCTTATTCTGTACCTGAAATTAAGATTTTGCAGTTATTTTGCTGTTTTTCCAAATAAACCTGTTTGCACCAGACATTGTGTCCCTGTCTCTCACTGGTTGGATCCGCACCATTGCTGCTATCGAGCTACCTTCCCCACAGTGTAGCAAACCAAAAATATAAAATATTTCCTAGATTTACATTATGTGTAAATGTTTATGCATCTGTATAAAAAACAAAAACATAAAATACTTAGTCAATCTACATTATATGAGAATGTTCATGTATATTTGTATAAAAAATAAAAATAACGTAAAATATTTAGTAGATTCACATTAACTCCTTCATATTCTGTACAGCATACATATAAATGGCTTGTTCGAAATGCTTATTTTTTACCACACAAGATTTGCACCCTCTATTATCCTTGCTTATATAACTAGACTGCCGGCAGATTTTTTTTTTTCCTTTTTTTATTTCACAGGTTACGTAACATTGTATTAAAAAGTATTGTTCGAAGCAGACAATCTAACAAACTTGTTTTTTGTCACTTTAGATTCCCTCTAAACTTTTACATTCACGTCTGAGCTCGGAACATGAGAGTAAAAATTTTATTGCATGGAAGGACTGAGTAGTTTTCCTTTCAATGCAATGAAACTCCAGAGATTTGAAAGCTTTAATGCAAAGTTGAAATATGTTGACAGAGGAAAAAGGTTCAGCCTGACACATATAAGAGAGTCTCGCTGAACAGATTCTTGGCAATTCTATGCAGAATTTATAGAAAAATATACACATTTGTTAGCGACAATAAATCATACGTTGATGTCTTCTGATGTTCATTGTTTAAAATATAGACATAAATGTCTCACAGACAAATGCAAATATACATTTTATTAAGGATATGGATTCACTAAGGTACTTACACACTATATTATCCTCAATCTTCTCCAAAAATCTGGAATTTTAACTATGACCTAACCATATAAGGATTGAACTGCCATATTAAACTCCTTATCTTTAGGATACCAGAATCTTGTGAACTGTTAACCTCCTGAAAGTCACATTTTTATGTTTTAATGTTAATTATATTTTATTGATTTTATGATTTTAATGGATCTAAATCTATTGTACAGAGGAGTTGATAAATCTGAGCTAGCTATTGATAGGAAGAAAAAGTCAGACGAGTTCTGTCATTTCTCTAGAGAATCTTACAAGAAATAAACTTTCTCCTTATTACTAGTTCCATAAAGAAAAATAACAGGCAACCCGGAAAATCATATTACAATAACTTGGTCTTACTTTTGGGGGTGCTGGACCAATCAAATCACCCCCACATCTGTTTTAGCAGAGATCATTTGGTACTAAAACAGAACGACTAACAGATCCTGGTCCTGGCCAGTTAACCAGTGATTAGAAATGGGCGAATGTCACAAGATTTGTGAGGCTCAGCCATCCGGTTCATTTCAGATCATAGTTACTATTATTATACTCTGGGGTCTCTTCAGAACCCAGAGTATAATAAGTGGAGGCTCAGGGAAGGTGAGTAAACATAACAAAGTTGCATCACCTCTCCTAGGTTATGGGGATAATGTCACTCCCTAAGGAGAGACCACCTTCTCAGGAGTGTAGAGTCTTACAAAAAGTCATTTTAGCTCCACTAGGGGGTTTATGGGAAAAATCTGAAAATCTGTTTCCCAAGATGTAAATAGCGAAACAGCTCCCTTGAACATTATGCCCGACTTTGCAACAAGCCTTTACTGCAATGATGCGGGATTTTGCCAAGTCAGTATCCCAGCTGTGGACAGCGCTGTTTCGATCTGGTTGGATCTCTTCAACACAGCATAGGGAAAACTGACTTGGCAGAGGTGAGAGACTTCTAGACCAGGTTATGGGCATAATGTCACTCCTTAAGGAGAGACCACCTTATCAGGCGTGTTGGAAAGTCGGGCATGATGTTCAAGGGAGCTTCCCCTAGAGGGCAGCAAACAGAGGCACTGTTTCCCTACTTACATCTTGGGAAACAAATTTACATATTTTTCCCATAATCACCTCTCCTAGGCATCCTCTGGTATCTGGAGATATTTGCTGGTCCCCTGACATCCTCTTCTGACCTCTTTAAGCCCCTGGCTGACGTCACACCACATAATGGGGGACAGCTCTCTGCTGCTACACTCTGCGAGTATGCCCAGAAGAGGTGAGGTAAAGTGAGTATAACAGTTTCTTAAATTCAGTCACTCCTCTGGTCCTCCACTTAACAGTCTCATTGTCATACTAAATTCCAACCATCAGAAGACCACTGGATTGTCTGTTAAAAGTAGAAAGGAAACTGGAAGCCAGTGAGCTATAAGTACATACACATGTTCTCTGTCTAGAAAATCCAAGGTCCGTTT